>NC_058134.1:250002620-250074375 GCF_016433145.1 Gracilinanus agilis
AGTCTACATCCCCAATCATGTCCACATCAACCCATGTGTTCAAGCAGTTGTTTTTCTTCTGTTTCCACTCCTGTAGTTCTTCCTCTGAATGTGGGTAGTGTTCTTTTCCATAAATCCCTCAGAATTGTCCTGGGTCATTGCATTGCTACTAGTACAGAAGTCCATTACATTAGATTTTACCACACTGTATTGGTCTCTGTGTACAATGTTCTTCTGGCTCTGCTTTCACTCTGCATCAATTCCTGGAGGTCTTTCCAGTTCACATGGAATTCCTCCAGTTTATTATTCCTTTGAGCACAATAGTATTCCATCACCAACAGATACCACAATTTGTTCAGCCATTCCCCAATTGAAGGGCATACCCTCCTTTTCCAGTTTTTTGCCACCACAAAAAGCGCAGCTATAAATATTTTCATAGAAGTCTGTTTATCTATGATCTCTTTGGGGGTACAAACCCAACAATGGTATGGCTGGATCAAAGGGCAGGCAATCTTTTATAGCCCTTTGAGCATAGTTCCAAATTGCCAGCCAGAATGGTTGGATCAGTTCACAACTCCACCAATAATGCATTAATGAAAAGACATTTTTAATATATAAAAAATGGTACAGTATTTCTTTTTTCTATATTTATGCATGTATATACACACATATATGTATGTTCTTTTTTATTCAGCTTCTCCCTCCTCCCTGCACCATAGAAGATATCATTTGACAAACATATGTGTGTGTATATATGCACACACACACACACACACACACACACACACATATATATACAATTTCTTTCCTATGTCTCAGTTCTTCAGGCAACCATTTACAAGTTATTTTTCAAATATTAAATTTGAAGCTGAATACAATGTTTTCTTGATTCTACTTTTTTGACTCATCGTTATCTCATGCAGTTCTTGCAAAGTTTTTTAAAATTAATCTCATAATTTCTTACAGCACAGTAGTATTCCATCACAATCATATACCACAATTTATTTAGCCATTCCCCAATTGATGGACATCTCCTTGATTTCTAGCTCTTCCCCACCACAAAAACTGATATAAAGGATTAAAGGATTTGGAACATGTGAGTTCTTTTTCTTATTCTCTGATGTCTTTGGATAATAGTCTGGATATAAATCCAAATTTCTCCCCATAATGATTGGATCAGTTCACAGTTCCACCAAAAGTGTATTAGTGTCCCCAGTTGTCCACATCCCCTACAACATTTGTCATTTTACTTTTTGTCTTTTTAACTAATCTGATGCATGTGATATGCCACAGAACTGTTGAGGTTTGAATTTCCTTAATGATTTAGAACATTTTATTCATGTGCCTTTATATAGTTTTGAATTTCTCTTCTGAAAACTGTCTGTTCATATTTTCTGCCCTTTTATTAATTGGAGGATGGCTCTTATTCCTATAAATGTAATAAACTTCTCTACATATTTTAGATATAGACTTTTATTCAAGAGACTATGAAAGCCTTGTTAATAATATATATATACGTATATACTTACATATGTATGTATATGTATATTATGTTATCTATGTACATATACATAAATATTCAGTTCAAATTGAAGGGCAGGTTTATGTTGGTACCTAATAATATGTGTGCATTATGTATTACTCATTATAAATTGATCATAGTTTATATTTTAAGGCAAGTTAAACAGAGAATGAGGTACAGACTCCATTTACAAATAGAAAATACTGTGACCTCAAATAAGCAGACCTTGGAGAAGGATTGATGTCTCTCAGCAAAACAAATGTGACTTTTACTTTTTTCTTTGGCTCTAAAAGATATGGACATTTTCTTTTATAATTTCTTGAAATATGGTATCCAGATCTTTTCTCTAAATATTATTTTCAGGGAGTCAGATGATTCTTAAATAATCTCTCATTGATCTGTTGCCTAAAACAATTATTTATTAAAGGAAATCCTGAAACATTCTTTTTCCTTTCCTCCATGTTTTGACTTTGGCCTAATATTTTCAGTGTTTCATAGTGTTACTGGATTCTAACTATTTTAACTATTTTTTCAAGGAGTCTACTATTTAAATATTTTTTCCACTTTTTATTCTATGATCTTTTTTCTCCTCAAGGTTTTTTCTCTCAAGATCATTTGATCATAGATTTAGATCTATATGTAACCCCAAAAGCAATTCACTTGACTCTCCTCTTCTATCAAAGAAAAAACTGGCAGGTTATGTAATTTGCCTGAGGTCATGTACTTTTACAAAAAAAAATTACTTCTTTTCTTCTCTCTATTTATCCATATAATGACCAAGAAATTTTCATTTTTTTTTCCCTTTGAGGCATTGTTTTACTCATGGAGTTAGTCTATGCTTTGTTTAACTCATGGGCTTCTCTTTACCTATAATATTTGTTCATTGAGTTTTCTGTTTCTTTGTTGGCTCATAACTCTAATTTTAATTTCTGGCTTGAACATTATTCTAGGGACAGAAGCTGTTCCCTCCTATACTTTGGATTTGGTGTACAAGTCCTATTTGAACCTTTCTTTCTATAGTCTGTATGCCATAGCCACAATTATTAGAACATAAATTAACTCAGTGACCTATTATGTTCCCAGGCTTTCTGGTCAATCAATGTGTGTGTGTGGGAGAAGCCATTTAGTTTATCATATAGGTGAGTCACATACCCACCTGTGTGGGAATTATCACATAATCTACCTGTGTAAATGTTATGTACTTGGGGAGGAACTCATCTAAAGGTCCCAATCTCTGTTGCTATCAGAACCTACCAGAATTTGTCTATTTCGTTAAGAAATTTGCATCATAGAAAGCCTGCCATATTTTGAGATTTTGAAAGAAACCTTGAAACACTTTAATAAATTCCTTTAATTTTATTTAACCTCATAAAAAAGTGTTAAATCCCCTAAAGGGAAAAATCTTTTTTTTTTCTTTTAACACTGCATTCCTGGATCTTGTGTCTAGTACTAATCCCAACCCTCTGCTAGAAACCCTGGCTTTGAGCTGATCTTCTGGTGGCTATAAGAATGAGATTATAAAAGATATAGTTTGATAAGATAAGCTTTATAGGTTGAGGACTTGGAATATTGTCTCCAGGAATGCAGAGGCACAAGCAGGGAATTCTGTGGAAGGCTGAGAATGAAAGAAGGGGGAGGTGTGAGAGTGGAGCAGTGGCAGTTAATCCCTTACTGTTGTTGGGGTTTGCCAGCCTTTTCCTTCTCCTTGACCATAGCTTTGGTTTTGAGGAGAAACAAAGAGAAAACTTGAACTATCTTGGTAGTTTTCCTTTTGTCCACTTTGGGAAACACTAGGAAGGAAACCAGTTTCTATCTGCTGTTGAGATAACACTTTGTTTTAAAGAAGAATTACAGAAGATCCTGCTTGCTTAGACTCTTGAGTCTCACCTCAGAGCCACACTCAGTTCAGTGAGCCTCCGCCATTTTGGCTTACTGTCTTTACTTACTTGGAGACAACTTTAATATAGAGATATTTGAACTTATATATAAGGATTTAATCAGTTTAGTCAATGTTTTTTGGGATTTTAGTTATTGATAAGGAAATTTATAGAGTAGCTTGGATGAATTCCCAAGACTAGAAGAATTTCATTTTGGGACAAAAGAGGAATGGGTGGAAATCTAGTTCCCTTTGTTGTGAAGCCATCCTTATTTTATTAATCCTTATATTTAACCTTTATAATAAATACATACACACATACACACACACACACACACACACACACACACACACACATATATATATATATAAATAAAATAGTCTCCAAGACACTTTTATGCACTGAGCCCAGTGAAGGAAGGTTCACTCTTAGACTTTCCTTCAAGGAAGAGAACTGGGATACTTTGTAGACACAACGTACAGTATCTAGTCAGTCTCCATCCTAATACTACATTTTATAATCCTATTATCACGTGGCCCAGGACAGAGATTGGCCTTGTCAAACTGAAAATTAATCAAAAATACCAAAGCAGTATTAAAAATCAGTCTTTATTCAGGACAAGGGAGACAAAACAGCACACAGAGAGACCACTCTAGGATGACTACATTTTGGGAAAGACCAATAGTAATATAATTGCTAGGAATTTCCACTGAACTGCAAACCTCAAAGTCCTTATATAGCTTTAGGAAGCATAGGGAAGGAAGTAAAACAAATTGGTTTTGTAAATGCTTTGGGACAGAGGATTTAGCTAAAGGATAGAGTATCTGGGAGTGTCATGGATCCAATAGGAGACTAAAGACTGAAAAGGTATTTAAGACTAAATTGTTTTATCTAATCCTGCCTAGGAACATTGAGAAGTACTTTAGAGTTACATTTTCAGTTCTTCTGGGTAAAGAGGCAAATTCTAGGAGATAGGTGAAACCTAAACAGTCAATTCAGCCCATTCAGTCTTTTGAGTTTTTTGTTCCAGACTCTAGGAGAGCCAGTAATGGGAATAAATAAAATAATGTTGTCAGCTCAACTCTCTGTTGTTCTTATTTCACAGTACTCGAAGAGGATTGGGGTCTTTTCCCTAACTCTGACGCTAACAGGTAAAATCAGTGTTGTAGGATGAGTGGGTTTCAGGTTTGTTTGTATTTTTTTTTCCAGCACTCGTGCTTCAGAGACACTGCTAATCCTAGATCTTGTGTTTACTCCTAAAATGCACTGGTTTCAGTCTCTTGAAAGGCTCCTCTATTCTATTCCTGTCTCCTATTATGAGCCCCTCACCTAGGGACTTCAATAGTCCAGTCTCCTACAGTTGCCCCACTGCAGAATGCAAAGTTATAAGCTTTTTGAAAACTGGTTTCAGACCAAGTCCACTGTATGTCCTGCTCAGGTCCTCATCTGACTTCTATCTTCTTCTGTAGCTCAAGAACAACTGGTGTTAGACCTCTTGAAAGTCTTGAGGCTGTCCTGACTAGAAATATTTACCTGAACAATAAGCTTCTAAGACTGACTTTATCCTTCACTCTGGCTAGGTCAAGATGGCAGTGGCATTCAACACAATATTAGTGATGTATTCTGCCTTCCCTGACTTGTCCCAGTTCAGAAGCATACTAGGTTTTGCACATTTTTTTGCACAATACTGGACTGTATAGTGGAACTTACTGTTATTTCTTTTTGTTTTTTTAATCACTAATCATTTTTTTTTTTTTTGCATTTTAGACTCTTGTTGAAGTGTTCATGAGAGAGCTGGATGCTTTATAGGATCTTTTATAACACTGTATTAACTGGTATTATTCATATTGTCTTGTAGGAATCAACTGACCAATAAATATTTTTCAGGATATTCTATGGCCAGGTTTTGAGATTGATGCTGAGGATCAAAATATAATAAATGTGTCTGTGAAGCTGAGTTTCATAAACTAGCTGACAATGCATTTCTTAAATGATCAGGGAAGAGTGGGTCAGCCACATTTCCCTAGCTTAGTGAAGTTGAAGGGATCCACCCACCTGAGAAATAGTCCTCCCACTCCCTATGATGAAGTAATGGGGTAGGAGCTGAGATCTCATGCATCCATCTCCTCATCAAAATATTGACCCATCAGGACAATCAGTGGAGCTCCAAATGATGTATTGTCAGACCAATCAGAAGGAAGATACGACTGGTATAAAACTGGCAGCTTGTTATTCTAGAGTCTGTGCAGAGCTAGGCATGATTTATCCATTCTTTATTAATAGATCACATGTACTTTATCTATTGGTTAAATTTTGGGGTACAATAGAAGTAAGCTGTTTAAGAGAAAGATGTATCCAATTTTGCCTTTGAATGCTAACATAGCACTTTGCAAATACTTAATAAATATATATATATATATAATATCATTTAACTGAAAACATATATTCCCTTTTTCCTTCATACTACATTAAACTTAGCCCTAACAAGTTTGTTCTTCTTAGTCAAAGTATTCAGGATTCTCTGATTACTGTGAGAATTAGAGTCAAATCATACTTATGTGTGTAAACAATTGAACATTCCACTGTGTAGTATATAGCATACATTTAGGCAAGTGCTCCAGGTGAAGGAATATAGGTTTGTTAGCAAAAGTTATTGTCCTCCTTAATTCAGTCATGTGGATATGTGGGTCTATAGCTAACCCCTTTTACATATACCAATGGATGGCATGAAGAGGAATGAAAAGTATTATTATTCCCCCATTTCATGTAGCTAAAAACTAATTGTTTATCAATAATTACTACCCATCTTAAAGCCATATGGGATTGTGCAATAGTGAACCAAACTAATGAGACATAATTATCAGCAGGCTACTGGTGACATATGTACACATGTACATGTAATTACATATATACTTAAGTTCAAGGCTGTCTCTGCTTAAGAAAGATCACATTTCACTATGGCTTATGTTGCTCTAGCTCAGTGATTCCCAAAGTGGGTGCCACCGCCCCCTGGTGGGTGCTACAGCGACCCAGGAAAGCGGTGATGGCCACAGGTGCATTTGGGGGCAGTGAATAACTGTAAGGGAGTGGTGATAGTATGTGACAGGGGTCGCTAAGTAATATTTTTTTTTCTGGAAAGGAGGCGGCAGGCCAAAAAAGTTTGAGAACCACTGCTAGCTCTTGATTATAATAATAGCTTGTTCTAAGAGTTGTGAGAAAAGTAGATGTCTATTAATTGGAGGATGGCTAGGGGAAATGGTTGTAAATGAAAATATTGGAATATTATATTACAGTAAGAAAGTATGTATAATTCTGTATGAGCCTGAGCAAGCCACAACATTTCAATACCCTAGATAACCATCTGCGACTTCAGTTTCTGCTTGTACAAAAGATTTCAAGCTGGACTAGCAGAGATCTTCATTCAGGAGTTTCCACTATCAATAAAACCAGGCCCTATCCCTGTCCATATAAAGACTACAGAGAACAATGAATATATTCAAAGTGAAAAATAGAAATCCAAATAGACTGTACACAATTTCCCTAAAATGTCTTCAGTTTGAAATCAAGTATACTGAAGTTGACATATATATATATATATATATATATATATATATATATATAGAGAGAGAGAGAGAGAGAGAGAGAGAGAGAGAGAGAGAGGTATATATATTTTTCCTTTGACTTTTACTTCCCTGACTTTTCCAACAATGCCCCAGGAAGCACTTTATTGAGAAAACTTTATCATCCTGCAGCATTTCATCAGCCTTAGTATGTCAACTGATTACCATTTTCTGCCTCTCTGATTGGAGTGTTGGAGCCTGGATTCAAAACCTTCCATTTAATGAGGGAGCTCAGCTAAGAATAATTTATTTCTCACCTGGATATATTACTCTGGAACTTCACAGAGTTGTCCATTTAGAATCATGTCAAGAGAGCTAACCAAGGGGTTATGATTGAGTTTAGCTTCCTTTCTTTATCTCAAAATAACAAATGCACCAAATAAATCAAAGAACAATGAAGGAAAAGAGGAGCAAAAAAATAATCCTTATAAGAAAAATGACTTCACAGAAAAGATATCTAAAGAAATAAGGAAGTTAAAACAAAAACTAATTTTTTTCAAATACAATGTATAAATATCATTGGGGATGGAAAGAAAATGAGGAGGGAGCACCAGAAGAAAAACAGAATGTACCAATGATATAGTTCAATAACTTGGAAGTTTAATTTGATCTAACAAAAAATTGGTCAATTGAATGGGTCGATTGAATTGGTAAATATTAAAATAAAAATTGGTAAATATTAAAATGTTTACATGACATTGAAAATGTTGCAGACAATGGAAGTACAGAAGTAAAAACAGTCTCTTCCCCAAAAGACTTTATATTCTCTTGGCAGGTCCTGTATGTATATAAATAAATACACTACCCAGGAGACTGATAAAGGTTCCAGTAACAATTGGTAAGATGACATTTAATTCATGAATGACAAAGAACTTGAAATAAGTTAATGAAGCAAGACAAAGATACTGAAAGTTTGAGATAAGAAGGATGGGTACAACTTATGCAAATATGTAGAAGTGTTAGTATGAATTATTCAGAAAACAACCAGTGTATCAATTTGCCTGAAAAAAGATATTTATGAATGGGGTCATATGAAATTAAATATGCAAAATAAATGGAAGTCACACCTTTTTATTCAATGGAGTATCATTGTACATTGTTCAAAATTAATTAGAAATAAAGAAAAAATAGAGATGAATAAGAGACTCAAGAGTTCAGGATATTTGCTAAAAAAATCTTAATAAAATGATAAGTTTCCTGAGGAATAGAATGATTGTGGTGGAAAACAAAATTAAAGAGGGGACAATAAAATTATAATTAAAAGTACAAAACAGAAAAATTTGAGTGCTCTATAAATGGAAGTAATGAAGTTATATCAAAGAACTCAATGAAACAACCAGAAAATAACAGAAAAATAAAAAAGCTACAGTTTCAATACCATAATTTGGAATGCAGAGGAAGTAAAAGCTACAAAATTATTGAAACATACCTAAACAAAAAATATTTGGAGTAGCACTATCTGTAAAACAAAAATCTGGAAAAAGCTACTAAGTAATCCAATATTGAGGTGTAATTGATTAAATCTTGGTATTTGAATATAATCGAATATCATAATATCCCAAGAAATAAAAAATATGAATATGGAAATACTTTATGTGCAAAGGGAAGAATAGCAAACCAAAAGAATTCGACTAAAAAATCAATCAAAAAGAACTTATTTCATTTTTCCCCCAATAATAAAACTATTTTTTCTCTCTACATTTTTCCCAGCCATCCCCAAGATTGTAGAAATACAAAAACAAAACCTTGTAACAAAAAAATTTAGTAAAATGTTTTTAAAGGGCCTTTTTGGCCATGTTCAAAGATTTATGTATCAATCTCTCAGAAAGTTTACTGTTCCTCAGGTATTTCATTGATATTGTATTGATCAGAGTTTTAAGTCTTTCCAATTTGTCTGTCATCACTGTTTTTTTTTTGTTATGGTGTAACATAACAATTTATAGCATAATACTAATATTGCAAATACCTAAGGAAGTCTTTATTTTGCAACAACTTAAAAATATATAACATTGCTGATCAACATAATGACAACGAACATTCCAGAATACTCATGATGCAATATACTATCAACCTCCTGATAGAGAAGTGATAGAGTGATGGACACACACACACACACACACACACACACACACACACACACACACATTTGGTTTTGGTCAAAATGTTTATTTTACTTGACTCTTTATGTCTATAACAATCATTTGTATTTCTTCCTTTCCCACAGGGGATTAGAAGAGATGGTTGAGAGGGAGAAATTGCAGACCTGAAAAAATGATAATTAATTAATTATTCTCTTTTTATGCTTATTGCATTCTTCATCACTTCAAAAATATCATTTCAGGTTTCTCTGAAACAATTTCACTTTTGGTTTCTTTCAACATAATATAATAAAATGCCTTTATAAATTCTACTATAAAAAAAGGCTTTTGAGGTACAAAGATAACAAATAAGCTAGACTGTGCTTTCTAGAAGTTTACATTCTAATAGGTAAGGAAACTTATAAACATGAAAGAATATATAAATTAAATTTTAAATAAATGCTAAGAAGCTAAATATAAAAAAAATTAGGGAAAGAATCAATCAATCAATCAGCAAATGTTATTAAGTGCTTATAATGTGCCAGAAAGTGAGCTATGTACTGAAACAAATGGGCAGCTAAGTGGCTCAATCAATACCTTGCCAGGTTTTGTGTCAGAAAGATATCTTATTGAATTCAAATCTAACCCCAGACAGTTACTAGCTGAGTGACTTTGAGCAAGTCCCCTGTTTGCCCCAGTTCTTCATTTGTAAAATATACTAGAAAAGGAGCAAACCATTTTAGTATCTTTGCCAAGAAAACCTCAAATGGGGTCACACATGAGGCAGACACAACTGAACAACAATGGATTAAAATAAGTAATCCTATTAGGTAGAGCAGAAAAGTTAGCACATTTCAGGCTATGGATAGAACTATAAATAGAATGGCAACGCAGAAAGCCATATACCTTTATTGTTGAGTGGGGGAGAGAGAGTAATAAAAAATAAGGCTGGAAAACGTTGAAGCTTTTAATTCTGACTTCAATTATACAAATTGTGTAATTAATATATTGCTCACAGGACTCTCTTTCCTAGAATCCCACTTCTGTATTTATGCTAATGTACTAACACAATGAAGATATAAGTTTTGGATAGCTCTGCTCTCTCTCTCTTTTCTCCTGATCAAGATTTGTGGAGGTGGGGTGTGTCAGGCAGGAGAATTTTCTCAAAATGGCTTTATTCAGGCTTTTTTGTTCTTGTATTTTTCTCCTTCAAATGATTATTAATAAACTTTATAAAATATAATATTTGGAGTTATTGGATATTAATTTTAATCTTACATTTTTGGCAAGCAACAAAGGGATAGAATCCTTGATCTTCTTTTAAGACAGTCTTTGAGTAAAGATAGGGAGTGGGTTATTTTGAGAAAACCACATTTCTCTCCCACCTCTGCTACTGCTGCTGTCACTGCCTCTCACGTTTGACCAGACATTGCCTGGGTGTCCTTGCCACGCCTGCCACCACCTGCCTCCCCGCTTCTCTTGAGCACACTGGCTAGGTGTCCTTGCTAGCTATTTTCTGTGCAAAGCTGAGGTATAAATTTCTCTTTCTCTTGCATTGCTAACACCCGAGTGCTTGCTGCTGCTTTGGAAACGCAGGTGTTTCTCTGAGGCAACAATTAGCCTCCTAAAGGCTCTTACCTAAGGGGATGCTTCCACCTTCTTAACTCCCTGCCCACATAGCTGGGGAGAGCAATCAAGGGGAGCAGTAGTTACTTGCAGTCACTTTCCATGTGGCAGTGGAAGCCAGCAGCTCCCTGGCATTTTACCCCTAGGGGAAGGGGAAGGAAGGTTACTCTTCCAAACTTCTTAACTTTATTCCAAGCCAGTACATACTATGGTAGTGCCACCTACAGACAGGAAGTAGGAATTGCAAGCATGGCCCAGTTTCCTGACTATCTCAAATAGTTTCCATTCCTGGAGAGCTCGCACAGCTCGCAGTTTTAGGGTGTTTTTTTCTTGCTGCCATTCCTGGAGATTCTTGTATTGATAGAAAACCTGGTAGTTGATAGCTTGAGTAATATCGAGATACAAAGGGGAGATTCATCTCCCTATACCACCTTGCCATTTTGGCCTGCCCAATCTCTTCGACACATCCAACATGGGGTTCTTCAACACAGTTTTCAGTGTGGGTATGGGAAACCCCAGAAGTGTGACCAAAGGAATATAGATGGATGATGATATTTGTGAAGGGAAGGAACCGTAAAGAATCTGAAGGTGAATTTAAGCCTTTTCAGACTCCATTGCCTTATTGATATTAACTATTTCAGTTTTTTCCCCTCCAAATAGTTAAAAAGTCTCTGTAATGCAACTATTGGAAATGGAGAAAAGAACTCGTAGATTGATTACTCACATGTATAATCTTCTATTGACACTGAGTGCCTGTGTCTTGTCACGCTATATTGTATTTGCTGATTTTTTTGCTTTGAAATTCAATTTTGTTTTTATAAGTTCACATATCAATCTAATCTAATATATTCTGTTACACTATGTCATTTTTCAGCTACTGCATTTTGGTCATTAACTATATGTTGTGCTACATTGTTTTTATTTGTATCCTCCCCCTATGACTGGACTGGAGAAAATACCATTATCAAAGTCCATAAACAACTTGGACAAAACCTTTTCCATGGCAAGCCACAGGTCATTATGGATGCTGGGTTTGTCACCAGATCCACTGAGTTCACATGTTGCCTTAATTGCTTTTTGTTCCTTTTTGCCTTTTTTAATTGTCACAAAGATGATGATGGATGGAGTCCATCAAATTGGTTATAACCTGCATACAACTTTGGGAGAATTTAATGAGCTAAAATTTTCAATTGATTTTAAGGGGTCTTCAGAAGTGATTTTCAGATATCTAGTAGCACCACTATCTCTGACTGATCATTTGCCTATCTTTGAGTCATTTGTAACAAGAGGTAAGGATCTATTTAGTAGTTGAAGTGAAGTGCAATAGCACTATTATATTCCCTGTTTCCTGTGTAAATGGAATTAGCTCACCCCCATTCATAGTTAAAACTCTAGCCATCAAAGATAATGTCATCCCACCTCCCTGAGTGGGGAGGGGAGATCTGTGACCCACATGTGACAATGAGTAACAAATCAAGAACAAGAGACTGCCCTTTGGGCAGTCCAAAACAGTGTTGAGGCTGCCATTTGTCCGCTTGAAATTAGTGGTGGACACAGGAAGTGAGGTGGTAACTTCCTGTGGAGGCAGTTGGGGCTTTGAACTTGGTGTGGAAGGATCTCTGGTGAGACCTCAGGCAGCTTCCCTCTGAATTGTCTGTGGGTAAGTTAGGCTGACTCCCTTTAGCCTCCCTTGGTGTTTCTGGAGGCTCTACTCTCAAGGAGGCTTTTCTTTGCCTCTCTAATTGTCAAAGGCCTTGCAGCTAGTAGTCTAGTTTAATTAACCTCTGAACTATCACCCAGTCCAGATCTCTGCTGGTCCAGATCAGAGTTTCTCTCTATATATTTCCCTACCTTCAACCTTCCTAATTGTAAACAAACTTCTATAAAAGGCATTCTGACTTGGGTCTATTTTTAATTATGGAATCACGCTAATCTGATTCCTGGCAACCACCATACTTCAAATATATCTAATTTCCCCTCTTACACTCCACATTTATAAAAAATGTAATGGAAGAGACATCAGAAGTGATTTTCACTATTGAATTCCTACCTCCACATTGCAATGGATGGGACATATAAATACATCCCTTTTATGCGTGTTACAATTGTATACCAGAGGAAGGAGAGTTTACCAAGGGGCTTGGCTACCCCCGGATTGTTTTTGTTTTTTTTTTTAATTTATTTGTAACTCTTCAGCTTACTCTACCTTTCCACCAGAATGATCTAGATTCTTCATGACCTTTTAGACCCAAAAAGGTCTTCATTAGCAGTACAGAGGTTTTTCCGGGCTCTCCTGTCAAATTTTGGAATGAAGGCAGTAATAGACTTTGTTAGAAATATCTTCACAAAGGCTGACATATTGGCTAGATCTTGAGGACTTGTGACAAGTATCCATGAGCTTCATAAGTTTTTTAAATGTCACACAGCAAGCAGCTATAGACTCATGTGAATCCAAATTATAGTGGGTTTGTTTGCTATTATCATCAAGTAGGCTATTATGATTTGGGGGATCTTGGTACTTCTTTGAATGTGCATTAGCTGCTGTACTACTGTTTTAAAAATCTGTTACTTAGTGAAAATCATGTACACTCACACTGTGGATCATGGCAAAGTTAAAAAGGAAATGGATCTCATTTGGGGGTGAGAAACCTTTTTATTATGCCTCTGCTTTGCTAACACAGTGTTTCATGGAATGTGAACTATATATTTTCGATTTTTAAGAAATTTTATTAGTGTTTTTTCTTGTGTGTGCAATAGAGTATTTGAGTTTTCTTTTTTCTCTTGTTTTTATGTACTGGAAACACATGTTACCAGTATTAATAGTTTTTTTGATTTTTGTACTAGGATAAGTTTAAAATGTCCATTAGCCCTAGTGTCAATGTATACCCCAAAGCATTAGACTATGGAAACCTGCCATTGATTGTTAAATATTATGGGACTTTGATTAATGATTGCATCTGATTCCAGGAGAAGGGATCATAAAAGAACCACTGCACAGTGCCAAGGAGCACGAAGATAACCTGCACAGTGCCAATGAGCACAAGGTCAAGGAGACCAACTAATTCTGAGGGGATTGGTGAGATTTTGTGCCAAGACAGGGGACTTGAACTTATTTGGGGGTGTGAGGAAGCACCTGTTTGCAAAGTCAGATGCAATATTCCCTCTTGCCAGATCTAGATTTCTACCAAGTACTTCAGTTTGGCTGCTATTTTGACTCCCCTATCCCTGAGAACAAAGGTAAAATCAGACCAGAGAATGCTATTTCCCATTTTGCTTCATAAGTCTAGTCCCTTTTTTTTAAACCCTTATCTTCCATCTTGGAATCAATTCTGTGTATTGGTTCCAAGGCAGAAGAGTGGTAAGAGATAGGCAATGGGAGTTAAGTGACTTGCCCCAGGGTCTCACAGCTGGGAAGTATCTAATGCCAAATTCGAACCTAGGACTACCTAACTCTAGGCCTGACTCTCAATCCACTGAGCTACCCAGCAACCCCCTCTAGTCCTTTTTTGTCTTCCTTTTCATAGTGTGGCAATTTTCTATAGTCCTGGATGCTGATTGGATAAGTGAAATATTGCTACTACAGACTTGTGGGACATAATTCACTTTAATTGGGCCTTGATTCTAGGATCTGTTATAGGTTTATTCTTCCTTAGAATTTTTACACCTGAGACTTTGATATTTTATGTTTTATCCAGAAGTTACTTTTTTTCTCTTTTATTTGGGTTTTCTTCTGATGTTTTTGATTTTCTTTTGGTAATTGATTCATATACCTCATAGCTCAGCCATGTATCCCGGGGTGATCCATGTGAGGTCAACATCCTCCTCAGAGGAATTGAATTATTGTCATAAAATACTAGATTTATAAAAATTTTTTCTTGTTTGAGAATAATTTTAGGATAAGAAACTTGCTACCTCACCAAATCAAGAAAGTGAACTGTTTAGAGAAGGCACCATGGAGAAGCCTGCAGAAATCACGAACTACACCAAAAGATCCAGAATGAACTTTGGGATGTAGTGAATTGAACTGTGGGGTTTGAAAGCATTATGGTGAAATGTTGAATATATACTCTTATACCAAAGGGGATTGCCCCCAAATTGGCTTTTTGTCAGTGTGCCTAGCGATCATTGGTTTTGTTCTCTTTCTCTTTTATTTCCCTCTTATCCCCAAATTGTTGTAATTTCCCCTTAGAAAGTGCAATATTGTATGTACCTCTAGTTAAAAATCTTTAGAGATCTAAGTTGCTTATGCGTACTGATTCGTTGGGGAAACTAGTCATGTAAATCTGGGAGATTTCTACATGCTCGTTTCCCAATGGAATCACAGGGGAGATTGTGTAATTAAGATTTTGCTCACAGGACTCTCTTTCCCAGCATCCCCCTTGCATATTTTGCTAATGTACTAATGTAGGGAAAATATAAGTTTTGTGTAGTTCTGCTCCCTCTCTCTCTTTTCCCCTGATCCTGGTTTGTGGCAGTGGGGTGAGTGCCAGGCAGGAGAATTATTCTCACATGGCTTTACTCAGGCTTTTACTTTTGTTTTTATATTTTTTTTTACTTCAAATGATTATTAAACCTAATAAAATATAATACTTGGAGTTATTGGATATTAATTTTAATGTTACAAAATGAATATAATATTAAAAAAATAAAGAGATCTTATTAAATGAAATGGTCAATTTTGCTATTATCTTGATAAATATTAAGGACTAGGCTTCTTTTTGTTTGTTTCTTGCCACAGAGTATAAATAATGAATAGAAGAAACACTGTCTTGTAGTGTGATTATTTACAATGAGGTTTTTTTAACTACATTTTTTAATGATTAGAATATTTTTATAAAAACGTTTGTAACAAATACTTTTAATGTCATTTCCCACTGAAAACATCTAATATCAAAGTGTATATGGACATGGTTTAAAACTTCTTTTGCCATTTTTGTATTTGTCTCTCTAAGGGAAAGCTGTGAGTGAAACACTCTTCCATTTCAGTAGCTACAACTTCTTTTTAAACTCTGCTTTCATCGATAAACATGAAGTTAATATGGATAGGCATTTAGGGTTCCAATTTGATTGTTAGACACAGATCTCATATTAGAATAACAAAAGTTATGTTGATGTTTGTGGATAACCTAAAATACTGTGATTGGTAACTTCATCTACAATTCCTACAATTTTGTTATGATGGAAATGAAAAAGCATTAAATGGAACCATTTTATATTTCTATTTGTTTCATGGGTCACTGTGGGAAAAAAACTGATAATCCCTTGGTGATTGACCTCCCCATGATTAGCTAGTAGGCATATTATAATGTTAGGATCATATTAGAAATCTTTCCAACTTGGTAGAATCTGCCAGTGGCCATGCTCCAATGGCATAGGCTTGAAAAACAGAGTAATCATCATATTATAATGAAGCAGAGAGTGGAAAAAATCAAATTAGATATTGATATTTCTGCTCCATATGACATCACAGAGTAGGCATCATAAAAGAATGAGAAAGGCTTTTAGCTTATATAGTAGGACATTTTTTTTTGTTGTTGTTGTTTTTCCTTGAATATTTTCTAAGATCTACACATCTGTCACTTCTTAGAGGGATTTATTTTAAGGTGGTAAATGAGGAGCAGCTGGACATAGTATTCTCTCATGATATTTCTCAATTAAATGTGATTGCAATTATGCTAGAGTGTCAACTTATGTGCCATTGTGAATATGCCCTGCCAGTTATCACACTGATGAGTACCTTCTCATATGGTTGCAAATCTAAGTCAGTAGATGTGAAATTTTACATATCAACTCCAGGCCATTGCCCTTCCATTTTAAGCACTACATAAAAAGAAATTGAGCTGTCAATTCTAAATATTCCTATTTATCTTCCAATCTGAGAACCATTAGGGTATGTGTGAGCATATACACCTATACATTGACACACACACACACACACATATATATATATATATATATATATATATACATACACACACATACATAACATGTTCTTATAATCTTATTTAGCTTGGTAGAATACCTCAACATTCATTACTGATTTGGTTACCCTCTAATATTGAATCTTGACTTTCCTGAAATTTAGACTTTTTGGCTACCATTAAATATAATAGCTCTCAAACAAGAATAACCTATGTCTTCTTAATTTTGTGAATTTGTATGCTGTTTTCCTCTAGTCAAACATGATCAGACTCCATTAAATTCATAGGATTCTTCTTTTTTACTAGCATTTTCTTTGTTTATTTATTAATGAAAATGGGATTTTTGGAGACATTCAAATCCAAAACTTCTGCAGCTATAACCTGGACATTCCAAAAGCATTGAAAAAACTGAAGTCAGTCTCTTAAAAGAATCATTTTCCAGAGAACCCAAAAATAGAACCATTTTTGAGGAATAAAACTGGCAAATATTATGTTGCTTTTAATCACTTCTTTGAATACACAGACATGGGTGGGTGATGTGAGGAAATGCTAGGATGCAGTTTATAGCATTGATAACTATTCATATTCAAGTTTACAACACATGTATAACAACCTTCTCTTCTAATTAAGCAAATAGTCTTGACAACCTGCCATTATATAATTAATCAACAAACCTCAGGCGCATTGTGAAGAATCAGGTGAAGTAAAGTTCTCCAAAAGAAAGAAAGAAACATCATTAATCACCATAACTGCATAATTTCAAGTGTCTGATTGCAATTATGAATTATCACTTTAAAAATATAATTTAATGTTAAAAATCTAACTTTAAAATGTTTGATAAAGTAGTTCAATCTTTATGTTCTTTAGCTACTCATCAATTTCCATTGAAATCTCAGGTTTGCTATTATATAGTTGTGTTTCATTATTGAAATCATAAAAACATAATAGAAAAAAATTTAACATCTTCAGTATTTCCAAGTTTATCAGACCTTATTATGAAAATGTTCTGAGAAAGCTCCAAGTACCTACATGACAAAAAATGTGTAAACTTAGTAAAAGACAGAGAGATCCTATTACTTTTGTCTTATATTTATTTTTGGACAGAAAAGAATTATTTTGCGATGGCAAAATAAAGAAACTATATTTAATGGCTTTCAGTTTTACCTACCTATAATTTATTTGTTGATTTATGGATGGAAGAAAGAATACTAAAAAAAAGCTAAAAATGGCTATTTTTTCAGAAAATAAAAATATGATTTTAATTTTATTTACTATAGATATAAAATCTTTATTCAATAACCCTCAAGTTAATCAGCTGATAGAGAAACTAAATCATAACAATATTGAAATTTAATATATAAATGACATTGGAACCTATAAAGATATTGCCAATAGGTAGAAATATGGCTCATGCTTTTTCCTTGAAAAGAAGAGTAAACTTCAAAACTCATAGATGATTTGTTAATGTCTAGGTGATAGAGGTGGAAATGGCAAGATTGGAGAATAATAGGCCAATTTTATTGAAATGTAGAATATAGGAATAAGACCAGACTCAGATGATAAAACGCTTTAAATGGCAAGGGGGGAAGTATGCATTTTGTCCAGGGAATTAGGGAGCCCCGGGATATAATTGGTTCAAGGAGTAATATGGCAATTCTTATTCCTTATGAAAATTATTTTAGTAGTTTAATGACTGGATTAAAGAAGAGAAAGACTAGAGAGGCAAGGATGTCAGTGTCTGAAATTTGGGTATGGGCTCATGAATAAAAAATAAAATGAAAGAGATATTTTAGAGATTATCAGGGCTTAGCAAATGATTACATATTGAGTGGTGATAAGAAATATGTCATTGTCCCCAAAGGTGCCATTCCCTCCTTTGGGTTTAGGTATTGACTTCAGAAAGGATAAGGATAGAGAGTGGACCTGTAATTTTATTGGTATATGGAACTCCCAGGGAGGGATTTTATTTTCTAATGCAGGTCAGCACCTTTTCAAATCATGGACTGTCATGCAAAATATATTTTAGGGGCAGGAAAAGAACTAAGTTTTTCCTGGTTTTGAGATCAATTTCCAATAAACTATAGAATGCTAACTTGACTTCTGAAATACTTTTTAAATTGTTCCATTAATAAAGTATAATTTATATGTTGCCTGAAACCTGATGGAATGATATAGGAAGTCAACAAGAAGCATTTATTAAACATGTGCTCCATGTCATGCACTCTGCTAAGGACTAGGGATACAAAAGGAGTCAAAACCCCAAATCGAAATCGACCTTCAGAATAGATGTAAGATTATCTCAGAGACAAATGCCCTAACAGCTGAATATACTAGGAAAAGGCCCTGATTCAAGGCAGAATTTGAGCTGAGTTTTGGAGGAAGTCAGGGAGAGTAGATGAAAAAAATCAAAACCATATGTACTGCTCCAAGCCTGAAGAACTAGAATAAGAGGCCCCATGGAGTCACCAAAGTACTAAATACTTAAGAGTAGCCAGACAGTGGATGGCGTGAAAGGCAAACAAACTTCTTAGTAACTTGCTTTCTGGGACTAATAATAATAATAAGGTACTTTGCTAAGAGGTTCAAGGGAATAACTTGAATTTAACAAAGAAAAACTAAAAAGCAAACAATTTTTGTCTTTGTACTGCCAGCACCCAGCATAATGCCTGGCATATAATAAGCCCTAAATAAATGTTTGCCGGTTAATTGAAGAATTAAGAAATATTAGACCTGAATTTATAGAGAGTAATCATTAGCAAAGAGATTATAATTAAACCAATGGACTTGATGAAGTCACCAAATGTGAGCATAAAAATGGAGGAGATGAGAGAGGAAACTGAGAAGAAATTAAAATCATGGGAGAAGAACTATGAGAAAATGTTGCCACAAAAACCCAGAGGAGATAATCCTAGAGGGTGGAGTCATTTCTCTGGCTGTTCCTTATGAGTAGAATGTTATCTTTCAACTTTTCCAATTAACTTCCATGACTGCTTTTAAATAACAACTAAAATCTCAACTTTTATAAGAAGCCTTTCCCAACCCACCTTAATTCTCATGTTTTTTTCTCTGTTCTTTTGCTTTTATCCTTTATATCACCTGTTTATATGAATTTATTTGTATTTTTCTCTACTATTAGATTATAAACTCCTTGAGGGCCGGGACTGTCTTTTGTTTCTTTTTGTATTTTGGTTATTAGCACAGTGATGCTACTTTATGTGCCTTGCATGTAATAGGTGCTTAATAAATGTTCATTGATTGATTGGTTGAATATAATTATATACCACATGCAAATATATGTATATGCATATAATATATTGTACATATATCAAAAATAAATACTTATTGAAAAAACATGGAAATATTTCTCAGGTTAACGAATTTCTTACATGTAGACTATGAAATTGCATCCTTTAAACTAGGAAAACTGAAGTGAAATGATAGTATTTTTCTGAAACTGAAGTAGTTATTGTTCCATCCAACTTGAAATTCAATCAGCATAAACAGGACACACAAGGATCCAGGAAAAAGGATAATGTTATCATAACAGAAATTGTTTTCTCAGTCAGCAAGGGGTAGACTCACTTCCACTTTGTCTTCTCTTAAAACATGTTAATTGCTGCTAGGTTTGCTTCCGTTTTTATACATATAAAATAACAAGCTCACATTGCTTATTCATATCTGATTTTAGAGTAAAATTTCTCCACATTTTAATTATTCATATGTGGCCTTGCTTTTTCCCCCCAATAAATTTACTTCTTACATTTAGTAACATTATTTGTAACTGCTATTTACATTTTATGCTGGGAAAGGAACATGAACTGAATAATATGATCAGATGAATCAAAGGACTTGATTGTGTTACTCTGGTAGTAGGAGATATATTGACATAATTGAATGTTTAAAAACAAAATTCACAATGTAAAAAAATATCTTAATTTAAGTTATTCAATTTAGGGGGAAAGGTAAATTGGGTTTATAAATACTGTAATTTCTATCACCAATTGGGGTTATAGAATTAGACTTGGAGTAAGGAAGGTTCAGGTTCTGCTTCTGACCCCCACCATCTGTCTGACAATTAACAAGTCACTTAACCCCTTAATGGGTCACTGAAGTTTTTAGAGATATGTTAATTAGAGACAAATTGCAATGCTCCATCAGGGCAGGTGTTTTCCATAATGGAAGGTAACTATACCCATAAAAATATAGCCTCAGACCAGAAAAACAAAAAAGAGAAATAAAATCCTAACTGGCTCAAGGAAGTATATTTTCAGAAAGGGAGATCAGTCAATAATGTGGGGATATCACACAATGAGAACTGGTATCAATAAAAAGTAAGGTCAATCCTTTATGGAGAATCTCTGGGAAAACTTTAAGAAGAAATCAACGTAATGAGAAAGAATGAGTTGGGTTGTTAATTGTATTGAAGGAAGGAAAATCCACACCTCTGAATTCAGATTCATTAAAATATTCAAGTACAAGACACTACAAAAAGGAAAGTAAGTTTTTGTTCAAATGATTAAAAGGTTCTTTTAGTTCTCTCAGTAACGAAATGCCCTTAATGGAAAACCAGATCATTTACTATGCAGATATACAAGTTCAGATTTGCCTAAAATTCCAAAATGCACATTGACAAAAAGCCTGTTATTATCATCACTTTGAGAGATAGAGACGGAAAGAGACAGAGACAGACACATCCAGGGCGAGGGGGCAGGTGTGGGGCAGAAACAAAGACAGAGGACAGAGACAGAGACAGAGAAAAGGAGAGGGAGAAAGACAGAGAGAGAGAGAGAGAAAGAGACAGAGAGACAGAGAGAGAGAGACAGAGACAGAGAGAGAGAGAGAGAGAGAGAGAGAGAGAGAGAGAGAGAGAGAGATNGAGAGAGAGAGAGAGAGAGAGAGAGAGAGAGAGAGAGAGAGAGAGAGAGAGAGAGACCTCTTTGCTTATTTCCAAATAACTGTTAAACTGCTCTGAAAATACTTAAATGAATGCAGAACCCATGAAAGTGTAATCATCCCTGGTTCACATCTCAGGCAGGTTAATAGGTCTTCAGACTTCATTTAGCGCCACATTTTTAGACTATCATAAGTTTTAAACCTAGTTCCACGTTGACAGCTTAATGGTCAAATAAGCAAGGAGTTAACTTACTTTTAACTTCTAAACCTTATGACCTCTCTTCTAGAGCCATAAAATTGACATTTTAGCATCTCCCCCCCTTTTAATGTAGCTTTCAAACTTGCACATGTTATAATGTCTAAACCAGCTGTCTGTGTTTACTTTAAAGCCCTTCCAAAATATTTTTCTTCCCCCTCCACCTTTCTTGCCGATGTCCTTTGTGAAGATAGAAACGTCAGCAAATCTGCTATGTCTATGCTCCTCCATTTTTTCTTGAGTCAAACATCAAAGTCACTTTATAGATCGTATAAGTAGAAAAGGGAACTCCAGTAGGTTGTCAGAGCTCTATTTTTAATGGTTGTCAGGGTTTTTAAAAATACATATATCAAACCCCGAACTGGTTGCTGTAGATCATCCTCAGATAACCAAAGATTAAGACCTAAATCATTCTGCTTAGGGCACTGATGTCTTGTCTTTCCCTTTGCTAGATCTTTGAAATCTTAAATTTAATCATCAAGATATTTAAAATTCTGTAAGTGGCCCTTTTATAGTAAAAAATGCTACATATAATTTTTAGCTGACACATGTAGAGCTCTTTAAAGTTTGCAAAACAGTTTCCATAGAAATTAATGTGTAGGATACACATATATACAATATATTTCACTGTGCACTGTTTAGGTATATACAGTGTCATTTCTCTGTATTGCACCTGCCTTGCAGATTCTACAACAGAGTACAATATCCATTTTATGCCCCTGGAAACTCCAGCTTAGTTTTGTAACTGCAAATTGTCAGAGGGGAGAGTCAAACTGAGGAACTCGTGATTTCAAGTACACTTTGGGCATTGCCTATATTAAAAAAGACATGAACAAGAACATCCTCTATACTTCCTACCTAGGTGTCCTTGGGCAAGTCACTCAACCCAATTGCTTAGCCCTAACTTTTCTTCTGTCTTGGAAGTATCTCAGTATCGATTATTTAAGTTAGTGTTGAAAAAAAAAAAGAAAATTCTCCAGATCATGCCAATGCCTTACTTGTAGGGACATCACTTCACACTGAAAAGGACTGATGAGGTCTTATGTGGGTACTCATTTTTTTTTCTTTCTAGATATTGTTATTTTGATATCCATTTAAAATTGTTAAATTGTAAAGAAAAAAAGGTATTCAAAGTTTTATCAATTAGTCAACACATTCTAATCAACTAAAATAATTCATTAATTATATGTGAATAAAAAGATGACATTATTTGAAGGTAATATATGTATTCATGCACATAAATACTTTATTATACATATATTGCTTTTATAAGTTTTTAGAGTTTTAACAGTCTAAATTTCACTGTCGTTGGACACCATATTGTGTGTACAAAATATTTATAATTACTTAAATTTTACTTAATTGATTTATAAGTGTGTGTATATTTATAAATGTATGTGTATCAGGTGCACATATAAATCATATGCAGGTATGTGTTTATTATATATACAGATAGGGTATATGGAGTGTTCATTGAGCTCTAGTACCTCTGGTGTGAGGACTTATCTAGCTCCTTTCAGGGCTACTCATACATCTTTGGCATCCAATTCTTACCCAACTCTTACCTGTGACTCCAGGAAACTATAGCTTGAGCCATAGCCATACCCCAGTAAGCCTGTTTCAGTGGACAGGCTAAATAAGGTTGAGGGTAAGTGACATGCCCCTAACCCATCAGTGAGTTGGAGAGGGGATGTCTTCTCCAGCCACAGGAAGACTGCTCTGACAGAAAACTGATTAGAATAATATGTTCCAATCACTAAGAAGACAGTTGCATGTCATGCTATATTGCCAGTTCCCTTGACTTTATCTTGCCACTGGACTTTGATGACTCTGAAAGAGACTTTCCATAATTTTGCATAACTCAGCCACACTTAAATCCAACTGATATCTTGGTCCTCTTCAAAAACAAAGGAAAAACGATATAAATATATATACCCATACTTGAAATATGTTTGTCATATCTAGCAATTAGTTATATCACTCTAAAATCTGAGAAGCTCCATGTGTATAACTGGGTTTTCTTCCTTTCACTCCAAGTTAAAAGGGATAGGGAGTTTCCAAACCAATGACCTTTATTATAATGCATATCGTGTACTTTATTCTATGTCTAACTGTTGCTGAGGCATTCTTGTTGAGAAGCAGTGATGGCTGTCAGTGAAACACAGAATTCATCAAGTTAAAATGTCAGCTTTGTACTGAAAATGCTTTTCTATATTCTGGGCAACAGACAAGCTGTCAGTGTGTCTAAAAAAAAGACAAGTTATTGATGAATTAGAGAGTTATTAATGAATGTCCCAAAGTAGCTGAACTTTGGGAAATCAAAACAGGTTTTGCTAAGCAGCATCTCAAACTCTCCCATCATCTATATGTTCATTTATGGAAAGGAAAAATATTTAGTCAAATTTCCAGAATTCTAAAAGAGATACCAAGAAAAAGTGTGGTGGATGTGGTGAAATAAAATAGTGCCTATATGAGTAACTAGATGGGATCATATGTGATGTTTTGGAGATATAAATAGCAAAGTGTTACAACTGATTAAATATGCAATATGTTCTGAGTTTAATTACCACATAATCAATTTCTTATTGGGTATTCTAACTGTATTTATGCTTGGAAAACATCTCAAATTCAACATGTCCAAAACAAATCTTATTATCTTCTCATCCAAACCCAATCCTTCTTCCCAGGTCTAAATACAAGGTTCAAAACCTCAGTATCATCATATCATCTTTGATTCCTCTCTCTAGCTCACCCCACATATAAGAACAATTGTCAAATTATCTCTTCATGATATGTCCACATCATCCTTTTCTTACTCATCAAAGAACAACCATCTTAGTTTAGGACTTCATCATTTCTTGCCTGTATTATTATGATTTCCTAATTGAGTTCCCTGAATCAAGTCCTGAGTACAACCCATTATCTACACAGCTACTAAAATGAGTTTTCCAAAGGGGTTATTTTCATATAACAGAAGAAAGAGAGTAATACAGAGAGAAAAATCAAGAGATAGCTTCCATATTTTTTAATTTAAATTTTTTATTTTGAATATTTTCCCATAGTTATATGTTTCATGTTCTTTCCCTCTCCCCCAACCCCCCTGTAGCTGACATGCAATTCCACTAGGTTTTACATGTATCATTGATCAAGACCTGATTCCATATTATTGATATTTGGACTAGAGTTATTGTTTAGGATCTACATCTCCAATAATATCCCTATCAGCCCATGTGTTCGAGCAATTGTTTTTCCTCTGTGTTTCTATTCCCACAATTCTTCTCTGAATGTGACTAATTTTCCTTCTCTTAAGTCCCTCAGCATTGCTCTGGATCCTTGCATTGCTGCTAGTAGAGAAATCCGTTATGTTCAATTCTACCACAATGTATCTGTCTCTGTGTATAAGGTTCTCCTGGATGTACTCCTTTTACTCTGCATCAATTCCTGGAGGTCATTCCAGTTCAAGTGGAATTCCTCCAATTCATTATTCCTTTGAGCACAATAGTATTCCATCACCAGCAGATACCACAATTTGTTCAGCCATTCCCCAATCAAAGGACATTCCCTAGTTTTCCAATTTTTTGCCACCTCAAAGATCATGGCTATAAATATTTTTGTACAAGTCTTTTTCCTTATTGTCTCTTTGGGGTATAAACCAAGCAGTGCTATGGTTGGGTCAAAAGGCAGATGGTCTTTTAAAGCCATTTTGACATAGTTCCAAAGTGCCATCCAGAATGGCTAGATCAATCTACAACTCCACCAGCAATGCATTAATGTCCCAATTTTGCCACATCGACTTCAGCATTTACTGCTTTCCTTTGCTAATCTGCAAAGTGGAATGTCAGAGTTGTTTTGATTTGCATTTCTCTAATTATAAGAGATTTAAAACACCTTCTCATGTCCATATTGATAGTTTTGGTTTCTTCATCTGAAAATTGCCTATTCATGTGCCTTGCCTATTTATCAATTGGGGAATGGCTTGATTTTTTTGTACAATTGAATTAGCTCCTTACAAACTTGAGTAATTAGACTTTTGTGAGAGTTTTTTTGTTATAAAGATTTTTTTCCCAATTCGTTGATTCCCTTCTAATTTTGGTTGCATTAGTTTTGTTTGTACAAAACCTTTTTAATTTAATGTAATCAAAATTATTTATTTTACATTTTGTAATTTTTTCTAACTCTTGCTTGGTTTTTAAATCTTTCCTTTCCCAAGACAAATATACTATTTTGTGTTCTCCTGATTTTCTTATAGTTTCCTTCTTTATATTCAAGTCATTCACCCATTCTGAATTTATCTTGGTGTAGGGTATGAGATGTTGATCTAAACCTAATCTCTCTCATATTGTTTTCCAATTTTCCCAGCAGTTTTTGTCAAATAGTGGATTTTTGTCCCAAAAGCTGGGCTCTTTGGATTTATCATAGACTCTCTTGCTGATGTCATTTACCCCACGTCTATTCCACTGATCCTCCCTTCTGTTTCTTACCCAGTACCATATTGTTTTGATGACCACTGCTTTATAGTACAGTTTAAGATCTGGTACTGCTAGGCCACCTCCCTTCATCTTTTGTTCTTCCAAATGAACTTTGTTATAGTTTTTTTCTAATTCAGTAAAAAAGTTTTTTGGTAGTTTGATAGGTATGGCACTAAATAAGTAAATTAATTTGGGTAGAATGGTCATTTTTATTATGTTAGCTCATCCTACCCAGGAGTAATCAATGTTTTTCCAATTGTTTAGATCTAGTTTTAATTGTTTGGAAAATGTTTTGTAGTTATGTTTGTATAATTCCTGTATTTGTTTTGGTAGATAGATTCCTAAGTATTTTATATTGTCTAGGGTGATTTTGAATGGCATTTCTCTTTTCTAACTCTTGCTGCTGAGATGTGTTGGAAATATATAGAAATGCTGATGATTTATGTGTATTTATTTTGTATCCTGCAACTTTACTAAAGTTTTTGATTATTTCCACTAGTTTTTTAGTTGATTCTCTAGGATTTTTAAAGTACACCAATATATCATCTGCAAAGAGTGATAGCTTAGTCTCCTCCTTGCCTATTTTAATACCTTCAATTTCTTTTAAAGTCACAATCAAGTCCAAAACTATTAGTCCATTTGTTTTTTTTTTACCTTTGTTGTTATTGCTATTTAGCAAAAACACAAAAAGACAGCAACAAAAATTAGTTTCTTTTACCAAGAGACAAATCTCATTATAAAAGTACATACATTGAGTAACATTTTTAAAAAGAGAATAGAAAAAGTAAAGTTAAGCTACATCAACCTCCCAAGCCTCTATGAAGCAGAAGACAAAAAGGAATTTAGATGATAAACTCACAACGTCCATCCCAATAGCAGTGATAGTCAAAGAAAGTACACAGTCCTTTCTGGGCAGATAACTCCTTAAATTAGTCAGTATGCCAGACAAGGCTCTGATTGCTAATGATTTTACTCTATTTGAGATATCAATATTCATTATTTTCAATCTCCTGTCCACTGTGGAGGCACTGAGTCTATCTCCCTTCTTAGGGCTCAAGAGTACAAGATGTACTTCTGTCTTCTACCTTCCCCCAATGCACACAGACAAACACACAGACAAACACACACACACACACACACACACACACACACACACATTGCATAAAACTCCCAGAATGCCTTCTTCTAGCTGGGTAAAAATAAACAATATTTCACATCAGTATTTTTGACAATGAGAGAGACAGAGACAGAGAAATGTAGTAAGATAGAGACAAAAAGATGGAATTAGATAGAATTAGAAACAGAGACATAGAGATTCAGAAAGAAAGAGACTGGTAAAAACAATGGAAGTGGAGATATAATCTTGATATATAGATAAATGTGACTAGGAAATACACTACAACTTTGCAGATTGAGTGAATTATTTAGTGAACTGCCGAGTATAGCAGTGTTCTACACAAAATAGGAATTTATTAAATAGCTTCTACATGGAAATAAAAGTTATGTTTATAAAACCTATTCACCATCGTGTTTATAGTAAATCACTGGAATATTCATCAAGTTCGTTCATCTGAATTAGATCAAAGCCAAACTCTCCTTTCATTTGAGGTTTACCTATAAAGCAAATAAGTATTTGAGAAAAAAAAATTCAAACACCTCCTCCACATGAACTCACAAATTTTAAAGCAGTCAAAGTTTGAAATCTCAATGAAAACATTTTTCCTCCTTCTCAGTTGGTAGTCACCCCATTCTGTGTTTTCACGGCACTCGTCTCTTTCTCATAGTGTGATGGATCACATTACCTCTGCCCATGCTGGAAAATAGGATGCTCTTTCTCCATGGTGGTGTTATTATTACATGCAAATGACTCAGCAGGAGTTGGGCAGGGGAGAGGGGAACATGCTGGAGTCTCAACTCCAGACTTTCTGTGAAACTTGTTCTGTGTGGTGGCTTCATTTCCAGGAGATGACAGCTATTTAACTGTCCATTAGGAAGGTCACGTAGCCTGCTGAAGGAAGACATTAGCAGATGGAAACCTCTATGGCTAGATAAAGTATCTGTAAAAAGCCAAGAGAAGGACACCTGTTACAGTTTCCAATACCTGAGTCTCTATTTCTGATTAGGAGACAACAGTGATTGAAGTCAGTCAGGGCTCAAACTGAAGTCATTTCATATAGTATGTCTGGGGCTGAAATTCTCTGAATTTCACCGTATCTGTCAAATGAAGAAAGCTAGACTAGATGATCTCTAAGGTCCCTGCCAACTTAAAATCTATGATCCTAATCCTGTCATCTCACAGCTAATCTTGCTCCTTCCTAGGCTTTAAAGTGGTTGTTTTAAATCACAGAAAGAGCTGCAGTTCACAAATCTTTGTTTGAATCCCACCTTTGAGTCTTAACTACATTATCCTCTTTGAACCAAGATTTCCTCCTCTTTTAAAATGAGATGATCCTTTCACTACTAATCTCACAAGGGTTCCGGGGTAGAAGATGGAATAATTTGCTATGGAAATGGAACGCTTTTAGTCTAACATTATAATAAAGATAAATGTAGTTATACAAAGCACCATATAAAATGATCTATCATTATTATTCCCAGATGTATACTGGAATGATCAAATATGCACTAACATTTTTGTCATATATAAATATGAATATGATTCACTGCACAATTTTGAGCAGCATGCTAACAGGATGTCAATGTTCTTCAAATGTTTTCTCCCTTTACTTTCCAGTCCAATTTTTTCTTAAAGAAAATATTTTATTGATACTGTGTTGTTTTTGCATCATAGTTATATCTGGAAATGCTATTATTCTCCCTGTCTATCCTCTCTTTCATTCCATGCCAAAAAAAAAATTCATCCCTTTTAATAATGACAAATATTTAAGAAAAAAGACAAGAAAGTGACTTAGTCTGATAATGGATACAGAATTCGACAGGCTGATTTTTTTTTTAAAACAGGATAGATCTTGAGGCCAAATAGCTTTTCTTCTAAAAACCAAATCATATAAATGTTAGCTACTATCAACAATATAATGATCCAGGATAATTCTGAGGGGCTTATAAAAAAGAATGCTATCCATGTCCAGAGAAAGAACTATTGGAATAGAAATGCATGTAGCTTATCATTTGTTTATTTGGGTATAATTTTGGAGGTTTTGATTTTATGAGATTATTCACTTACAAAAATGAATAACATGGAAATGGGTTTTGCATAATCATAAATGTATAACCTAGATTGAATTGCTTCTCAGCTCTGGAAGTGGGGAGGGAAGAAGGAAGGGAGACAATATGGGTCACATAACTTCAGAAAACTTATGTGGAGATTTATTATTACAAGTAATTGGCTATATATAGATGCATATATATATATATATAATCATAGACTGATAGTTAAAAGACTATATAGATGAGAAAACTGAGGTCCAAGGAAGACAAGTAGAGCACAGACTGAAAGCCAATTCTCTTCATTTCAAACCCAGTTTCCTCTGACTATATGCTAGGTTGTCTTACAACAGTCAATAACAGTGCCTGCATAAAATAAAATTGTTCCACATCTGTTTTTTTTTTTTTTTTAAATAAACTGTTTCCAACCACATTCTGTGATCTAGCCAAACTGGTCTTCTTTCTGTTCCTTAGACATGACACTCTATCTCCTGTCTCTAATTTTTGTACAAGTCGAGTCATATGTCTACAATCTTTTCCCTCCTTACAAGACCATCCCCCTCTGCAGAGAGTCAATCCTTCACTTCTGTGGAGCCAGTTTAAATATCATTTTCTGCATTATTTTTTCCCTATTCTTCTCAATTTTTAGTGACCTCTCATGACCTTACTCTAACCATCCTAGATGAATTTGCATGTATCTAGTCATATATGCTTTATATAGTTTATATGTATTTATTGTCCCCTCTTCAAGAATGTAAGTTACCCTGGGGGCAGCTCAGTGCTTCAGTGGATTGAGAGATAGGCCTAAAGATGGGTGGTCTAGATTCCAGTCTGACCCCAGATGCTTCATGATTTTGGACAAGTCACTTAATGCCCATTCCCAAGTTCTTACCTCTCTTCTGCCTTGGAACCAATATATAATATTGACTCTAAAAAAAGAAATTAATGGTTTAAAAAAATTTTTAAGAATATAAATAACTCACTATTGGGGATTATTTCATTCTTTATATTTGTATTGCAAGGTCTATCACAGTACCTGGCACAGAGTAGGTGGTTAATAAATGTTTGTTAATTAGTGATTGTTTGAGTGAGGAGTAAAAATAGATTGAGTTTTAAATTTGCCCACATAACTTTAATACACATTATGTAGATAGAATTTTGTACCCAGAACTCCATTTCCCAGCACCCCACTCTCCTTCTGTCATTATGTACTGGCATAGAAAGAATATAAATTCTGAGTATTTCCGCCTCTTTCTCTCTTGTCTTTCTGTTGCACCAAGGCTGGGATCCTCCTCCTTATAAGGCTATCACTATCCTTTACTTCCAGTTATTATTAATAAATCTTATAAAATAATACTTGAAGTATTTGGATATTAATTTTTAAACTTACAACATATATATATTATATAAACACACACACAAATACACGCCTTCATAGATGTTCATGTGTGTATGGATGTGTGTATGCATATTTATATGTATACACACATTTATTTATATAGAAAGAAAGAGACAAAGATGCAAAGATAGAAAAAGAGACAATAAAAATAGAATTGTCATCCTAGTGAGGTTGTAGGAGAATGGCCAACATTTTTATTGCCAAATAAAGCAAAAACTTGGGTTCCTTTGATATAAGATTCCCTCAGTCAAAGTACAAAAAAAGTACAAAGTACAAAGGAAAAAAAAACATATCTTTTCTCATTTTTCTAAAATTTTTTCCCACGTAAAAATGTTTGTAGACCCACAAGAAAGGGACAGTCATTTCAGGAGTGGAGCCAAGATGGTGGAATAATCCTCAGCAGCTCTGTGCCACCATGAGAATCCTCCCCAACCAAGATTAAAATATCACCACAAAATGAATACAGGAGTGAAAGAACCAACAAGGAGACAGAGTAAAACAACTTCCTTTTTTTTCCCTTCATCGTTTATTTATTTATTTGTTTGTTTGTTTGTTTGTTTGTTTATAGTTTTATTTTGAATATTTTCCCATAGTTATATATTTCATGTTCTTTCTCTCCCCCCCACCCCAGTCCCCTTAAAGCCCCTTAGCCAACACACAATTCCACTGGGTTTTATACATATCGTTGATCAAGACCTAATTCCATATTATTGATATTTGGACTAGAGTTATCATTTAGTGTCTATATCCCCAATAATATTCCCATCAGCCCATGTGTTCAAGCAGTTGTTTTTCTTCTGTGTTTCTCCTCCCATAGTTCTTCCTCTGAATGTGGCTAGTTTTCTTTCTCATAAGTCCCGCAGCCTTGCTCTGGATCCTTGCATTGCTGCTAGTAGAGAAGTCTGTTATGTTCAATTATACCACAGTGTATCAGTCTCTGTGTATGAAACAACTTTCAAGAAAAGAAAAACCCAAAAGGTAGGCAACAAACATCTGGGGCACTGGGGTGAGAGTAGATGTAACAAGGAGGGAAGAACAAGCCAAGAGCAAGTCAAGAGTGAGCCACACACCCTCACACCCTACACCTGCTGTCTGTAAGAAATTTAATTTAGGTTTTATATTAAATATGAGAATTCTAAAGTAAAATGACTTTTAGTAGCTTTATTTACAAAGAAGTAGAAAAGGTGAAAATGGAAAAGGTAGCTAAAGAGACAGGCTTTAACAAGCCTATTAGTCCTTCTCAGGTGAAGTGAGGCTCAACCCCACAGGGGCTTCCCCAGGTCTGGTGGTGTCTTCAGCTAGAGTTCCACCAATGCACCCTCCTCCAAAGCCACAGTAGGGATCTTTGGAACTAATTTCTCCAGAAGCCAAGAAAGGAAGGTCAATTACTCACCTGCCCAAGATGAAGTCCAAAGGAGAAGATCCAGGAGCAGTCCTTCAAGGAGCAGTCCTTCAAGAAGCAGTTCAAAAGCCAAATTCCAAGATCTCCTTAAAAGGAAGTTCAGGACTTTTTATAGTCCTTTTTCCATGTCACTACCTATCCCTTCCTCCACTTTATGGGAACCAATTACAGTCCTTCAATTTGCCTAGTACTGCTCTGGGGCAGGGCAATGGCCTCTGGAGTTGTCCACCCACTTTAGTAAGTGAATTGTGAACTCTCTTACTTAGTGTTAAGTAGGGGTGTTTAAGTTTTTGACTGATTAATTTAAAAATTGCTGATTGATAAACAAAGAAAGTTTGATTTACTCTTCACATGTCTGAGGTTCAGGAATCTATACCCAAGCCAACATCCAGGTCCTGAGAGCCTGCCTGAGCAAATAGAGGTACAAACCAAACCATATTCCTTGAAATTTCAAACCTGTGGAGAAGGCCAGAGCCCCAGCCCAGGGAATTCTAGTCTGGACTTAGGACAAGAACTTAATTCACACTTTGGAGTAGATGATAGTAATAAGTACTAAGTACTAAGTACTGATCTTTTTTACTAAATCTCAGTACAGAGCTCCAAGTCAAGACATCAAGGCCTGATTAGATCAAGTACACAGTGAGACCAAAAAACTTAAGACTAAGCCTTAAGGTAGAATTTGATCAGTCCCTGACCTAATCAAGATCAGAGTGAGATCAAAAGTTTATAGCTAGGGGGGCAGCTGGGTAGCTCAGTGGATTGAGAGCCAGACCTAGAGATTGGAGGTCCTAGGTTCAAAGCTGGCCTCAGATACTTCCCAGCTGTGTGACCCTGGGCTTGACCCCCATTGCCCACCCTTACCACTCTTCCACCTAGGAGGCAATACACAGAAGTTAAGGGTTTAAAAAAAAAAGTTTATAGCTAATCCTGAGGCAAGTCTTAAAGCTACCAGCATCACAAGGGCCAATTGAATTAGCAGGAGGAGGGGGCTTTCAGTGCTCTCTACTCTCAGACTATCATATTATCCCCCCAAACCTACCTATAATTAGATTGGGAAAATGAGCAAACAACAAAAAAAGCACCTAACTCTAAATAATTTTTATGGAATCAAAGAGCAAGGCATAGACAAAGAAAGGAACAGTCATGCCCGGAGTATCTCACAAATAATAAACATATTAAACGTGTTGGATAATTAATTGCCTTGGGGATAAGAATTAGAATCAGAGAGGTTTCATTTAACCTTTATATGCTTTTGTTTCTTTAACTATGAAATGAAAGGATAGGATTCAATGGTTCCTAAAGTTCCTTCCAACTCTAAATTGATCATCCTATGACAAAAGGTTCATGATCTTGTAAATACTCTCATGAAATTATTTGATCATTTATTTATTCATTTTTCAAAATGAGTCTAGGTGAATTATGTGGGGAATAAAATGTCATTCTAAGCATAAATAACAAAGACATTCAAATCAAATTTTTCACTGTCTGATATTACTATGACCATATAGATATGGCCAAAAAATGTTCCTGATATGTCTTTTTATCTTTCTACAATTTAAGGAGTGAATCCTCTCTCAACAAGAAATTGACATACTCTGACTCAGTTAAGTATCATTCTGTTATGCATTTAATGAAAATGTTATATTACTCTGGAACCACAACTGCTATTAAACTTGCATTTCTTAGCTTTTAAATAGCTTTCTAAATATGAACTGCTGCAGTGAAGTAATTAAAATAAGGAGAAATGTACAAAGAAATGAAAAAATGAAACTATAATAATCTCTGAAATACTTAAAAATGCTTATCAATGTAATGACCTATCACTACTCTCAAAGACTTATTGATGCATTGTTACTATAATAATGTTAAATTTAATATACCCTTAAAATCAAGCTTTGAATAATAAATTCATGATTTTATATATACATATATATATATACATTAATTTTTTCCTGTTCTTTGGATGTGGAAATATCTCTGTTGGTTGATATTCGTTAAATTTCTATTTAACAAAGAAAAATTTCAAAATATCATTGCAAGCACAATCATTTGACTTCATTTAGCAATGGTACCTCAAAAAAGTTTGAATCTTTGGATTCTATTACCATCATTTCCAGAATCATTGTGTTTTTCACCAAAAGTTACTAATCAACAACAAAAGATGATATTGCACACATCACTGGACTCCAAATCCATAGTTATTACTCTGTCATATGTCATCAGCAAACACCACTTTTAGAAGGAAAACTATTTTAAACATCCTGTCAGAGTTAATTGGTATATCCTGTAAAGTAACCTTTAATAAATAAATATGTAGAGACTGTAATATAATGTGAATTGTTTTTTTAGAATAGCCGATGGAGCATTGTCAGATCCTTTTAATTTTTAAAATTAAAGAATAAAAATTCTTTCATATTTTATTATGGACTGACTTCTAATCAGTGAAACTGAGACTATAGCTGTTCTATAAATTTCAATTAAAAATGCTAACATATACATATATGTAAACATACACTGTACAATGTATATGTTTACTTAGTTATATGCATATATGTGCCTATTTATATCCTACAAATTTTATTAAATTATACTTGCAGATAAAATATGCATATATAATTTATGTAGATACATACAAACTAAATATATGCATATATAGACAATTATATCAATTTCTATTTAAATGTACAATGAAAAATAAATATATACCTTATCTGAAAAAGAATAAGTACATAATATATATTACCTAAAGCAAGTTCACATTATATTGTGTGATTTTATGAATGGTCAAAAATGGACATACTCAAAAATAGATTCATTATAATTAAGAAGTAGCTTTCTTATGATAACCTTTCTGAAATCCACAATAATTTCAAGTGAATTTGATATTTTTGCTTGGGAGATGACAAGTGGAGAAAATATAACAAATTTTCTCTTTTTCATTGTTTATAGGGAAATGGTATTTCAGAAAATGTTCCTACTCTTACCATTGTTTTTATTATTTAACAGAAATATTAAAGCTTTCAGATACTAAATGTTCTTTGAGGTCAATTTACAAATAAAAGTCATTAATTATTTGTCAATGATTTAATAAGTATAAGTCTGAGCAAATTATCTTGTAATCTTAAATTTAAAGTTTACCATTTTCTAGGAGAAAAATCACCGGTGTTACAGAATAAAGTATAACATGCTTATCATGGAGTTTAGAAGACCTGGACTCAAAACCTATCTATGGCACCTTGTAGCTACGTTTCTATATAGAAAGCACACAATCTCTCCAAGCCTCATTTATCTCATATGTAAATTCACTGGACTTTATGATCTTTAAGATCCTTCTCAGTATTGTCAATTAAAAAAACTAAATGAATTTACTAAATTAACCACTTAATCTAATTAAAATCATTAGACAAAATGTTCATGTAACTTTAGTCCACAGACATAAAAATAACTGCTAAGCCACTAAAAATTTCAATTTATAGAAAAAAATTTCTTTTTCTGAAGAACTGGTTTGAATGACATTTATCCTCACTGAATTAACAGAAGCAAGTGTCTGGAAATGAATTTCGCTTTCATCAAGTAAGCATTTATTTACTTCTTAATATGTATTAAGTCCTCACTCTTGCCCTCCAAGGATGCATCTTCCAAGCACAAAAATGTCCTAGGCTTCTAGAATGCTTTGTAATCCCAGGGAGGAAAAACTCTCTACTAAAGCCAACCAACATGGAAAAGATGAAAGAAAAATATTAATAGTAGGGACCTAATGAAGAACACAAGTCCAATGGCTGATCTACTTATATTCGAAAAGGCAGAATTCAAGGACAGAAGGGTCTGCTTTGGCTAGAGAAACTTAGGAACATGCCTACTAAATCCTAAATGAGATGTAACCACCAGATAAAGAGCATCCACATATAAGTACTGTAAATAATTACTATAAATATACTAATACTTATACACAGATAAATGTATGTATATGGGTATATAGATATGTTTCTACATGTCTCTATATGCATGTCCAGATATGTCTTCATATATGTAGATGTATATATTCATGTACATGCATTCAAATATAACTCTATATTTATAAATATATATTTATGTGTGCCTGAATATAATGTGTACTGTGAATGTATGTATTTCTTCTTCTTCAGAAATTTTCTTAGGACATTTTTGGTTTTTCAATACATATTTTCTCTTTAAACCCCCAACAGATTTTTTTTTCCTCCTAACAAGTATCATTCACTAGAATGTCAATGTGTTTATTTCCATTTCTGTTTCTTGAGAGATGTTTATTCCTTCTGTATTTGTTTGTTTGCTTTTTATCTCCTTCAGGTTCTCAAAGAGAAAATATCTTTCAGGGTCAAAATAGAGTATACTTTAGATCTCACATTGCTTGTCCAGGTTTGGTTTTGTTGTCTTGTGTTTTGTTTTGTGTCAAATCAAATGGACCAGCCATGCCTAAAAGAACTATATCTAAATGACTGTCAGGCTGTATTTCTCATTGTTAATCACTGACAGGCATTAAGTTACAAGGCTTTGTCAGGTCTCATTTGGTCAATGAGATGCTGACTTTACTTGCCAATATTAGGTTGATTCCTCTCCAGGATAGCTGTAGTGTTGACATGAGGTCTCCCTTTTCCTAAAAACAAGATAATTAATTTTTTAGTGTAAGGATATATATATATATATAGTTATATATAGTTATATATAGTTATATAGTTATATATATATATAGTTATATATATAGTTATATATAGTTATATATATAGTTATATTGAATCTCTGGGAGCTAGGAATTCACACTGTGATTGACAGGTGGATCAGTTGGATGTTGGAATGTTCCCAGAGAGGCATGCGGACAGGAGAGGGCAGTTGGACTGGGGAGGGGGGGTATAAAACCACCCTGGGAGCCCTGGCAGGGGTTCTTGGNGTGTAAGGATATATATATATATAGTTATATATAGTTATATAGTTATATATATATAGTTATATATATAGTTATATATAGTTATATATATAGTTATATTGAATCTCTGGGAGCTAGGAATTCACACTGTGATTGACAGGTGGATCAGTTGGATGTTGGAATGTTCCCAGAGAGGCATGCGGACAGGAGAGGGCAGTTGGACTGGGGAGGGGGGGGGGGTATAAAACCACCCTGGGAGCCCTGGCAGGGGTTCTTGGTTCTTACCTTTCCCTGAGACTGGAGATCAGTAGATCCTGGTCTTTGTGGGTTTGAGATTTGCAGACTCAACCCTGCAAGCTCCTCCTGTTTGTTCCTGTACCATCAACAACCTGTACCCAGACCATCATCTCTGTTTCTACTGCCCCTAGATATTAGGAAGTCAATCAGTTATCTAGGTTTCCCAGGGCCGGGGAGGGATCCGGGAAGTGGGTAGGAGAAGAAGAGGGTGGAAAGGGGTGGATATCTCAACTGGTTAGGCTTAACATCTACTGAAGAAGAAGCTGAAAGATTATACAGCAGTTTGCCTACTCTGGTGTGGCTCTGGCCAGGCTGTACCAGAGAGAAGCTAATCATCTTAATTCCTTTATTTGCCTGTAGTTTAGAGATTTATCATTATCATTTTAAGTTAGGGTCTCCAATACCTCTATCCAATCCCATTATCCTCCTTTGTTAAATACAACCAAAGTTTTAAAGTACCTTCCTGAAGTGGTTATTCAAAGCTTCTTTGGGAAGGGAGAGATGCAGTCAGATTCCAACATTACCCAGCTGAAGAGCCCATTAAATAATATCAATTAACCCCAGGTGGGTCCTGAAGGGATAACATCCATTGACCTAAAGGATCCTGCCTGGGCAACTATTATAAAGGAGAGAGAGGTGTCATCCTATCCTCTCTCTATACTTCATCTGCATCTACATCTAGTAGGGAGAGGAGTATCAGGGATCTTTAATTATAACTATATATCTATGTATATATACACACATAAACAAACATACTATCAAACCTGTTCTTAGGTAACTCAAGTCTTCTAAATTATTATTTTAGTTTGATATCTGAAGTCACTTCTAGCTCTAAATTTATGGTCCTCTGACCTAGGGTCCTGGGTTCAAGTCCTGGGTTCAAGTCCTGACATAGCCTCAATGTGACCTTGATTCAGTTACTTTTGTAATGGGGATAATTTGAGGAAAGGAGTGTGGTACAAGGGAATTTGAAAGGAGGTTATCAGGGATTTATTAAGATAGTAAATCTAGGCTACAGGTAGGCTGGAATAAGGAGATTCAGGATATAATAGGGCTGAAGTCAGGAGTATAACACTGAAGGAATAAGATCTTCAAGGAGAGGGAGAATTAATCTAACAGGCAAATACAGCAGGGCTTATAGACCAGGACTCAGACTCAAACACAGGCTGAGGGAAATAGACTAAACTGAAATTAACAACAGGCTTAGTTAATTTCACAGGAAGGGACTTGTTTTAAAGTTACACCTTCCTTCGAGATGGATACCCGGCTTCCCTTCAAGCCAGAGTATGTTGGTTCTTTCCCTCTTCTTCCCTCTCTTAATAACTAACTGACCAATTATACTAATAAGTCTGTTAAAACACAAAAGGGTTTATTATCTTTCAAGGTTGATGTGTCTGGAAAGTGGATCAAAGGAAGTCCTAACAGTTGTCTCAGGACCCTCAGGTGGGGAAGGGAGGCAGAGATGGAGTCTGAGTAAGGACCTGCCTTTAACTCAAGCTTACAAAATGCTCTTGATATCTAAAGGGAATAAATGATGACTGACTAGTTTCTTTGTATCTAATATTGTCAATTATAGTTAACCCTTCACAGATTTGAACTCCTCTCTAATTACTCTCCTTATTAACTCCACAGACATATAAGGTAAGGGAGGGAAGGTAGGAAATAATATTGGGAAGGAAGATATAAAGGGTTTATCCAAAATAACAATTTCTTAAATATTTCAAAGCTAGGCTAGATTTCAATTTTACAGATAGGTAAGGAAGCAGCTTGGCTGGTCAGACAACCTCCCTCCACGGGACACCCAAACCAAATGAACTTTTCCTCAAGATTCCAAACCCCTAACTGCTTTTAGAACTCAGCCAAAGCTTGAAAAAACTATATGACCCCCTCTCTCTATACTACACTTTCCACATCTGGGCCTATGTTTCCATATCTGTAAAATAATAGTATTACAATAGAGAGGTTTCCTTTAGGTCTGAATTATTCAGCTCATCTGTTATATTGGCAATTTCTTCCATTCATTATTTAATATACAGATAACTTGTTAACTTCGGCTTCAATCATCCTTTAATATATTTAAGGTTTTCTTTTTTGTGGAGTGGAAGAAAATGCCTCCCAGTATGTGTATATCATTTGAGAATGTTCTTAGGTCTAATATAATTATGGAAGTGGACCTATAAAGGGGAAGAATAAAGGCAGAAAAAGTTGACCAAGATGGTGCAGAAGGCATCTATGAAGTGACTATTGGCCTATTTCCATTTGAATATAACTTTGAAAGCAAAGCTGGGACCTAGTTTCTTGGTAAACAATAAATGGGTCTGCTATCCAACCTGAGACAGTTTGATTATTTGACCATGATTTATAAAATAGAGAATGGAATTTAGAAACTCAGTCAAAAAAAATTAAAATAACAGCTTTTTTGATTTGGTATTATTTACCTAAAGGAAGTGAATTCATTTCCCTGACGTACTTCTTTGACAAAGCAAGCATCTTTCTTGACAGCAGCATTTTTTCTTTTATTCTTCTTTTATTAACATAACAATAGCAAATGGCATTCAATACCAATGAATTACATAGAAATATATAAAGTATGCTCCATACACCTAAGACAAAATGCCACTTGAGAAAGAACTAATCAATACCTTTGTCCAAACATTAACTTGGGAGGTTCAGTTTTTTGGGAAATGCTTATTTGTTTGACTTCTATTTTTAAATATCTTTTCCTTATTCCTTTTCTACTTCACTGCCTCAATTGAACAAATAATCAACTTAATTGTTTACTAGGTGCCAATCACTTGGAATATAAAGATTAAAAAAAAAAAAAAAGAAAAACTCTTGTCCTCCAAGACCTTACATTCATTTGGGAGAATGCAGAAAGAACACAAATAAGTAAAACAAATGCATGTGTGTACATCATACATGTAAAACATGTAAAAACAAAAGAAACCTTACATAGCAAGTATAAAGACAGACTACTCTCACTTATTCATTCAGCAAGAATGTATTAAGTACTAACTACAATGTGATAGGCATGACAATGACTGAACGCATGGCATGCACGATGCTAAGCAGTAGTGATGGAAAAACAAGAAAAACAGTGGAAGGGAGAAAGGAATAATCATTTCCCCTTAAGTTCTTACTATGTTCAATGAAAAATATTTAGTCTTTCTATCTACTAAACAGTTTGGGAATTAATGAACATTTATTAAGCCCTACTACATGCCAGGCACTGTGCTAAACACTGGGGATAAGAGAGACAAATCCCATCCAGCCTTCAAGGCTCACAGAATCTAATTGAAGACTGAATTTGAGATGTTTGAATCTAATATCCAATGACAACCCCAAATCTAAATATGGGTTTCCCCATAGCTTTATATAAGATATAAGTGAATCATTCATTTACTTAGTACCCTAAATCATGTGGCAGAGGAGCATCAGCAATTCAATCCTTTTGTCTTCAATTTTGTTCAGTTTCTCTTCCATTAAGTTTGCTTGTCTCAGTTTTTCACCCAGTTAGAATAAAAGGACTAAACCTTTAGATTTCATAGCTATAACTCCAAGTCAATAAGTTATCAACAATCTAAATAACAGCTACTCTATTTGACAGAGAAGGAAACCAAGACTGTCAGAAGGTAAGTAGGCAAGTCATTTACTCTTGCTCAGAATCAGTTTCTTCCTCTGTCAAATAGGAATAGTGATAGTACCTACCACTGTTCTAGTGAGGATCAAATGAAATAATAAAGTACCTAGTGAATGTTAAACTCATACCTAAGTAATAAATATTGTAGCAAAAGGAATGGTTCTATGTTTTTCTATCCATAAAAATTATATCCTTTTTCTGAAAAGAATTTTTATAAATAGAAAAATACTTTAAAATAATTCTGGCAGAAAAAGGACTTTAAATTACCTTTAGAAGTACAAACTAGGAAAATATATTTTTGGAAATAGCTAAAAATAACATCCATATCATCTATTACACATTATAAGACACAGAAAATTGAATTTCATTATACCATCACAATCTAAGTAAAGGCAAACCCACGGGGGCAATGTAATTTGGAAGTTGAGTTTTCCTGAAAGAAAGAGAGCTAGGTGAAGCCAGGCAAAAGGGGATTAAAGTTGTTACAGCTGGGGGTTGTTAACGATAATCATGATTGAAAATAGAGGTTGCAGAAATCTAAGGGTGGGGTTGTCTCTGATCAAAAAAGAAAAGAAAGAAAGAGAAATGGACAAATCTCAAGAAAGGAAATATTTTAATATAGCTGTAAGGATCATGTTTGAAACTGTTTAAAAAAACTCAAAAGGAGAATCCCAACCAATACCCTGAACATCTAAATAAAAGAGAACACGTTTATGTATTTTTTTACAAAAACACTTAATTAACTTTTATGTTAAATCAGGATATATTTTTATAACTACACAATTGTTATATAGTGGAAACTTCCCCCATTCAACATTCTATCAACAAGACTATTCATTAGCTCTTTTATACATCTGCTGTATGAAGATAATTGATGCTCATCAACATCACCCTGAAATGCCTTCTCAACTGAAGAATGGATAAATTATGCTAAAGATCATTTTAATGTTAAATGTATTTAATTATAGTGCATTCATTTGAAGCTACTCACACATGTTGGATATTTAGATGCTGTGACAAAGTGAGTTAAAAAAATGATGAGTTTTGAGTTCACAAATTCCTGTCTGTTTAACAATTTTTTAAAGCCTTTACCTTCATCAATACTGTGTTTTGGTTCTAAGAAAGAAGAGCGGTAAGGCTTAGACACTGGGGTGTGTGTGTGTGGGGGGGGCAATGTGACTTACCCAGGTTTACACAGTTATGAAGTGGCTGAGGTCATATTTGAACCCAGGACCTTCTGTCTCTAGGTCTGGCTCTCAGTCCACTGAGCCATCTAGCTGCCCTATAAACAACTTCTACTCTCCCCATCAAAGAACTGAGCCTATCTCTCCTGTGACAGGCAGGGATACTAGCCACTTCTCTAATGAGGAGCTAATGGCTTTTTAAATGGAGATGCTTTTTGGCCCAGGATTCCTCTGTAAGAACTCTGTTTTGAATGCCAAGAGAATATTGATTGAAGGATTATTTTCAGTCCATATCAAACCATACTAATTTTGGTGAAGAAGGCAGGGGAATGACATTGATAAAGACTAGTTGATTATAGTGGGCCAAAAACTGTAAATGGCTTTGTAACAGAGAGTCCAGGTACCAACAAGTTGGTATCTATAGCAGCTTCAGTCTTCAATCATTTTCATTATTTAAGGCATACATATATATAAAATTTCCAAGTTATGAAATGTAGTTCTTTATTGATAATTATATACATTCTAAAATACACAAATTTGAAATGTAAATGATACAATGTATCTGTATCTATTCTCTTTATAACATCTACATATATTATATAGATGTAAACATAATTATACATATATATGTAATATATAATTATTACATGTAGAGAATACATATAGTTTATGCACATATACAACTTGTATATTACCTGCAATATAAACATATAGATAATTTTGCAGACATGCCACACATGCACATATGTACGTATGCCCATGTTTATATGTGAACATGTACATCTTTATTTTCTCCTACACTCCTTTATTGTCGGGATCATTTCATTCATTATTTTTATATCCCTTGCACCAAACTAATCCATAGAAAGAATTTGATAAATACTTGTTGATTTTTGAGAGAACATTAAACTGTATTTGATACTAGAGTTATTATGGAGCAACTAGAGTTTACTGAGTAAAGAAGTGATGGGGTCAATTCTGTACTTCAGGAAAATCACTTATGGAAGCTAGATTGAAGAAAAGGAAAGGCTTGAGACAGAGATCTCCAGGCAATTTGTTATTTAGTCGTGTCCAACTCTTCATGACTCCATTTGGAGTTTTCTTGGCAAAGATTATGGAATGGTTTGCCATTTCCTTCTCAAACTCATTTTACAGATGAGGAAACTGAGGTAAACAAGGTAAGTGACTTGCTTAGAGCTGCATGGTTAGTCAGTGCCTGAGGCCAAATTTGACCTTAGGAAGATATGTCTTCCTAACTCAGCCTGGATGTACCAGCTAGCTGCCTTCCAGTTAAGATGCTATTGTAGTTGGATGTTAGGCAATGAGGATATTAATTAGCATAGTGAACTTATGAGCAGAGAGAAAAGGATGGATGAGAAAGGTAGTAGGCAGGTAGGTAGAACATTAACAGCTAACTCCTCGGGACTCACCAATTTAAAGTTCACAGGCATGTGATTGATCTTGCTTTACGTGACCAAATGAAGTTTCCACCTTAATTCTATCAAGTTAAAACAAGTCCTTGTCAAGAAATTATTAAGTGCTTAATATATATCAGACAATGTTCTGAGTCTTGGGAAACAAAGACCATGTCCTAAAGGAACTCTTAGAATAACGAGGGATTCAATGTGCAAAGAACTACATGTGAAAGCTATTTGCAGGGAGTAGCTAGGAATCTCAGTGGATTGAGAGCCAGGATTAGAGATGGTAGGTTCTGGATTCAAATCTGACCTCAGACACTACCTAGATATGTGACCCTGGACAAGTCATTTAACCACTATTGCTTAGCCATTTCTGTTCTTCTGCTTTGAAAAGATACTTAGTATTGATCAAAAGATGGAAGGTAACAGTTAAAAATAAGATACTTGTAGAATAGAAATCAGAAGAGGAGGGTTCTCAGAGACCAAGAAAGGATAAGTAGCTGTTAATAACTCACCATCTCTATTTTCTTCTCTAAATTTTCTGTGACTATATTAAATAGAGTTGAGAAAGGGAAGGAGGTGGAGACATCCTTAGATTCACAAAAGAAAATTTTATTTTTGATGTTTACCAGGTTCATTATAAAGAAAATTATATGTGTTTAAAATAGTTTACTCCTGGAGTAGTACTAAGAGTTATATCTGCAGAAATAACGAAATATTTATTATTATATTTATAATTATGCCAGACCAAACTGAATTATGATGAGCATGATGCCCAAAAGAAGCAGCTTGAGATAGTAATTGAAAGTGTCCTGTTCATATCATATCAGAAGCATTGTAATCAGGTCGAGGAACACATTTTAGAAAGTCATTGACAAGATGAAGAGCCCCAAAAAGGCACCAAAACCCACGTGATATGAGCAGTTTATTCTAAGTACATTTTTCATGTGAAAGAAATAAAGTTTTAATATTTCTCCATTACTGATAGCTTAAAGCAAGTCAATATGTTTCCGGTGCTAAAGATCCACTGATTTAAAAAAGGAAATTGTCCTTGGGAAGTGGCTATTTAATGTGACTCTATTCATAAAATATTTTCTCTCATACAGATGAAATAAGAAACTCCACCCAGCTCAAAAGTTTCCACAGCCATCATTAGACTCATGTCTGCTCATGCTTTACATTGCTTTTCAGTCAGCTAGCAAATTATTGGAGGATATGTTTTTTATTTAAATCACATGTCAAAAAGCATTTGTAGACCTCTAAAAAGTGCTATTTTTTTTTGTTTTTCTTTAAAGGGAGCTTTGCTGGCTGCATCGACAGAAAGCTAAACATTTAGGCAACCTACATGTTTTCAAGAAATTTTTCCTTTTGTGAAAATTTTCACTGATTAAAGTCAGTCAATTTAAACTGAAAATCATTTCACTCAACTTTACAAACTATAAAGTTGAGAGAGAGAGAGAGAGAGAGAGAGAGAGAGAGAGAGAGAGAGAGAGAGAGAGAGAGAGACATGATAGATTGAAAGATAGAGACAAAGAAAGATAGCTCAGTCTCTAAAGATGTGATAGCATAGTGTAGGAGAGAAAGTCCTGGCTTTGGCATCCATTAGTACTTGGTTCAAAAAATACCATGGAAACTTAGTAGCTGTGTGACTCCTTGGCAAGGAAATTCACCTTTATTAAATAAATTTAAAAGTTTGCTTCCAATAACCCAAGGATTTGTCTACTGTATCATAGAGGGGGTTTGATCTGCATTAGGAGTCATCACACCAGGGGTTATCTTTACTGTTATCTTTTACACATACTTGTGTGTAGAATAGAGACACACATATGTATATAATTTTTATGTGTATAAATGACTAGTTTAGAAATGATACATATACATAGTATATGTATAATACATCTAACAATATTTTTATTCATTTATTTTTTTTACCTGACCTGTGTTTTTCTAATGATCTATGAAACTACCTCCATCAATGAAGGTCATTGCCTATTCTACAACTTGCAGTCTCACTGTCTAGGACACTAACTGAAAGGTTAGTTCCTTGCTCATGGTCTTATAACCAATTATGTGGCAGAGACAGGACTTGAATTCAGATCATGTTGATTTTAAATTTCTATGTATATACTCCAAGCTGCTTCTCATAATGATTATTAAAAAATATGCTGTCTCAAACCCGGCCTCAGCCACTTCCCAGCTGTGTGACCCTGGGCAAGTTACTTGACCCCCATTGCCCACCCTTACCAATCTTCCACCTATGAGACAATACACCGAAGTACAAGGGTTTAAAAATATATATATACTGTCATTTACTCAATTGTAAAAACACCACTTTGTTTTCCCATTGCCTTGTGCATTGGTATAAACATATGCTCTGTGTTTCTAGAACAGATGGAAAGGAGTAGAAATACAGTATTTTATTAGTTAGAATTTCCCTTGTTTGGGAAAAACCCATTAAACATTTTAGTAATATATATTAAATATTTATATTAAAAATATTTTACTTGTAGGAAAAAGTGAATTTTTTAATTTGAAGACTAGCACCCAACTTTGGTTTTGTTCTTCTAAGAAAGAAGAGAAATAAACACTACATATATTTTTCTCCCGAGTACCCCTTGAAGTGCTGGCTCCTATTTCCTTCACACATTGGAACATTTGAGTAAACCCAAACCCTGCCCACATGAAGGATCAATGTAAACTATATTAGAAGTTCAATTTGGTTGCTGAATTTGAGTGCATCACATACATCCCACATCCCACATAAAAGTTCCTCTGAGAATATTGGCCATCTTCACTGACAGAATGTAACCCTTCTGTTGCTTACCAACTACCAGGCCTTGGACTTGATTTCAGGATGGAAAATAAGCTTCAATTGTGCCATTCTCTGACATTCCCCACCCTTTGACCATCCTGGCAGAAAAGAGGACCTCCTTTGCAGTTCATATGATAATACTTCCATGATTTCATTGAAGTTACCTCATAAAATATAATGATAAACAGAAGGGTTGCCCTTTTTCTAGTGGGAATATTTTCTTAAAAATAGTGTAATTTCCCCTGTGGTTTGTTGCACCATATGGCTCTTCCCCCTGAGTTAAGCTGGAATATTTTTAGAAGAATACGGATTGGGTTTGTTATCCTTTACTTTTAAGTTGCCCCTGCACTTCTCCCACTTAAATATATCACAACTTTCATCTCTAGATTACAACCTAAAACTTACTTAGGGGACCATCACTATGATGGTGAAGGAGTAAGGGTAGTACTAATAAGTTCTCAAATCTGTGTAATAGTATTAAATATTAGTAAAAGCTCCACTTCTGAGGTTGCTAAAATTAAACTTCTCAACTCTAAGGGATTCTGCTACTTAAATAAAATTTAAAAGTATGCATCTATCTATCTATCTATCTATCTATCTATCTATCTATCTACCTATCTACATCTAATAAGCATATACCAAACATCTATATATGTATATTTATATGTGTATGTATGCAAAAATATAGAATGATATACATACTTAGGTAATATATATATATATATATATATAATTTTATATATGTATAAACACATACACAGCAGATGTACACATATCCAAGAAAGGAGGGAAGGAACGCCAGAGAAACAGAGAGAGAGAAAAACGAAGAGAAAAAAATATAGAGAGAGAGAGACAGGAGAGGGGAAAGAGACAGTGACTGACAAAAAGAGAGGCAAAAACTGAGAGGAAGACAGAGAGAAAGAAGAGTATTATGTTTTCATACCCACAAAATATCAGATGAAAATAATTCTAGTGGCACAACCAGGATTAAATAGCTTTCCTGATGAATTTTCTTCAAATTAAAAAAAAAATCCTCCTCGATTATGAGGAGATCTGGAGTGTGGATGTGTTTATAGGGTGGGCAGGGAAGGTAGAAGATTCTTATTTCTTCTCCAAATTTAACTTCATGACTAGCACATAGTAGTTACTTAAACGTGTATCGACCATTAATGTGATCACTGTATATTTGCTGAACAGGGACTAATAGTACAGGAACAGCTAGAAGAGATTTCATTAGTCATCTAAAACATCCTTTCATTTTATAGATGAGGAACTTAAAGATCAGAAAGATGAAGTGATTTTGCCAGTGTCAAATAAGTATTATATGTTATTCAGAGTCTGAACCTAGATTATAGTCATAGAACTAGCCAAAAAGAAACTCTGTCTTCACCTAGGAAAACTCCTGTTATTAGAAATATTTTTAAACATTCTGTTTTTACATCATGTAAAACTTCCTCCCTACATCCTTCCTCTATTCCCCTCACAGAGAGCAACATAAGAAAAAATGTTTTGAAGAGAAAATGAGGAAAATCAAGAAAAAATTAGAAAAATATTTAAAAAACAAAATCTGTGCAGTGATCAATTATTGTAAATTTCCCTCCTCTGTAAAGGAGCTCTCTTGTGTCTCTTTTTTGGGGCCATTCTTATTTTTTATAAATAATCAACACTCATTCTCTATTACTTTGTGGTGGTTGTCCACTTAAAACATTATACATATATATATATATATATATATATATATATATATATAGTTTTTATTGGCTTTGATTACTTCGTTTTGCAAAATTTTGTATACATGCTTCTCTCTATGCATCATATTTGCTACTTCTTACAATTAAGTAATACTCCATTATATTAATGTACTACAATTTGTTTAATCATTCCTTAATCAATGACTATCTGCTTTATTTCTAGTTGTAGTTTAACACAGAAAGTGGTGTTACAAATCTTTGCTTGTATTTTTTTATCTATGATCCCCATGGAGCATATCCCTAATAATGTCATCTCTGGTGCAAAATGTATAGATATTTTATTTATTTTATCTATAGATCTAAATTGTTTTGAGGAGGATAATGAGAGTGGTAGGACCACCATCTCTTTCACATAAACTATTATTTTCTCATCAAAGGGAGAACAAGGTCATTCTCAGGACATATAGATGTATATGTGTATGTGTATAGGTACACACACAAACACAAATTCATATAAAAATACATATACACATATACATACACTTGCATATCTAGATGTAATTACTATATATATCTACAACTATCTATATTTCTTAGATTTTATTTTTTTATTATTTATTTATATTTAGAATATTTTTCCATGGTTACATGATTTATGATTCCCCCCCATCCTCTTCCTTCCCCTCTCCCACTGGTTTATACATATATCATTGTTCAAAACCTATTTACATATTATTCATATTTATAATAGAGTGATCTTTTAATGCTAATACCCAAATCATATCCCCATCAAACCACATGATTAATCATATGTTTTTCTTCTGTGTTTCTGCTCCCACAGTTCTTTCTGTGGAAGTGGATAGCACTCTTTCTCATAACTTCCTCTGGATTGTCTTGTATCATTGCATTGCTGCTAGTAGAAAAGTTCATTACATTTGATTATGGCTCAGTGTATCCATCTCTGTGTATAATGTTCTGGTTCTTCTCCTTTCACTCTGTATCAATTCCTGGAGGTCATTCCAGTTCACATGGAATTCTTCCAGTTCATTATTCCTTTTAACACAATAATAGTATTCCATCACCATCAGATACTACAATTTGTTCAGTGTTTCCACAATTGATGGACACTCCCTCATTTTCCAATATTTTTTGCCACCACAAAGAGCGTGGCTATAAATATTTTTGTACAAGTATTTTTCTTTACTATCTCTTTGGCGGTATAATATTTGTTAGATTTTAAATATATTAAAAGCTTATGTTTTCACTTAAAACAAAAAAGTTTCAGAAAGTATGAAATAATTAATTTGAGGAAAAATATTAGAGAAAACAATATTCACATCTTCTACAGCTACTTTTTAAAATCATTTTTGGACATGAGCCATTATTAGTTTTGTTTAAGATCATTCTCTTCCTCAAAGTTATTTCAGGGCAGTGATATCACATTCAAATAGAATGGGGGTCATTGATCCATAAATGAAAATCCTTGCAATCTACACATTAACCATTTTTCAATGTAATTTTATCCATTTTATTTAATATGAATTTATTTTGTTAAATATTTCCTAATTACATTTTAATCTGGTTCAGATCTCTCTCAGAAATGTTGTGGGCTTCATGGAGATGACTGGCAGCATATTTAACACCCTTGCTCTAGAGTAAGAATAACAAAAATGTTTCTCACTCCCCTCTTCACTTTCGGGTCAAGTATGTCCTCACCTCCAGTCTGAGTACTTCAAGGGATGGGGTTGCTGGTCAGAAGGGAGAATCGTTGGGCCAAGGATAAGAACTGATTAAAAGGCAGCATTCTGGATATGGAAGAAGAATGAGAGACAGTAAAAGATGGCCAGGCCAAGTGAGGCATTAAAACACTAAAGGCTAAAACATTTATGGCTAAAAGACCAGGACAGAGGTCTCCAGTAGATGTGTTCCAGTGAGAATATAATTATCCATACAAAGGGTTCTGTAAATCCTAAGACACATATAAAAGTCACAACATAAATGTTATCATCATAGAAGCTAAATAAACATGAAAACAAATGGGTTATACTTCTACTGAGGGACATCATGGAAATCTAGCACTTCCAAGTGGGTTGAGATTTTCACATATATTATCGCAATTGTCCTTCATAATAACCATATAATATATAATTATATAGATCTTCCACTGAAGAAATGAAGGGTGTAACATTCAACAATGACTAGATGAGATTAGAGTTAAATTCAAATCTTCCTAATCTTAGGTACAGCAGTCTATCCCTCACATGGCACCCACCCTCTGTAAATGATTCAGGAATTGAAGGGAAACTTTATGTCTCAACTTAAGTTACTCTCAGACAATAGAACCTGCTTTGAATAACCTTCCCTTAAGCTCAACAATTATGAGATGAAATGTGATGAAAACATAGCAAAATATATTTACATTTTTCTACCTTTCCATTTATGAACTACTTTCTTATATTTTTAATAATTAATCCTCATAATGATCCTATGATATTATTATAACACATTTTAAAGTTGGAGAAATTATCTTAGGGGAATGAAGAATGCATGAATTCAGCCAGCAGGAAAGTAGAAGAGATTAGATTATGATAGTATTGTTTTCCTCCTATATCTCATTGCCACAAAGGTAAACTACTGGGTGACTGATATAAATCACTTAGACATAGGAAATGGAGAGTTCTGGATACAGATAAGACTTCCCCACCTCCCCCATCAAATAGATTCAGTGGCTTTTCCTTCTCTCCATTTAGTAGATAAAACAGGAAAATCTGGTTCCTATCTAACTTTCTAAATTCAGTTCACATAAATTTCAAAAATATTCTATATTTCTGACAAATCTTAACATCCTATGTGACATCTCTGTGTCTTTCTATGAGCAATCTTCTTTTCCCAAAATATACATCATCTCTGGTCTACCTTTTAGAGTGTCTTTTCTGCAAGCCTCAAATTTGAAGCAATCTACTATTTAAAGTAATATTGTAAATGATTTCTCCCTTCTCAAATTATCTTGTATGTGTTATGCAAGTATGTCTTATACTTCCACTTCAAATAAGAGAATGTCAACTTCTTGAGCAAAAAAAAATTTTTTTTGGATTTGCTTCTTTTCTTGTCTTGCTAGACTCTAAGTATCTGCCATAAATCTTTAGAATAGTTGGCAGTAAAATGATTTGTAAAAATTAAATTGATTTGAAGTATTGTTGTTTAAACTATATAACCAAATCTGAATATCCAATAAGAAGAACCCATTAGAATTTCATTTAGCCATTCTGCTGTGGTTGATTAAATCAACACATCCCATAGCCTAGTCTCATTTAATCTGAAAGTAAAATGGATTCTTTTATTCTTTTCTTTTAACCATTATTTTAACTGTTTAATGTTTGTTTAAGTTTTACAAAGTATTTTCCATAAATAAACTTAATTGATCCTTACAACAACCCTGTGAGGTAAGGGTTACTATTATCCCCATTTTACATATGAGTAAACTGAAATAGACAGTCAACTTGACTCTATTTGATGGTTTTCTTCCCTAAGTGTTCATTAGTCATCTATTTAATAATGCTATAGAATTTTGACAAAATTTAAAGTCAATAACATATATATCAATTTTACAATTTCTATTTTCTTTCTTTTTTGTTAAAATTTGATCAATCCTCAGTCATGTGCTAGATCTCCTATTCAACAAACTCTCAAATATCACTGAAATTGATTCATTAGAAGAGATTGAACAATTCATTATACATTATTTTAAAACTGGAAAAAATAAAATTGACAAACACAAAATAAGCACAAAAATATTTTTTTAATTAAAGGCAATAAAAAAGTGAAATAAAAACCATTTAGCAGATTAATAAAAAAGATATATCTTTAAAGAGAAAAAAATCAAAAATTGGAAAACCTCTAGAAAAACTGAATTCTTAAAAATTAATAATATTAAAATAGAAAAGAGAAAATTTCACAATCAAAAGTCTCCTTAGAGGTCATCCAATTAAATACTTAACTGAACAAGAAATTCATATACACCATTCCTGACAAGTCACTACCCAGTTTTTTGTTTGATTGGGTTTTTTTTTTAATCTTGTGTGAAGGGCACAGTAGCTCCTGAAGCAGCACATTCCAATTTTATATAGACTTTTTTTCATAGGAAATTGTTTTGTAAATCAAACCTAATTTTGCTACTTTTCTACTTCACTCAAAAACCCCTAGCTAGTGAATGTTTCCTTTTATTGATAACTTTAGACTTCTGGGGTTAGAGCCAAGATGGAAGAGTAACTAGAATAGCAGTGCAGTTTCACCAAGAAAATCCTCTCCAACCAAGATTAAAATATTGCCAAAAAAATAGGAGTGAAAGAACCAACAGAGACAGAGGGAAATGACCTTCAAAAAAGAAAAACTCCAAAAGGTAGGCAAAGATCATCTGGGGAACTGAGATAAGAGGGGATGGGAACAGAGCTAGCAGGAGGCATGGTAGCAAGTGATGAGCAAACCATACTCCCATCACTCCACACATCTGCTCTCACAGATTCCAAACTGAAGTCTAAACTGTCAGATCCTGAGATTCTGCTGGACAATTAGTGGTTCAAGCCAACCAACACTCTTTGAAATTGTAAAACTGTGGAGAAGTCCAGAGTCCCAGTCGAGGGCAAACTGGATTGAAGTGGGCCAATCCACATGGGCCCAGAGCAAAACCAGGAATCCCGGTCTGGACTTGGGGTGAGGACATAATCCACAGTTTGGAGAGAAGACAAAGTTCTCAGGGGAAGCTTCCCCAGGATCTTTTTGCCCAAAACTAAGTGTGAAGCTCCAAGACAGGGGAAACAGGTGTATGCCTCATTGAATTAAGAATACCTTGGGACCAAAAACTTAAGCCTAAACCTGGGGCTAGAATTTGGTCAACCCCTGACCTGATCAAGTTCAGACTGAAATCAAAAGCTTAAATCTAAGCCTGAGGAAAGTCTTTAATCCATCGGCAACTCAAGGGTCAATTGAATCAGCAGGGGGAGGAGGTTCTCAGAGCTCTTAGCTCTCAGACCATCTCATAAACTAGTAGCAACCCAGAAAATAAGCTAAAAATATAATCAAGGAAGATCTGAAGTTTAAGAGAGAATCCCAACTTCCCAGAAAACAGAGCCTACCTATAATTAGGTAGGAAAAATAAGCAAATGATCAAAAAAGCTCCTAACTCTAAAGAATTTTTATGGAGACAAAGAGCAAGGTGCAAACACAGAAGGGGACAGTGAAAGCAAAGGAAATACATTCAAAGTCCAAAAAAAAAATATGGGTTGGATACAGAGTTTGGAAGAGCTCAAAAAAGACTTCAAAAACAAATTGAGAGGCAGAGGAAAATTGGGCAAGAGAAATGAAAGAGACACAAGAAGAAAAGAAAGTGGTACAAGGAGAAAGGAAAGTAATTCAAGAAAAAATGGGCCAATTGAAAAAGGATAACCAAAAACTGACAGAGGAAAGCCAGATCTTAAAAATCAAAATTGACTGTCTCAAAAGTAATGATATCATGAGAAATCAAGAAACAATAAAGCAAAAACAAAGGAATGAAAAAACAGAGGAAAACATGAAATATATTATTGAAAAAGCAACTAACTAGAAAATAAATCTAGGAGAGACAATCTGAGAATTATTGGACTATCTGAAAGCCATGATGAAGAAAAAACCTTAGATATCATATTACAAGAAATTAGCAAAGATAAGTATCAAGAGATTCTTGAATGAGAAAATAAAATTGAAATTGAAAGAATTCACAGATCTTCTCCAGAAAGCAATACTCAATTGTCGACTTTCAGGAATGTAATAGCTAAATTCAAGAACCACCAAGCCAAGTTAAAAATACTTCAAGCAGGCAAAAAAAAGCCATTCAAATACCATGAAGCTACAATCAGGATCACACAGGACCTTAAAGGCTTCTACATTAAAGAATCATAAGTCATGGAATATGATATTGAGGAAGGGAAAAGATTTTAGTTTACAATCCAAAGTCATTGATCCAGAAAAACTGAGTATATTCTTTCAGGGAGAAAAATGGACATTCAATAAGATAGAAGGTTTCAAAGCATTCCTGAGGAATAAGCCAGACCAAAACAAAAAAATATGAAAGCCAAATATGAGACAGAAGAGAAGCCCAGAAGAGTAAATGAGAAAGATAAAATTTAAGTGACTTATTAAGGTCAAAATGTTTATATGTCTACATGGAAAGAGAATTTCTGTAATTCTCAAAAATTACTCTTAGTAGTAAAGAAGATAGAAGGAATTTACTCAGAAAGAGAGTGAAGAAGTAAGCTGATTATGATATAATGTATATGTAAATGTGATGATATGGATTGATAAGTATGTATGATATGATATGTATACTTATGAATGACATGTAAAAATAGCAATCAAGTGCTGAAAGAGGGTTGCACTGAAAGAAAAGGGAAGGGAGAGATAGAATGGGATAAATTATATAATATAAAGTGGCAAGAAAAATCAATACAGAGAGGGGAAGATAAAGGTGGTGACAGGCACTCTCATTGTACTGGCTCAGAGAGGGAAAAACTAGTATACTCAGTGGGGCATGGAATTCTATCACCTTACAGAGAAGTAGGAGGGGAACAAGACAAGGGAAGCAGGGGGTAATTGAAGGGAGGGGAAATTGAGGGGGGGTGACAAAAAGCAAAATACTGGTGAGGAGAAACAGAATGAAAGGGAATAGAGCATTATCTAAAGAGGATAATATGATGGAGAAAAATACACAGTAATCATAACACTAAATGTGAATGGGATGAACTCATGCATTAAATGGAAGCAGGTAGCAGAGTGGATTAAAAACCAGAATTCTTCTATATGTTCTTTATAAGAAACACATTTGAGGCAAGGTGACACACATAGATTCAAGATAAAAGGCTGGAGCAGAATTTATTATGCGTATGCATCATCTAAAACACTGATTCCCAAAGTGGACGCTACAGCCTCCTGGTGGGTGCTACAGTGATCCAGGGGGGTGGTGATGGCCACAGGTGCATTTATCTTTCCTATTAATTGCTATTAAAACGTATAACCATTCTTTCTGTGATGGCAAAGAATTAAAATTTTATGGAATGCCCATTAATTGTGGAATGGATGAAAAAGTTCTAGTCTATATTGTGATGTAATAATATTATGCTATGAGAAATGATAAGTAGGAATATTTCAGATAAACCTAGAAAGACCTATGAGGGGTCATACAAAGTGAAGTGAACATCATTTTACATGGTATCTGCAATAATATCTTTGAACATCTGAAAGATTTAGCTACTCTGATAAAAAAAATGATCCAATAGTTACAAGAAACCCATAATGCAAATTACAGTACACTTCTAGAGAGAAACTGATAAGAAAAGTGATGGAAGTATATTTCTCACTTTTTTGTCTATTTTCTTTTTAATATGGTTTACTTATAAATATTTTACATGACTTCACATGTATGAATGACATAAAATTTATTGAATTCTCCAGGAGAGGATAGAGTAGAACAGGATGCTATAGTTATTAACTTAAATTAAAAAAATAATTGTTAAGTTCTTTGACTTGTAAAAAGAGAATATTTTATTAAATTAATTATAAATAATGTACATATATATAAATATATATATATATATATATAATATTATCAGCATTTATAAAATTAACATATGCATAGTAGAAAATGTAAGATTTATTAAATTTAGAATACCAGAGATTAGGTTAGAGTATCTGCTGTTAGAGGAATGTGTGTTAACTTAGTCATTCTGGTTGTCAGTTTTCTTATCTATAAAATGAAAAGATTAAAAAAGATTGGTGGATTTTAACCTAGAGTTGATGGAGAAGTCCTATGAATAGATTTCAAAAGTTCTGTGAATTTGGAGAGGGAAATTCATGTTTATTTCAATATATTTGGTTTCCATTATAACTTTAATTGTTTTATTTTATAAATTCAAAAACATTAATCTGATAAGTTGTCCATACACTTCACTAAACTGGTGAAGGAATGACACAATAAAAGATTAAGAAACACTCAAATAGGTTTTCATAAAGCATGCCTCCAATGCTAGATACAATAGGATGTTTTTGTTCAGAGTTTTATTCTGGAATTATGATTGTGTGCCAAAAGCATATTTCAGAGCTACAAAAAATAATAATAAATTCTTCTGGAACAATAAAAGGCCAAGAATATCAAAGAAATTAATGAAAACAAATATTAATTAAAGTGACAGTGATACCAGGTGTCATTCTGTATCATAATGTGGCAAATAGAAAAAAATGTATAGTATTGGCTGATAGAATAGTGGATCAGTGGAACAGATTAGGGACTCAACACACAGTTAAAAGTTACCATAGTAATCTAGTGTTTGAGAAACCCAAAGATCCATGCTTTTGGAAGAAATTACTACTTGACAAAAACTGCTAGGAAAACTCGAAAACAGTATGGCAGAAACTAGGCACAGAACAACTCATGCAATATACCAAGGTAAAATCAAAATGGATGAATGATTTTGAAAAACAAAGTGAAACCATAAATAAATTAGAGAACCATAGAATAGTTTACCTGTCAGATATATAGATAAGGAGATAATGTTGTCCAAATAAGAACTAGTGAGCATTTTGAGATGGTAAATAGGTAACTTTCACTGCATTATTTTTTTTAAAGTTTCTTTACAAAGAAAACCGATGCAACCAAGATTAGAAGGGAAATGAAAATTGGGGGAGGGGTGGAATTATACCAAGCATCTCTGACAAAGGCTTCATTCATCATGTATATAAAAAACTGAATCAAATTTGTAAGAATATAAAGCATTTCCTAATTGGCAAATGTTGAAAGAATATGAACAGACAATTCTCAGATGAAGAAATCATAACTATCTTAAGTCACATGAAAAAATGATGAAAATCACTATCAATTAAATAAATACAAATTAAAATAACTCTGTGGTATCTCTATAAGACTGCCAAATATGACAAAAAATAACAAATAATGGAGAGGACATAGAAAAATTGGGACACTAATACACTATTGGTGGAGCTGTGAACTGATATGATCATGCTGGAGAGCAATTGGTTACCATACCCAAAGAGTTCTCAAACTGTTTATATCCTTTGACCCAGCAATATCACTACTACTTTGTATTCCAAAGATATCAAAGACAAGGGTAACGGATGTATTTGTATGAAAATATTTACGACAGTTGGGAAATGGCTGAAAAAGTTGTTGTATATACTTGCAATGGGATAATATTGTGTCATAAGAAATGACAAACAAGATGATCATAAAATTCCTGGAAAGACTTATATGAAGTGATAGAGAATGAAGTGAGCACAACCAGAAAAACATCATACACAGTAACATCAATAAAGTACAATGATCATCATCTATGAATGACTTTATTATAGAAATGCAAGGATCCAGCACAACTCCAAGACAGTGATGATAAAACAGCTCTCCATTGTAATAGAAGGTATTGAAGTCTGAGTGCAGATTGAAGCATAACATTCTTCACTTTATTTCCTCCGTGAATTTTTTCTCTAATGTATGTGAGATGAGTCTTCTTTCACAACATGAAGAACATAGAAATATGTATTGTATTTAATAAAAACATCTACAACATATATCATATTACCTACCATCTTGGGAAGATGGAAGGAGTGGTAGGAGAGAGAGAACATGAATCAGAAAATGCCAGAAAGTGATCATTGAAAATTGTACCAACATGTAATCTGGAAAAAAAGTAAAATAAAAAATAGAAAAATAAATGTATGTGTTTATGTGGTAGGAGAGAGAGAGGCACTTCATATCTCTCAGAAGTTTAGAAGAATTGAGATTCTTTACAGTTTAATCAGAAAACCAAATTATAGACACCAAGGAGGAATAAGTATCCCTTGATAACAGGATGCAACAAAAGCATTCAAGTGTCAGAATAATATATATATTCGCAAGTTTCTGTCTACAGAAATCTAAGCTTTCATTTCTACAAAATTAAATTTCTAACCCTTCTTGTTACCATGATAACCTTGACAACATAAATTGCTGCACTTTTTGTCTATTTTGATCCACTGCCAAATAGATTGAAACAACAGTAACAAGACAAGTGTGAAATTCCCTTTTATTCATCCTAATGGGGTGTTAAATTTGAAGTCTAATTATACATTCTAGCATTGTCAAGCATTGTTAAACACTTTGCTGTTAATTATTGCACTAGAAACCAGAAACGTGCAGTTAATGCACTGAGAATAAAGTTAATGTGCAAGTCTTCCCCCTTTTTTTTTTTTAAGAAAAATAGTGGGTTCACAGAAACATTAAAATTCTCTACAATAGAAAAATTCAGTCTATGGTCTTAATAATAATTGAAGCTTACATGTTCATAGTTCTTTAAAGTTTGCAGAACATTATTTCATTTCATCTTTACCTCAACCCTGTAATGCAGGCACTAAAGACATTATTGTGAGAATTCTAAAGAATCTGAGGCAGAATTGCTAAGTGACTTCTCCAGGTTTTGAGAGTTAGTCAAGTTATGAAACAGGATTCAGTTGAGGATAAATTGCTAATCTTTGATAAAATATACAAATATTCAAATTCTACAAAAGATAAACATTAGCAATGTGACTGATTTCCTCATGGGTTAAATGATCAAAAATCACATTTGATGATTTGAGGAAAATTCATAAGAAAAATTTAACTTTTTTTAAAATGGGAGGTATTTATTCTTCTTTATTTCAATTTAGAAGCAATATTCTATAGAGTACCTTAACTATATTCAATATTAATTCAAAAATGTTTAAATATGTTTTATGTATGTAGTAAACACACACATGCATTTTATATGATATAATGCATACATGTAGTAAATACACAATGCATTGTATCTGATACGATGCATATATAATGAATATGTGTGTGCATAATATAGTATATACATTCACAATCTGACTGGTCTAAATTCACAAGCTTCTGAAGAAAAGAGGCAGGGAGATCTGATCTAGAAGGTTTTTGGTTTCCTGGGGACCACCAGTGTTGAGAGTATCTACTGGTGAGGAATTTCCTTGGTGTCATGATTCTTGCTATTTTAGAAATTCTATTTTTTTACTATTAATAGAGGAGAAAGTGATATATATATATACACATATATATACACACATGCACACATATATACCTATGTAATATAGGTGTATACACACACACACACAAATAAGTGTGTATGTATGTATGTATAGTTATATATTACACTATATGTGTGTATATATATATATACCTATATATGGATGTGTATATAGGTCTGTATATATGTGCATGCATACATATATATTATATATATATATGCACACCTGTGTTATTTATTTATACTATGTTCTTTTTCTTAATAGAATTTAAACTCTTAGAAGGCAGGTGCTCTTTTACGTTTGTCTTTTGGATTTATTAAATATTTATTTCTTGCTTGCTTCAACTGTGGAATCCAAACCAATGTATACTAATTGATGTTCTGACATCCTTCATGCCGAAGTGTAAGGAGATCAATAAAAATTCATGTTCTCCTTTTTCCATTGTAAAAGGTTTCTGGATTTGTATCTGAGAGAAGAACCTGAATAATCCCTAGGTATGGAGACAGGGCAGGATAAGTCCTAGTGTTGTTTTATACTTAAAATGAAATTGTTCTGTTATCCCTATCACTGACACCCAATGGCAAATAAGCAATAATTTAATTTATCTCTGTCTTGTGAGAAGAAATAATTGATCAATGCTTAAAAAACAAAATAAAATTCCTTGAAAAAATTGTCCTGATCTAAAGTTAAAACAAGGAATAATTTTTCTTTCTTTTTTTTGTGACATTCCTCCAGTGATATAGTGAAAGCATTAATAGCAACCAAATTCATCTCTTCTAGGCAGTTCCATCTAATAGTACCATCTAATTCTAAACACTTCTTCATTCTGGATCCAGTTCCCTAAGCACTTATAGACTTGGCACATAAGCATTAAATTTATCCGATGACTATTTTTTCTAAGTATTTTCAAAATCTTCAAAAGAAAGTTATATTCTATCTCCATAAGTAGTTGTAAATACCCTCTTTTGAGTATTCTGCCTTTATTTTGTATCAATACTTATCCACATCCTACTACATTAACTTTATACACTATGAGTTTGAAATATCTTTATAGACTGACTGACAAATACACTAATGAACTGAGAAAAACAAAATAATCCAGTAACTATGTGCAAAATTTCTCAAAATAAATAACTTTATTTAGATATACTATATAGCATTTACTCCATTTAAAACATGTTAGTCTATAAAATCCATTTGTTATTATACAGTTTAAGGGAGAACTTTGATATAAGTACCTGGTCTACCCAGAATTTCCCCAGAGAACAAAATAAAACTGAATTCATTCTCTCTAACTGGGAAAAAAATCTCATATTCAGATATTCATTATAATGCTGCTGCCCTATAGAATGCAGGAAACATACTCCCTGGGTGACTGATCTGAACTATGTTGTAATCTCCTGATACTTAATATCAAAGGGACTTTCTTATCAAGCAGATTTCTTCATGGAGGCAGAGAGGTACCAAAGCTGAGATGCATAGTGGCAAAGAGAGATGGAAAAAGAGACATCACATTGGCTGAGGAGCTCTGCCATCCACAAGAGCTTTCCAAGTAGTAATCTCTCACACAACTTTTATAGCTAGAGTACTTGAATTCGTTCTCATGCTTCTGTTACAGAAGTCTCAGCACACCACGAAGTCTGTCAACAGTTTCTTGAATCATCTTCATTGGATGTGTTAACTTGGTCCTAGAAGGATCTGAGAGCAATCTTTCTGGAACCAAGATTCTATGTCAAATAAAATTTTACCATGAAGATTCAGTGTTCCATTGGTGATGCTCAAATTAATATTCAAATGTTTTCAAGTTCTCAAGATGAACCTTGCAATTGGGACTGGACCCTAAGGTCTGAATCACCTGTATATACAACTTTGGAGAGGCCAGTGGTGGAGAAAGTGTTAGAATGATAAAACATGGTTTCTTGGAGACTGTGGGTATTGGAATATTACATCTGAAATATTTACCTCAATCTCATAATGCTTGCTATTTTGATTAAGCTTTTTTTTTCTTTACTACTGATGAGCTTGAAATGATTCTTAAATCAATAAGGCATAAGAAGAATCCTTCTACACTACTTTTCATTCTGGCCTGTACTAGAGAGGTTCTAGGTTCAAATCTGACCTCTGATACTTCTTAGCTGTGTGACCGTGGGCAAATCACCTAACCCTGATTGAGTAGCCCTTGTTATTCTTCTGTCAGAATGAAAACTAACACATGACAAAAAAGGATATCGACAGTCAGAAGGAACAGAAGTCCAAATGCAAATTGAAGCATGCCATTCTTTTCTTTATTTCTTCCATGAACTTTTCTTTAGTGTAAGAATATATGTTGTGTTTCACAAAATGACAAACATGGAAATATGTATTATAAGATACTATATGTACAACCTCTGTCATATTATCTGCTTCTTAGGGAGGAGAAACAGGTGGCAGGGAAAGAACATGGATTTTAAAATATCAGAAAATTAATATTAAAATTATATTGACTTTTAGAAAAAGAATTGATGCTGACACAGAAGGTAACAGTTATAAAAAAGGAGATAACAAATGTAAAGCAATTAGCACAGCGTATGGCACTAAGTGCTATATAAATGCTAACTAATATTATTCTCATTAATTATTGTTATTTTTAGAACTGATGAATAAAAGGGAAATGTTGTACCTTGGAGTCTGCAGACTTCTTTACCCAATTAAGGGAGCTGTCACTTGGACTTAGAGACTATTATATTAAATGAGTCATCCCCATTATTACTATCTTTAAGTCTGCAAAGCAATTTATAGAAAATTTTTAATTTTTCATAAAAACTGTACTATTAAAAGCATTATATATATACATATATTTATTATTTTCCTTGTTTTAATTAAGAGGAAAAATTAATGCTTGGAGAGGTAAAGTAACTATTCCATAGTAACCCAGCCAACAAATGTCTAAAATATGCTTGAACTCAGGACTTTGACTCCAAATTGTAGTGTTCTTTCTACTATACTATATTAATACACTAAGATTGCAATGCTAATATTCCCAGAAAAACTCAAATTGACTAGAAAAACTATAGGATTTGGGGCAGAACCGTGGTCTGGTATCTTTCTTTTTTACCTATAAATAAGAATTTTGATGATCTCAATGGTCCTTTCAATTCTAAATATAAAAAACTATGAAATTTTAAAAAGCAAGTTTTTTCCTCTGATTATTTACTGAGGACAGAAGACTTATTGTCTAATAGTTTATTTAAATTTTTCCAAAAATCCATAAAAATCATCAGTTGAAAAAATGATGCTAACAAATATTTATCCTTTGGGAAAAAATAAATACACTCTAAATAGTTTTAGCAGAAAAATGGAATTTGAGTTATTTTCTACAAGAAAAGGTGGTGATCAAAAGTTATTTTTTAAAACTTTGATAAAGTTCCAGAATCCACTCCACACTTGCTCCAATGATTTACTGTGGCTTCTTGTAGTTCCAACTCTTAACAAAACATGCATCAAAACATATGTTCTGACAGATCTTTCAAGTCAGAAAGGTTTCACATGTCATCCTAACAAAGAATATGTCTGTCAACCTAGGATCAGCGTAGGTAAGTTTGGAGAGACATCATTTGGTTGACCAAAGTGATGAATATTTATACCAAAGTCATCCTCAAAGACCACCTATGAAGACCTAGAGAAGTTCTGATGTTCCTGGGTGGAAGGAAGATTCTGCATTTATTCAATAATATGCCATTGATGAACAAAACTACAATTGCTTTTACTGCAGTTCTACTGTAATGATTTCTCATGACCAAAATTCAACTTAGGTATGGGAAAAGTAATGCTATGTAACTTGATTTTAGGGTCACAGAGAAAGCTTTTTGTGTGTGTGGATATCTTTTTGGATCTGTGATCTCTTCAGTTTCAGATTTTCAGCAACACTCCACATATTTTTCATTCTGTGAAACTTTTGTCTTAATCTTTCCATAAGAGCACTAAGAGCCTTACTCCATAGCTCTTGAAATTAAAAATAGGTTAATGTTGCATTGAAGCTGATCATTAAATATCCCTTACTCTTATTACATGATTGGACTAGCTTTCTTTTCTGGTCACATATATATCCCTATCATAATTTCCTTTGGGTGTCTTTCCTATTTTTTTCAGTGGTAACATGTTACAGCTGACACAGAAAAATATTTCTTAACTTTTTCAGTTCTTCTGGTATTTTCATGGCGGACATGTAAAACTAAAGTATTCTCTATCTCGTGGTCATTGTAATTCATAAAAGAAGATTGTTGTTCAAAGACTGTTTAAGAGAGAATCTTGGCATCACTAAAAATCCCATGCAATTCCCAAAGGCAAACTAGTCAGTTCTCCTTTTTTCTGTTCTTATATTGACTCAACTCACTTTTCTCTCACATAGAGCAGTACTCTCGAGTTGTACATTTGTGAGATAGTCCAGATTAGACATATGAATTCTTTATACGCTTGACGCTTCTTCTATTAGGAGATGGATCGAGCCCTTTTAGAGTGATTATGGAGGCAGCCATAAGGAGGTCACTTACGTTTTAGTAGGTCATTATGCAATAAGTTTATCCAATGCAGCTAAGTGGTGCAGTAGACACAGTGCCAAATTTGAAGTTAGGGAAAGGTCAGTTCAAATCTGGCCTCAGACATTTAGCAGCTTTGAGCAAGTCATTTAACCCTGTTTGACACAGTGCTTCACATGTAAAATGATTTAGAGAAGGAAATGGCAAACCATTCTAGTATCTTTGCTAAGAAAAATCCAAATAGAGACACAAGCAGTAAGGCACAACTGAAATGAATGAAGAATAATCACAATAAGTAAGTAGGATATTTTTTAAAAGTACTTATTAATTTGAAGGGAACAATACAATTAAGTGAGTCAGAAAAAGATAAATTTAAAAAGATTAAATAACTAAGATAATTTTAGTTATGGGGATGACAACTTATGACCTGAGTCCATAGTCTATTAATTGCTGATTGTATGAATATGAGAATCATTTAACCACTCTAAAACTGAATTTCAATAACTAAACCTCCTAGGATAGAGCCCATTTCTTAGTCTCACAATCAGGCAGACTCTTCTTCATGAGTTCAAATCTGGCCTTAGAAACTTACTATCTATATGTCCCTGGGGAAATCATTTAACTCTGTTTCCCACAGTTCCTCATCTGTAACTGGAAAAGGAAGTGGCAACCACTCCAATACCTTTGCCAAGAAAACTATGAATGAGATCATAAAGAGTCAGAACAACTGCAATAACTCAACAGCAAATCAACAACAAAAACTTACTTCCATTAAAATTATTCATTTCTATTATGACAAAATGGAAAAAATAAATGGGAATGAAAAAATAAATCATGATGCTTTAATTTAAGGGGTCATTTTGAGCAAAAAAAATAATTAATATAAAAATTTCAGAGAAACATAGGAAGATTTAAATGTACGAGTACATGATGACGTTAACAGATTTAAGTATACAACATGTAAAAATGTAAATGGAATAAATAGACAACAAACATCAAAATGAAAATATATTTAATTGTAATGATAAACCTTAATGAGAAAAAGGCATGAAGAAATGAGCCTCCCTTCTTGACAGAAATGGCAAATTATAAGTGGGGAATATTTTACTGTTAGACTCAAAGGATGTATTGATTAATTCTACATTTTTTCCCTTTCTTGTAAGTGATAACTTTGAGAAGGAAAAGTATTTTTTAATGAAGATAATTTTTAAAAATTTTTATGAATTAAAAATTGATGAAGATAATATAAAACAAAAAAAGAATAAAATGCAATTTTGAACATGGGGATAATATGTTTTTTGGTTATTCAGTTGCATTTCAGATATGTCTAACTCTCTGTGATCCCATTTGGAGTGGTTTGCTATTTTCTTTTCCAGATCAGTTAACAGATGAGGAAACTGAGAGGAATAGGATTAAGTGATTTACCCAGGGTCACACACCTAGTCAGTCCCTGACATTGGATTTGGACCCAGCTTTTCCTGACTCCAGACCTGACACTCTGTCCACTATGCTGGCTAAATTCAAACTCACAAAGATGAGTCTGAGTCCAAGTCCAGTGCTCTTCCACTGCATCACCTTATAATATAAGTATACTCTACTTAATAGGGTTGCCTTGTGGAACAAATGAACTACCTCATGTAGAAAATCTATTTAATTAAAGAATTACAATTAAAGTTGAATGATTATGATTAAATTATAATATAGGCAATTTAGTAATTGTAGAGGAGTTTTAATCTGAGTTAGTAAAAACTATAGCAATCTATAGAATTCCCAGCTCTCATGAAGTTTGGTAGAGATTTCCGTTGTAATACAAAAGGTATTTTTATTGTAATAAGTTAACAGTATTTGTTACCAGAGAAAAACTTCAGGAAGTGCTAAAGAATGTTGCTATATAATTTTGACCAAGTTACTAAACCTCTATTTATCTCAGTTTTCACAACTATAAAATGAGGATAATAGTATCTACTTCCCAGAGTTTTGTAATAAATTAATAAATAATATTTTAAAGTGCTTAGAAAAGTGTCTGGAATATAGTAGGATATATATTCATGTTAGCTATATACCAGAGTAAAACTCAGGGAGGAAATAAAATTAGGAATGGTCTGCTTTGATCTGTATTAGGATCTGTCTATTCCATTTTATGGCAGGGATCATTGATTCATGGCCAATTAAAAATGATAATAGTGTTTCAACATAAATTTTTTTACAATGCCATTTTTGTTGTAAGATTCAGTCTTTATTCATTTATTTTTTAACTTAATTTTTAAAATAAATTGAATTTTTAAATATTTTCTATGATTGATGATTCATTTTCTTTTCCTCAACTTTTCCCTCCCTCCTCCCAGAGCCAACAAGCAATTCCACTGTGTACAATCCAATTTTTGGATGCATATAAAATATTATTCTGAGGATTCTATAGAATTTGCCAGTAGACCAATGAGTCGATTATGAAAATTAGGCAGAGACAGACAGACAAAGAGAGTTAGAGAGACAGAGACAGAGAGAGAAATTAAGAACTCTTATTATAGGGGGGTTACAAAAAATAAGATTACATCTGCAAGTTGGTGCCAGAATGTAAGAGACTTTAAGCACCAGACTAAGAGGTTTTAAATATTATTCAGGAGACAATTGGGAAGTGTCATAAATTTTCATGTACATAAGTAGCATGATGAGAATTGATAGTACCTTTGACGACCTATGAAATCATCAATCAAATATTTTTCTTTTAATCCTCTTTCCTATTTGTGTCTACCCTCAAGTCTCTAATTGGTTTGTTTCTTAAAGTATTCTCAATCCAAACCCATGATGTCTTTTAAAGCCTTACCTTCCATCTTAGAATCTATACTAAGCCATGGTTCTAAAGCAAAAGAGTGGGAAGGCTTTTTTAGAGTCACTTACTCAGGGTCACGTAGCCAGGAAGTATCTAAAGTACGATTATTACCCAGGACCTCCAATCTCCAGACCTGGTTCTCTATCCACTGACCCACCTACCTGCCACCCCCTACCCATGACATTTTGAAACACAGCTCTGAAGGCTTTCTCATCCACAATGAATAATTTTAAATTCTGCATTTTAGAGTCACCTAAGATATTTTGGTAGGGTACACACCTTTAAGATATGCTTTTGGTGTCCATTTCCCATTCATCTTTAGCATTCAGAATATTCAGGAGTAATAGACTCTTAGTATTGATTCTTCTACTGATTTTGAGGTCAGGTCATTCCACAAATGAATCACCTTTCACTTAATTTCCTTTTCCTGTGTGATTGGATTGTACATGTTGATACTGAGAGTTCTAGACTGGTAATAAATCACTCCATCTGTCGGTCTACAACCAAGTTGGCAGATTCCCCAAGGGAAAAGGAGATAGGGCAATTACCGGTCACAGAATACATTCCAGCCACAAGATTGCAGCTGGGATGTGTTTGCCTTTTAAAGGACCTATTGAAAAGACCACTGAGAGCTATTTTTATATAGCCAACTCATTGAAAATTCCTCTTGACATTTCTACTTAGATTATTTTAAATACAGTATCATTGTCACAGCCCAACAGGTTATTTTGTTGACAACATTGAATTATCATTGTCTGAAATGTTTAAGAAATAAGTTAAAGATGCATTAAAAAGGCAGCAGGTTGAATGTAACTATAACTGTATAAGCTGTATAAGTATGATTATATGGGTAACCCCAGCCCAAAGTCCATTGGTATGGTGGAGAGATAAGAAGCTACAAATATTGATTCCACCTCCCTTCAAGCTATATAAGACACCCACATGTTACAGGAAGGGGACGGACCTTGCTACATGTGGTGACTCATCACAAGAGTCTTTCTCTTATTAGATAGGTCCAATCATATAGCACTTTCTAGGAGTGTCTGTGTTTAATTAGTCAAAAGTTATTTTTAAGATATAATGATGATAATAATCTACTCCATAAATTGAAGAACATTAGATTAACCATTAAATTGTCCTTCATTTAGGAAGTAATTATTTTTAGGATTTTTATCTATTTAAAGTACTACCATATCTGAGCTGATCTAAAATATATCTAGAACCCTTCTTGGTACTACTCCCCTCTTTACTCACCCTTTTGCAGGTTGACTCCTTCACAGAGTAACTACTACCCAAGGTCCTTAGTTCAAGGGTACCATAGAGGTCTATGCTCCTTAAATTATCACTGAAAAATCTCCACTGATTAGCTTACCTTTAATAATTAATCAATAGATATAACTGATCCATACCAAAACTAATTACTAGGATGGTATACTAAGAAAAAATAACTATAAACCATTTTCTTGACCCCCATAAATGTGAGGCTCACCAGCCCCTTTACAAATACACACAGAATCCATTGACAGAAATCACAAACTTAGACTACACCAGCAATATGGCACACATGTGGGAGACACATGTACTCAAGGCAACTTATACTTCTCATAGAGGACCCCAATGTCCTTTCTTTTCTCACAGAATGTCTACACTACTCCATTGCCTCAGATACCTTCTTCTCTGATAGACTCATCCTTAATTTGGGCTCCTTTTATATACTCTTCTCTGGTTGGGTCATATCTCAGTAGAGAGTGAATCCTCACTCAGTGATGTCAACTATGATTTAAGCTCTTTAGGGCTCATAAACTCCTCAACTCTTTTCTAGAGTTTTACTTTCTTAGCTTCTAAAAAGGTATCATAAACCTTTATGTCACTTAAATTCAATCAGAGAACATTTCATAAAAGAATGATAAGAAATAGGGATGTCACTGACTCTTTTTTTTCTGCCTTTATTTTCTGATGATTAGACTAGGTAGGATTAGAAGGGTAACTAAACTTCCCCTACTACCTATGTGTATATTTGTACTGAAATGTATATGTTGTTACATCTTCTTTTTTTCCTTATAATATAAATTCATAAGACCTCTGCCTCGGTTAGCTAATAGAGCTCCTTCTTGCAGAAAGCTAACTAGTACACCTGAAGATCAAAGAAATGATTTTTACTTCCTTGACATCAAATCTTAAACAAACCATTTCATTGTAAATGAACTACACTGATAGATACTTTGTTGTGTACCTCTAATACATACTAAATAAATAACTCATATTCAACTTTTAAATAATTTTAGGGGGAAGGAGGGAGAAGGGGTCTAAATCTGAGAATTTAGTAGTGTGGGGAAATATTAATATGGAAATTCCCTTCAGCAATATAGAGGAGAACCTTATGATATCTGAGATTTAGATGCAGAACTAAGGAGTTACATGAATTAACGATGACTATTTAGGTAGTATGTTTTAGAGGTAGGACATATACTTGGGATTTTGTAACTCCAAGACTGACATAATACTTCTTGTTGCCTCTTGTACTGGAACATGATGCTCCTGAAATATTAATTACTATCAACAAAATCAATAGCCTCAATAAAGCTATTGCTATGTTCCAAGCTATATATGAGGTTCTAAGGATACAAAGGGGGCAACGTAAGAAAGAAAAAGACCCTGAACTTAAGGAGCTTACAATCAGCTAGGGGGGGATATAAAATGTATATTAATACTATAACAAATCAATATAAATACAAATACAATACAAATAACATATCAAATCAAACAATATGAAGTAGACAAGAAGGGATACAAAGATCAGTGAAGATGTTATGGAACTAAAATAATGATGTCATCATAGAGCATTCAAAGATTGAAATATTTCTTTCCATTCTTGATTTAATGAAGTGAAGTCAGAAGAGTAAAAGTTCAGCCTCAGAATAAATTTGTGATCATAAATGTAAATAAATTTGTGATCATCCAGAAGTCACTTGAACACCAAATGCATCAGTCTTCTTGTCCATAAAATGGAAATAATAAAAATATTAATAGCAATATTTTGTTACACTAACTGAATTGTCTTAAAGAAAGTGCTTTATAAACAATAAAAAGGCATAAAAATGTGAGCTATTACTAGAATAGTTTAAAATTCTAGGTATTTGTCCTACTTGCAAAATAAATCAAAACAAAACTAGTTCCTTGTTTTTCTTTCACTTGGGGGATATAATATTAACTATAATAAAAGATCTTAATCTCTTATCTAATGGGAGGGAGTGGACTGGAGTTTGAGAATGGCCAAAGCTATCTGTGGACTTAAACTATCCAAACTAACCAAATTGCCATCATTCGCAAAGACAGATGGTGAATCTGTCAGCGGTAGCATTCTGTACAACAACAGTCCAGATGCTCTTAAGCTCTCCATGAGAAGCTGTTTCTCCCCTGAAGTGCACCAATGGGCAATATGCCAGAACAAGGTCCCTGAGGCAATTAGCTGCCTCCAAATTCAACTCCAGCTGTCCTGGAAGTCAAATGAATGCAGCTTGTTTGGGTCATACGCCATTTAATGCAAAGAGTCTGTTCCATCTTTATCATCAGGGAAGATTTCTACATTTCAAACCAGTGATATACTGGTAAGAAACCTATGTAACCTTTATTGCTCACAACAGAAACTTTGTTTTTAATTTCTTTATAGATACATTAGTGTGTTTTTTTTTTCAATAAAGAAAAACCAGTAGGTATAATAATCATTTGTCTGTAATTTTCCTGCATCTGCCCAACTACCATAAATAGAAAGCCTACTAAGTGATATTTCTGGACCCTCAGGTGCAGGAACTCGAACTCCAGAGAATATAGTATGCACATCAGAGCATGATCATGAGTGCTGTATAGAGTCACCTATATTAGCCCTTTGTTTAAGATTATTACAATATTCATAAATAAAGGAAGTGAAAAGTTATGTCATCCAAAACAATTCTGCAGAAGAAAAAACCTCTTTTTTTTTTAAATAATTTTTTATTTTTAGAAAAAATTTCCCTGGTTACATAAGTCATGTTTTTCCTTTACCCTTCACCCCCTTCACCCTCCCATCCCCCGACTCACCCCCTCCCCCCTACCATAGCTAATTCGAATTTCCACTGGTGTGGTCAGTCAAGATTTATTTACACATTATTGATAGTTACATGAGTGTGGTCTTTTCAGGTCTACATCCCCAATCATGTTCTCATCAACCTAAGTGTTCACGCAGTTGTTTTTCTTCTGTGTTCCTACTCCTGCAGTTCTTCCTCTGAATGTGGATAGTGATCCTTTCCATAAATCCCTCCGAATTGTCTTGGGTCATTGCATTGCTGCTAGTACAGATGTCCATTACATTCGATTTTACCATAATATATCAGTCTCTGTGTACAATGTTCTTCTGGCTCTGCTCCTTTCACTCTGCATCAATTCCTGGAGGTCTTTCCATTTCACATGGAATTCCTCCAGTTTATTATTCCTTTGAGCACAATAGTATTCCATCACCAACATATACCACAATTTGTTCAGCCATTCCCCAATTGAGGGGCATACCCTTGCTTTCCAGTTTTTTGCCACCACAAAGAGCGCTGCTATAAATATTTTTGTGCAAGTCTGTTTATCTATGATCTCTTTGGGGTACAAACCCAGCAATGGTATGGCTGGATCAAAGGGCAGGCATTCTTTTATCACTCTTTGGGCATAGTTCCAAATTGCCCTCCAGAATGGTTGGATCAGTTCACAACTCCACCAGCAATGCATTAATGTCCCAATTTTGCCACATCCCCTCCAACATTCATTACTTTCCCCTGCTATCATTTTAGCCAATCTGCTAGGCTTGAGGTGGTAACTCAGAGTTGTTTTGATTTGCATTTCTCTAATTATTAGAGATTTAGAACATTTTCTCATGTGCTTATTGATACTTTTGATTTCTTTATCTCAAAATTGCCTATTCATGTCCCTTGCCCATTTATTAATTGGGGAATGGCTTGATTTTGATTTAGCTCCTTGTATTTGAGTAATTAGACCTCTGTCAGAATTTTTTGTTATAAAGATTTTTTCCCAGTTTGTTGTTTCCCTTCTGATTTTGGTTGCATTGTTTTCCCTTGTACAAAAACTTTTTAATTTAATATAATCAAACTTATTTATTTTACATTTTGTAATTTTCTCTAACTCTT
>NC_058134.1:250079115-250097282 GCF_016433145.1 Gracilinanus agilis
AGCCTTTTTCTTGGCGTACCTCTTTAGTTGTGCTGCAGTAGGGTTCCCCCTGTTCTGTCCCGTTCTTAGATTCGGTCCTATTTCTTCTCAAAGCACATTGTTTTCTATCTCGGTGCATAAGGGTGCGGAGGTTTTAAGATTCACTCCGTCTATGCCGCCATCTTACCAGAACTCCCTCTTCCTCAGAAGAAAAAACCTCTTAAGAAAGGTTATAGGGAAATGATATCTATTATATATATATATATAATATTTATTATATATATAATATACACATGTGTGTATAAAAAGAGAGATAGATCTCTGTGTATGTAGATATACACACACTCAGCAGCACTATTAGAATAGTCACAAAATAACATTGGAAACAAACTAAAATCCCCTCATTTGAGAAATGGATACACAAATCAGAGTATATGCATGATATAGAATTGTGTAAGAGCAAAGAAATATCACTATAAAGTGATGGTCATGCATATGTCTGGAGTCAAAGGATCTGTAATTGAATCCCAACTTTGCCATTTACTATATATGTAACACTGGGCAAGTCATTCCTCTTTTTGGACTTAAATATTTTTAATCTTTAAAATATAAGGGTTGTAAAAGATGATCTCTAACATGGTTTCCAGTTTTGAATTCATAATTATAGGAAAATATTTATAGATTTACTACTAGCCTTGAAATGAGGGACTTGGTTTTGATTCCTGGATTTGTATCTCTCTGAAATAAGGACTTAAGTCACCACATCCACCAGATGGAAATAATAATGCCTTCCCTTCACCAGATGATGATTTTTATCAGTATGAAATGAAATCTTATATGCAAAAATATGTCACTTATATATCACTTTGAAGAAATCAAAAGATCAGTAAGCTTTATGCCCCCTATTGACCATACTGTTTATATTTATATACTTGGAGTACTTGCGTTGTAATATTCTAATATAAAAATTGCTTATTGTAGAATAGGTAATTATTGTGATACAAACTAGGATGGAAGGACAAGTCAGGATAAGAAACTCCATTTGAGGTTAACAAAAGAACTCAAGGGTTGGAAATGTAATGTAGGAACAAGTAAATCTAATGTCAGATATAAAATCATATAAGTCTGGAACCAGAAGACTATTTCATAATTGAAAGAAAAAAAGGGTCTTAGATTCAAAAGATATTATTTCATTTCTGGTCCTCTGACATATTATTTTTTATTTGTTTCTTTATTACATTATTGTTCCTAGGTATCTTCTTCCCTCTCTCCCCTATTACACTAGAGTAGTCATCATATGACTCTCTTTCTCTCTCTCTCTGTCCTTCTCTCTCTTTCTCTCCCCTTCTCTCTCTCTTTCAATCCTTCTCTCTCTCTCCCCTCTTCTCTCTCTCTCTCTACATATATGTACATATATATATATATAATATAGACACATATAGATAGATATACGTATATTCATATACATATATGCCTGTATAATATATAAAACTATGTCTTGCTCATTTCTATTTATCATTTCTTTCTCTGAAGGCAGACACACAAAACTTATTCTTCAAACAATGTTTCTGTTACCATGAATATATAATGTTCTCTTGGTTCTACTCACTTATTTTTAAAAAATGGAAAGACCTACATGAAATTTTGAGAAGTTAAATGAGCAGAAATATACTTATTCTAAGAAAGTCATTTAGTCATTTAATATCTTTGTGTTTAGTTTTCTAATTGATTAAATGGGATGCAGAAGGGGAAGAATTTCTGTAGTACCTATCTCATAAAGTTATTTTGAGTCTTAAATTTATTTTTAATTGAAAAATTTTATTTAGTTAGTTAATTTAGAATATTTTTCCATGGTTACATGATTCACATTCCTTCCCTCTCCTCCCCCCACCCCATAGGCAACAAGTAATTCCACTGGGTTTTATATATGTCATTGATCAAGACATTTTATTAATATTTGCATTAGGGTGATCACTTAGATTCTACATCCCCAATCATATCCCCATCGAGCCTTGTGATCAAGCAGTTGTTTTTCTTCTGTGTTTCTACTACCACAGTTCTTTCTCTGGAGGTGAATAGAGTTCTTTCTCATAATTTTGAGGCTCAAAATTAATAATTAATGGAAAGTACTTAACAGTCCAAGTTCAAGTCACTATCCTACTGCTATCCTTTTAAGTTTAATGATCTATAGGCAGTTACAAAGTTGGATATTTTGAATGAAAATTATGAACTCACTATCAAAAATAAAATAAAACAATAGCAATAATCTGTAGAGTGGCTTAAAAGATAAGTAAAATAATTAAATGAAATAAAAATGGAAATTAAGATAAAAATTAGAGCTCTTAAGGAAGAATTCATAAGGATATAGATCATTTAGAAAAGTTATGACACATCTCCCAAAAACAATAGATCATCTGAAAAAGAGACATGTAGATTGAACTTTAAATGCTGTTAGGAACTTGGTAAACAATATTAAAAATATGTTAAAATAAAACAAATTGAAGAGTACTCATTCTCTGTATGAGTTAAAGCTACCAAATCTGCATGACAGAGAGTGTATTCGTAGAAATACCTACAAAAGCCTAGATAGCCTACTCATTCATAGATAAATGACATTTTTCTATACATTTTAACATTGAGAAAAATGTAAGAAAGATTTTTTAAAGCAAATACTGGATTTAATTCTGAAATTTGAATAAAAGTTGGGTTTAAGGGTGGGTGGATAAATATATAATAGTTGTATTCCCTTGTTTTTCTACACTTAAATTCATAATGATTTAAAGACATAAAAATAAATAAGAAATCAACAATAAGAGGATAGTAATTTGGTGATGGTAGGAAACTTGTGCAGAGAAATATTTTTCTTGCATTTATTAGCACAAGGATTATTAAACATACTCTTACAAATAAGGTGTATTGTTAATGAAAAAACTCGTTCTTCCACATTTTCCCTTGCATGTGTTTAGTGGCTTTTCTCTCATTTTCGAAATTGGGAAAATTGAGGCACAGAAATTTCTTAAAAATATAAATTCAAATATAAATGTCTTGTTGAAGAAAGAAAGCTTAAGTTTCACTAGTAGTGTAACTCACTGATACAAATGGGCTTCAGTTTTTGCAATAGACACTTATGCAGAATGAATCTAACTTCACAAGATTCTGCATTTCTTAATTATTTTCATTATTATTGTTGTTATTTCATTCTTTTCCTTGGAGTCAATTTAGATAGAAACAGTGCAGTACCAAGTTATCATACTACTATTAATCATTTATATGTAACATTATATAAAGTTAGTCATGACTGAGTAAAATAACTTCTTTTTGTAGTTGAATTAAAAAAAGATTATGAGAGAGTTCATTTCCCTTAGTTCAACCAAAAACATCCTCAGTACAATACCAGTAGGATTCAGGAGTATATTGATCAAATTGCCTCATCCTATTTCCGTGTAATTTTCATTTTTTCTGTCATGTCTATATTTTGACATTTTTTCTTTGTTGATTAGAGATTATTAGTATTTACTATCATGACATCTATTAAAATATTACTCTGTAATGAATCGATAATACATTTAGAAAACTGGGGTCAAGTATTAGCTTTAATAAGAAAGCATAAAATAGGAGGATGTCAGCAATGTCATATTCGTCAAAAATGGCTAGAGGAATGAGGATAGAGAAGAAGGTATAAAATTTCACAATTAAGAGTTCAATGATCTCTTTGGAAAGAGTATTTTTAGCAGTGTTACATGAGAAGTGGATGATGGGGAAAAAGAGGCTTCAGGAGCAAAAACATACTTCTTAGAGTAGTAAATATAAAGAAAAGGAGCAATAACTGAAAGGGTTGGCATATTTAAAGAAGAAAATGGTTTGTTTCTTATTAGGACAGACAAAACCTGATTATGTTTATAATCAGAGGAAATGACCAGTCAAAACTTTGAGCTTGCAGATAAGAGAGAATGACTGATGGAATAAAAAATTTTAAATGTAATTTCATTTATAGCTTTTGCTTTTATATCACTTATATTATTCCCAAAGTCATTACTAATACTAAATACTAAAATGTGAATAATAGAAGAACAAAATTTCACAATACTAAACAATACATTGGTAATACTTCACCTTAGTAATTATATGAAATATTCTAAAACTCTTGTTCCCTAATTCTGAAAAGAAGAAAAGGAAGAAGTCATCTCACATCCTCACATTATGTCTTTAAATAAGCTTGGTTGTTGTCATTCTAATATATTCAGTTTCCATTGTTCTTTCTGTTTACTTTCTTGGAGTCATTGTATAATTAGTTTCCTGTCTCCACTTTACTTTTGTTCATGTAAGTCTTTCTATATGCCTCTTTATTCACTGTTTTTTTTTCTTTCTCACAATATTTTAATATTTCCTCATATTTGTTTACTAGATGGTTTAGACTTTCCCTAGAAAGTGAGAATTTGCTTTGTTTCAAGTCTTTTCAATTCCCTCAGCCAAAAAAAATGCTATAAATACTTAGGGCATTTTTTTGTATTAATCATGTTGAGCTAAATATTTAGGAATTTAATCCATGGGTGAAAGGGCAAAGATATTTAACTCATTTTGTTTTCATATTTCCAGATTGCTTTCCAGGTGGTTGTTCCAATTCACTAGTCCCACAACATTTTATTGATGTACTCATCTTCACACATGAACTTCAGCACTGACTATTATCATATTTTGTCATATTTGTCATTGACTGAGTTTGAGGTAAAAACCTCAGTTATTTTCATTTTTATTACACTTATTAGTAATTTGGATGATCCATGCATTTGTTTGTAAATAATTTAAAACTTTGCAAAATGCTTCAAATCTTTTAACCAAATTTCAATTTTAGAAAAACTTTTGGTCTCATATATTGCTGGTAAATTTCTATATGTTTTGGATTTGAGAATCATTTCAAAAACATTTGATGTGAAGGTGGTTCCCTGCCCCCAAGTGATCTCTTTCCTCCTTGTCCTATTCGACTAATTTTGTTCACCCAAAATGTCATAAATTTCATGTGACAATAATAATAATAATATGTTATCTTTAGTAATTGTCTTCAACTTTTATTTAAGAATATACCTCTTAAATTATCTATGGCTGCTAAAGGTATATATTCTGCCCATCTACTATTATTAAATGGTAGTATCTTTAAAATTGAGGTCACATATCCATCTTTAATTTACTATGGAATATGGAATAAGAGTTGATCTAAAATAATTTTCTTTTGGACTAATAAACAGTTTTCCATGCACTTTCTATCAAATAGGAAGTTCTTCCTACGTAATTTATATTTGGAAGTTTATCAAGCACAGAGTAATTGAGTTAAATTATTTCTGAATTTTATTGTTAATTAAATCTTTTTTTTTGGTATTTTAACCAGTACCCAATGGTTTTGATTACTTATAGTTTTATAATTTAATTTGAGATTTGGAAGTTCTATTCTCCTATTTACTTAAATTTTTTATATATGACTTCCTTTGATAATCTATCTAGATCTTTTGTTCCCTCAAAAAAATCTTGTGAATATTTTGTCAAGCTATCTCTTTGGCAATTTGATTGGTATTTCTGACCCCGTGATTCCTCTAGTCAACAAAATCTTGTAGTGTCTTATTGCCTAAGATAAAATGAAAACCGATTGATAGAAGCAATAGAAAATACGATATATACACAATATAAGGCAAAATGTTTTCAGAATTAGACATTTCTGAAATGTAAGACTATTATATAAGTAGTGACTTCCCAATGAATGCTGATTTTTTAAAACAGTGGTTAAAACTACTAATGAGGTATGAAGTAAAGGGAAACTAAAAGATAATAGCTGATATAGATGATATCTATATCCCTTATAATAAAGGTTCATTGATTACTTTTTTTCTCTAAAATGCCAATCTCTCTTATGGGAAACACTTCCCTACTGAGGTAATAATAATAATTCCTATATCTTAATTGTCTTTGAATGGTATATTTGTCCTTTAGTCCCCTATCATATACAGCCATCAGCTGAATTGTATGGGATATAGGCATGTGAACTCCCCACTCCCTATCCTGATCTAATTACGGCAGACTGTAACTTGGTGAATTTCTGCCCCCCAATAAACTGAATATACCTCAGGCACAAGGAATCTTAATAAATGCTCTTCCATTCTAACATTTTATTATTTTGTTTTGGAGATGTTTTTTGGTGGTGGTAGTGCTTATTCTGAACCATAGAAATACTTAATAAAATTAAGGTTTCCATATTGGGAAAAACAGAAAAAGAAGAATATTGATGAAACTCTTAAGATTCTCTTATTTTGATATGGGAATCGTAGGTTTTCATAATATTTCTACCATTGATCATTTCTGTGACCTTAAAGCATTTACTTTATTTGTGTGTATTTCCTTACCTCTTTAATGAGAAGAGGGGAGAAATTTTTTCTAAGGAAGGAATTCCTCACATTGGCATGGACCCCTTTGCCAGTATAAAACTTAAAATCACTAATTAGAATATTTTAAAATAAATGTAATGAAATATATTGGGGTGCTAAGGAAAGCAATCCAATCAGGAAAGAATTAACAAAATATTAGAAATAGAAGTTCAGATTAATAGAGTCTCTTTTCTTCCAATCTTGCCAATATCTATACTATTCATTCCCTACTCCTTTAACTTATGCACTCAAATATATCTCTTTTCTCATATGTTAAATTAATTTGAATTTAAATCACTTCTTGATGTTCTTGTAAATCCAAATCTTCTTCATTCTTTAAAATTAAAAACCTACGTTCTTTTATTCTGAAAACTAAGATGTCCCTAAACTGTTAGCATTTCAATTTCAAAATGTGTCTGCATACAAATTATACTAATTCAGTTGCCAAAACCATGCCAAGTAGATTAGTAGGAAGTGTGCCCGTGGCACACCAAGCTCCATCAAACAATTTCCTGATACAGTGCCCAGGACGGATGAAAACAGCAGACAGCTTGCTACAGTGAGACATCCTGCCCCCCACACCCACACTCTGCAGGGAAAAGCCCAAACATCTGTTCCAGGATATGAGTAAATGTCAGGTGTATGTTAGTAGACAAGGGTTAAGGGGTGCTTCATTGGAGAGACTGTAGTCCTAAGAAGAAAAAGTCACAGAAGTGGCTCTTTGGCAAAAGGAACAGATGTATTTCAAGTGACAAAGAAATAAATACAGAATATACTGGGTGTATGAAACATATATGTTAAAAAGCAAATACCTGATTACAAGATGAAAAACCAATACGGGTGCCGGATGATTAAAAAAAAATAAAGTAAATGTGGAAAGCAGAGGTGAATTTAGGAATAACATGACTCTAAGTTTTCCCAGCAAACAGATATACAAGGATTAGTCTAGAAGCAATTTTTAGATATTAATCAGGATTGAGGATCTGAAACTTGGAATAATAACTTGTTTAATTAATAGTGCTTTTTTGTGAGTTTTCTTGTATGAGTTCTAATAAGAGCACTTAATTGAACACTAGAAAACCTGGGTTCAAATTCTGTCTCTTTGTTTTATTGGGCAAGTAATTAACTTTTTAGGGTGTTAGTTTTCTCATCTCTTTACAAGGGACTTTCATACATACTCACACACACACACACACACACACACACACACACACACAATGAAGGTCTTGATTCACCCAAATTCCACTAGACAGAATCACAGGAAGAATATCAGAGTTGTACAGGGACTTTTGAGATTATCTCATAAAGCATATAAAAATAAGCATGATTCCTCCTGAAAACATGGGCAACAATTAAATTAAATGGCTTTTATGGAAAACCCATAGTAGATGTAAACAATACCTCCTAAAGCATCCAACTTTGGGGATAATCTGTTAAGAATCGTTTCCTTTCATCAAATCTAAAATAATCTCCTACCTAACTTCCTCATTGTTTCTATTCCTAGATGAGGACAATCTTTCATTCAAAATCTCCATTTTTTAGGGTATACATGTTAATTGTGTATAGTTAGAAATATCTTGAATCCCTAATACTACATTACCCAAACTTCCTTTCTGTATTACCCAAAATTACCCTTTATCCCTGTCACATTTGTATATAGTTTGCGGTAACTCCTCCCTCTTTCTCTTTTGCTCTCCAGAGCAGGCTGGGTTGGCACCTTTTTAGTTAGCTTTTTTATGTTAGTTTATTATTAATAAAAATGTATAAAATGTAATACTTAGTTATTGAATATAAATTTTCATCTTCACAATTGTTTTCATCATTGTTCACCTAGTTTGCCCTTGAGTCCACACATCACATGCTCATCATTCCTCTTTGGTTCTTTTCTATTCTTGTGATGTGTTTCTGCAAAGTGTTTAGAAATGAATATGGTTTATTGGATGTGAATTGGCCTGGGCATCATAAAACAGGACAAGCACCTCTTTAGTTAAGAAACAATGCCCCTATGAATGCCAACTAGGATTATATTACCTATTTTGCCTATAATATATTTCTGATTCATATTGAACTTGCAGTTTTTTATTAACTCCTTACATTTTTTGGGACTAATTATAATCTAGCCCTGTTTCCCCTAACTTGTACTTGAAACGCTAACAGAAATACCGAAATATAAACTGATAGAGATGTGAGTAGAGCCAGGAAAATATTTATACAGTAACAACATTGTAAAAAAACAACTTTAAAAGACCTGAAAACTAAAAAACATTTAATAAGCAGTAACAATTTCAGATGACTGATGAGAAAATATACGCCCCTCCTCTTGAGAAAAGAGTAAGGGACTTAAATGGAAAAATTAGACAAATTAAGTATACATAGTTGAACACTGAACATGTGTCCATTTGTTTTGGGTGATTGTGATTATTTGTTACAAGAATGGCATTTTTCAACATTTTTTCTAGAAATAAAAACCCATTCTCTAGAATTATTATTTTTAAAATTATGTTTCTTTACATTTTGAAGTTAAAAAAATAATCATTTCAACATACAAAGGGGAAAAAAAGGATTTTCATGGCTCTGTTAACTTTTACTATGTATAGTTTGGAATTTTTAAAGCCTATGATAAATTTTATGCAAGTCCTTTTCTATATCTCCTCTGAATTTTCATATTTTCCATGCATTTAAAAATTGTTTTGTATATTTCTCTTGTTTTCTTTTTTAAAATATATATAATTAGACAACTAATCCTTCTTCCCCAATTCATCATCCTAATCAGCCATTAAACTCCAAAATGTACCTCTCAAGATTAAAATGAAGAAAACTCCTTTTAAAGTCTTAATTTTTTGAGCTGGGAAAGACCTTCATGGACTGATGCAGAGTGAAATAAGCAGAACCAGGAAAACATTGTACACAGTATCAGCAATATTGTGGAATGATCAACTGTGATAGACTTACTATTATTGGCAGTATAATGATCCACTACAATTCTGAGGGACATATGAAAAGAATGCTATCCACCTGCAGAGAAAGAACTGTTGGAGTCAGAATGCAGATGAAAGCAGATGATTTTTTAGTTGCTTATTTGAATGTATATTTTGGGATCTTGGTTTTATAAAAGTACTCATTTACAAAAAAAACGAACATATGGAAATATGTTTTGCATGACAATTGTAATGCAGAATTTATGGAAGATCTCTTGCATTTGCAAAATTACCCTAGGCAATCCTGTCAGTTAGGAGAATGGAACTCTGGCCCCGGCAGGTGCTAGTCCCAGGAGATGACAGTTTGAGCTGGGACTATAAAAACCCCTGCAGAAACAACATGGGGATTCTGATTTCCTTGACCTCACCCAGAAACCCACCTACCCCTGACTTCCCCTTGGGCTCCCTGGGAGATTGAAGGGAGGTTGAAGGGAGGTTGGATTGTGGATCATGGGCAGAATTTAGATTAGGGCAGCCTAGCAACAGGGACACCCCCAAAACAATTCATCAACTATATCTGTTCAGCTGGTGGACCAAACAACATTGGGGCAGTGTTAAACTATCTCTGGCTGAGGGCTGGTTTCCTCAGCCTGGCCTTAACTTCTAGGTCCATAGCCAAGATTTGTCAGTCACCTCTAGCAACAGTCTCTCAAGAGCCCTAAACCCTCTTACCTCAGTTTTCCCTTCCGTGTTAAAATAAACCCTTAGCCTGAAACTGTGGACTTCTGTAGTTATTATAACATCATCTTGGACTAAGGGGCTGAGGAGAGGGGAGAATAGCAACCACTTGACTCTAAAGAAAGTTGGGCAAGCATCCATTGTTCCAGGAAGAGTGTGAGCTTCACTTCCTGTTTAGTTCTGCTTTCACTCCAGCAGGGAAGGTCCCTCACTCTCCACCTTAAAGGAGCCTATAGGTAGCAGGGAGACCGACTGGGCATCATAGCTCAGGCTACACATCCCTGACAGTCTCAAATCACCTGCTACTGAAGTTACTGGTTCTCAGGCCCAGGTGACACACTTGTACCACCAGCCCCACTGTTATCAGCCACATTATCCATTATTACACAATACATGTATAATCTAGATTGAATTGCCTGCCAGAACCAGAATAGGGAAGGGAAAGGAGAAAAGGTCATAAGTTCCATCATATAACTTGGGAAAAATATCTATGGAAATTTGTTATTATATATAATTGATAATATATATGCATAATCTAACCTCAAAAAATAAAATAATATAAAGGAGAGCAATATTTTTCTGATAAAAATATAAAATCATTACTTTCCTGTTTAAGTATTCTCAAGACATATAGTGTTTTTAGGTCACTTTTGCAATCATCTGTACTTAAGTAAAATATTTCATGAAGTACCCAGCCTAAGTTCATTCATTCTTACCTCTTTTCCTAACAGTTTTGTTGTTGATGTAGCTGTTTCCCCTTTCCATATGGGTAACCTTCCTTGGAGATGCTTCTTCTGATTGCTGATTTTCTGGCTCACATAATCATTTCACGAGATACTCAGCGCATAGCCACTTCAATTTTGGCCACCTTCCTCACTTTTCAGACTTTCCCACATCTTCATAGTAGCCTTGTCTCTACCAGGGCACCCTTATTGCCATCTTCCCCATTTCTACCTTCCTTTTATATGTCATCTTCCTCCATTGTAAAGTAAAGTCTTCAAGGTAGGTATTTTTCATGTTTCCTTGTATATGTATTTTGCCTGGTTCCTGGCTTATAACTTGCATTATAAATTTTATTTTTATCTATCATGAATTTGTCATCTATCTATCTGTATTTATCATCTATCTCCTTATATATCATCTAGCTATCTAGCTACCTCACCAAAAAGTTAATAATACAAATAGAATAAGATAAACAATGACTATCTTTAGTCCTTATAGCAAACCTTTTGGCAATAAATCAGTATTATTTTTAACATCTTCTATTTCTATAACACATTATATTTTTCCCAAAAATTTTCAACTGCATGTTATTTGAATATTATAATAATGCTATGATGTTGACAGAACAAATTATTTTGATTTTATGGTTAAGGAAGTTAATAGTCAAAGAGTTTAAGTAATTTCCCAAGGTCTTATATCTAATAGCAAATTGCAGAATAAGGTTTAGCTTTTTGTGCTAAACTATACAAATCCATCTTGTGTTTTAAATACCACTGAGTACAACAAAAGAACAGTGCCACTGGCTGCCATTCTCTATTGCCAGGATCAGGACTTATGGGATCCATAAAGACTGACAATAAAAGTCTCACTGTAATACACTTCACCCCACTTTTGTTACTTAGGAAAAAAGATGCCCAAGATTGTGAGAACTTGCTGTACACAACTTAATGAATCAATATTTCTGTTCCATTTTCAGAAGAGTGGGGCAGAGGATGAGGTTATTTATTATAAATTAAATAATGAATAAAATACAATGAATTGAACTAGATTTATAACTATATTTTAATCAATTAATGTCCATTTAAAAATATACATTTCCCATTACTTTTTCTGGGTCTCCATCAGGAGTCTCTGTCCATTTATTCTCATTCACTTTTCTTCTTTCTCAGAGATGAGAGGAAGATTGTCTTAGTAGCATAAAAGATAGCAAGCTGACCTTATATATAAACCTGAGTTCCAATCTCATCTCTAGTAGTGATGACCCTAGACAAGTCACTTAGTCTCTCTGTGTCCCCACACAACTCTAAGACCACAATTGCAGAAACGTTCCTTATCTGTCTTAGCAAAGGAAATTCCTCACCAGAAGGTCCCTATATGGTGAGATTTCAGGTCAGGAAATATATACAACAATAATAGTCTGTGTCTTTTGTTCTGGTTCTATATTTTCACTTTTAACTACTTTATAAAATTATTCCCAGATTTCCTCCTACTCCCCATACATGTTTATCTAAATTGCCCTAGTGTTTCATTTCATTTATGTACTGCAATTCATTGAACTGTCCTTTTATGTTATATGGTTATGTTGCTATCACTGTGCTACATGTATAAGCAATACAGCTAGGAAAAATATTTTAACAGATAGGTTTCTTTTTTTTTTCATTTTGGTCTCATACTATTTTGATGGCATACTCAATAGTGGAATTATTGAATCAAATGCATTTTTGTTGTTTTTGTAATTTCACTGCCCACTGACAGATTATCCTCCAAAAATATGTTCAACACATTTTAAATTATTTTGTCAATAAGTGAGGTAATTTGATTCTCAACAGCCCTACTATCATGAGATTTCACTGCTTTTTTTAATTTTAGTCTATTGTATAAGTGTGAGGAGTATTATATATTTATGCATCTCTATCTCTATACATACTCATTTGTATGTAAACATATGTTATATATATGTATAATATACACACATATGCATTTATTTATGGGAGGAAATAAATGTCCATATAACATATATATAACATATATGTATGTATTAAATACTATAAAAGTTATACATCTATAATCTCACTTACATAATATATATATATATATATATACACACATATATAAAATCTTACATAAGATCTAGTTTTGATCTGAACTGTGGGACATATGTAGAGATATTCAGATTAATAGATGAATAGATAGATCTCCCTTCCACTAGATTATAAACTCCATGAAGATGGGAATTAATCAGGCTTGACCTTTACCTCTCCAGGGTCCAGCATAGTCATTGACCTAAACAAGAGAGGAGAATTGGAAATCACTGCCCCTATAAGCAAATATAAGTAAACAAAAGTTACTGGCTCACTTGGTGGGGAGGAGGATGCTGGGGGAAGCCCACAATTGTAGGTATTACCTTCAATGTATTTCTAATTGAGACAGCCAAACTGCTTTCCTACCAGCACTTTGTATGGGGTCATCTCTGAGCTCAGTATTAGAATCCTCAAAAACTATAAAAATATACCAACTCCCTTATTAAAGATTGAGATCATTCAAAATTCTCCTCATAAATGTCTAACAGTCAGGGAGCTATTTAACTTGATATATATAGTCTTTGTAGGCCAATATGGCTTCAGATATAAGATTGAGGCCTCAAGCTATCCATTAGAAGAAGAGAAAATCTTCATTGTAGCAGGTGAAGTATTAAATATATTTTTAAAAACCTTTTTATTTTCAATTATGGTACTTGAGTTTCTGATTGAACCTTCTTCATTGTTACCTTGGCACTTTGCCAACCTTGCCCTGCAGTATAAATTGATCAATTAAATTCCATCTTGATGGTTCCTTTTGTTCCACAAATCCCAAGGCATTTCACCAAGAAATTCAAATTAACAGTATGGCTATTCAAGAAAAAGATACTTTAACAATATAACAAAGAGAATGCTTTGATTTAAAAGATGAAATAAAATTCTCCCAACTAGTAGGAAATAGGTGGGAAGGGGAAGAAAGGGAACAAAGGAGAATAACTTATTGAAGCCTGAAATAAGTATTTAAAAACCACTGAAATGTCACCATCATTTTCTGCCAATGAGCAACTAGGGACACTGGAAACATAAAGGTTGATCGGATGAGGCAAAGGATTCTTCTTAAGTCTTCCATTAACAAGATAATTTACATATCCACTTTTATGTGTTGAAAATATCAATGATAACAAATGGGAAGTCAGAACTGTTTAAGAAATGTTTGGGAAATACTAAAAAGTTCCTTTTTCAGGAATTAATATGATTTGAAGTTCTCTAGTGTATCAAAATTTATAGACTCTTCTGCCTTCTGTCATATAGTATAGGATAACAGCAGTTATTAATGTTGTAAGTGTATTTAGTGTATAACAACAGCAGTTATTAATATTTTAAGATAATTTGAAAACATATTCAAAGTTAGTTATATGTATGTGTGTATATATACACATGTACACACACTATTTTATCTTAATGATAAGAAAGTGTTAAGGGAAGCAATGAAAAATTAGAGGGGGGAGGCAGCTAGGTGATACAGTGGATAGAGCACCAGGGCTGGAGTTGGGAGGTCCTGAATTCAAATTCGACTTAGATACTTCTGCCATGTGACTCTGCCAAGTCCCTTAAATCAGTTTTCCTCTCCTTTTCCCTTCTGTTTTAGAGTTGTTACTAAGACAGAAAACAAGTTTTTTTAATAATAATAATAATAATAATAATAATAAGTGGGAGGTATGTTGTAGTCAGCTTCTGAAGGATTTGAAAAGGTGAAGAGTTTATATTTGATCCTAGACTCAATGTGGAGCCAGTGAAGTATCTTGAGTAAGGGAGTGACATAATGAATCCCAAATTTTATTAAAAATCATTTTGATGGTTATAAGGTAGTGAGGATGCTAAAAGAAAAACTATCCTTTTGGTCTTTTTACAACTTTATTGAAGAAAAAGCAACTGGAGTTTCCCCTGGCTGAAATTAACTACCTCTCTCAACTTTGAATCAACTTCAATTCAAAGTTCCCTCCTAGGGGCAGGATTGGTCCTCATATAGACCAATCCCGCACTTGGACGTATGGGGTGTTGTCTACACTAGAATAGGATTGGTTCATTCAGGACCAATCCCATGCCAGGAAATGGGAGGTGGCCCATCCCAGCACAGGATTGGTCCATTTAAGACCAATCCCACACCAGGAAGTAGGGGGATGCCGTTTCCCCCAGCCACAACACTTCAAAACTCACGGTAGACTCGAGAGGGAAGAGACTTAAGGCAAAGGGACAAGGTAATAAGTACTTGAACTCTGCCAGGGGACAGATACAAAATATATTGTGGAACTTAAAAGGACAAGACTTAACATAATATGAGAGATGGTGATAGGGAATTGAGAATGTCTGAAGCTGTGAACTTTGGTACTTGATCGCGTGGTGAGATCACAGAAAGTGATAGGGGAAGCAGAGAAGAACGATGTTTTGGAGGCGCAGAGGAGGTATGGAGTAGAATTTCATTTACAACCATATTGATTTCAAGATATTTTGGGGATATTCAGTTGCATCCCATGTCAAAGATGGTAGTGCATATGGGAATGACGCCATTGGTGCCCTTGAAACTTCCGACTCAAGTTAGGGCTCTGGATAAATCTGAAAAAAAAAAAAAACGGGAGATCTTTCAGACGGGCCTTCTGTACCCAACAACGCATTTCAATGCTTTACTATAAAATGAGAGAATCCCAAAAAAGTGTTGTTGAAAGGATCAATATGTTGAGGGTCATGGTGCAAGAAAAGAGAGCAAAATCTGCAAAGCACAATTCTAAACAGAACTAGTCAGCATTTCCAGTGAATAGGCAAAGCTCAGGAGAGCTGCCGCGTGCTTAGGGAGTAAGTTGGAAAAAAATGGACATATGGCCATCAAATTCCTGATCAAAATGTTTGGAGGAGCTTTCACGCCAAAAATACTCATTGGAGTGTCATCTATTTAGACACTCAGATGCCTCCAAAGCATATTGGCTGATGAAATATTTTTCCATTTAAGTCCTGCCAAGTCTCACTCATTTGGTGAAACATTCTTGTTTTCCACATTGAAAAAGAAAAAAAGAAAACAACAAAACTGGATTTTAAAAGTAGCATTCCTTTATAGTTAAAACTTTTAGGAGTGTTTTTCAAGTCAGAACTTTTTAATAGTAATTTTCTTTCTTTCTTTTTTTCATTCCTTGCCTTCTGTCTTAGAATTGATACTAAACATGTTTCAAGGCGAGAAGAGCAGTTAGGGCTAGAAAATAGGGGTTAAGTGATTTGTTCAAGACCACACAATTAGGAAGAGTCTGAGGTGCATTTGAACTCAGAATCTCCTCTCTCCAAACCCAGCAGTAGCTACTGAGTCACTTAGTTTCCCCTAAGCAGCAACTTCCAGTGTTCTCCAGCAATGAACAACTTTTCTCATTATTGCTAATTAAGGGGGGGGGTGAATTTGGTGTAAAATTCTGACTTGTTTTATTATTCACTGTCTAGTGAAGAGATTCACAATCATTTGGATAAAAGAATGGAAAACAAAAAAAAATCACAAGATTTTGAGGTAGAAGGGATATTAGAGGTCATCTAATCCTATCTCTTCATTTAATAAATGAACTAACAGAATCAGAAAGAGGAAGAACTTTGTTCAGGGTTACAGAGGTAGTAAGAGGCAGAGCCAGATTGGAATCTGACCCTCTGCCTTTGATTCCACCATTCCAGCTGGTTATAGCACGCTGCTTCAGAAAGTGAATTTAATAGACCAAATCAAGCAACAATATTAGCAGATAGAATGTAAAGGTCTTGAAAGCAGGGACAATTCATTTTGTTTGTTGGTTAGTTTCATGTTATACATCCCTAATGCATGGCATATGTTGCTTCCTAATCAATTGATTGTATAATACAGAATATCTATATCGAATAAACAGGCAATGTCGTATTCTGACTTACATCACCTAGATATTGGTCCCCATTTTGACTTCATGATTTCTATTAAGGGTAGTATAGGAAAAAAAATGAAAATAACCAAAGAGATTCTGGAAAGTAGAGTCTTTCTTATTATTCAAGAAGTTCTATTAACGTATAAAATAACCCCTCTTTCCTTCAGTTACAAATAGATGTTTTAGGATAACTAAAAAAAAAAAATAGAATTTGGCTTGGATACTATTATCATGATAATCCAAGAAACTGTATAGAGATGAAGCTGTCTTAGAACTGAATCTGATTAAAGCAAAGAACAGCATGTGGAGGGAAGAAAAAAAATCTGGGGGGCGGGGGGTGTACAAAAAACAATTCCATGAGAATCACTTTATAAAATTGCTGTCGATGTGGGAGTTGGGTGAGGGGGTGTGGAATGTGTGAGCCAGAGACATTTTTAGTGACAGAGAAAGCAAAAATGAGGAACTCTGTAGTGAATAGGAAAAATCCAGATTCACATAAGTCTTGTTATATGGGTCCCAAGTTTAGCAAAACATTAAATAAAATCCTGCATGTGGCAACCTTGTTGTGACCATTTGGGTAAAAGAAGACAAAAAAAATCCCCAGCAACTTTTAGTGCAGAAATAAATACAAAGAAACATAAACCATGCAGATTGGGGGGAAAAATGTGTTTCTGTGAAGCTATTAACAAATGTGGAAGAGGCAGGATTGTAGAACTGAGAGGGCCAGGAACACTATGAACTAGGAAGCCCTGAGAGTGCGACCTGGCTTTGATATGTATTGGCTGTGTGACCCTGGGCAAGTTACTTAACTTTTCAGTATCTTAGGCAACTCTTTCAGAATATGTTACAGAAAAATAACAAACTGAATTAACAAAGGTGGTTTCTTCATCCGAGAATTCTCTAGATCCAAGAAATCATAGATTCTTCTCTTTTCTTTTATTTATTAGTCAGTTAAAGAACTCATACCTTCTATCCTAGAATAGGGGTTAAGGAAGGCAGAAGAGCAATAATAAATAGGCAACTGGAATTAAGTGACTGGGCCAGTGTCACATAGCAAGGAAGTATGTGAAGCCAGATATTTTTTTAAATTTCTTATTAATAGAAATTATCTACAAACATCCTAGCTCCTAAGCAATCATTAAAGAGTATTCTCTAAGGAAGAAGGTTGAATTTAAGGTCCATAAATCAAAATTCCTAAACAAAGTTTGAGAAACAGTCCTTTGCCATTTTAGTTCTAAACTATGCAGATTGGCATCCTCATAATGAGAGATTCATGTGCACGGTGAAAATAATAACCAACTTGGTTCTTTCAATCTCAAATCAGTGGGATCATTTTAGTCTCAATCTGAGACTATTTCCCAAGATATGGGAAGGAAGGAAGGAAGGAAGAAGGAAGGAAGGAAGGAAGAAGGAAGGAAGGAAGGAAGGAAGGAAGGAAGGAAGGAAGGAAGGAAGGAAGGA
>NC_058134.1:250097325-250228338 GCF_016433145.1 Gracilinanus agilis
GAAAGAAAGAAAGAAAGAAAGAAAGAAAGAAAGAAAGAAAGAAAGAAAGAAAGAAAGAAAGAAAGAAAGAAAGAAAGAAGAAGAGAGGAAAGTAAAAGGGAGAGGAGAGGGGGAAAAGAGAGAGGGAGAGAAGGAAGAAGGGAAGGGAAGGAAGAAAAAAAAAGGAAGGGAAGGGAAGAAAACCACAAATATTTATTAAATGCCTGTCACATGAGGGCAGCTAGGTAGCTCATAGAATTGAGAACCAGGTCTACAGATGGGAGGTAGGTCCTGGTTTCAAATTTCACCTCAGTTACTTTCTAGCTGTGTGACCCTAAGCAAGTCATGTTTTATTGCTCTTCTGCCTTAAAACCAGTTCACAGTATTGATTCTAAGAAAGAAGGTATGTTTTTTTTTAATTTCTATTAAATTAAAGCACTGTAATGAATGCTATACAAATATGGGGGAAGGCACTATTATTTACCCCCATTTCATATTTGAGGAAAACTGGGTAACAAAGCTATGAAATATCTGAGGTCAGATTTGAATTCAGGTTTTCCTGACTCTAGGTTCAGGACTCTATTCACTGCTTTTTCCAAGCTCAAAGTATATAATGATAAGAATCCTACCTCCTATAAACCCTCTTTTTCCTACCTATAGATGAACCTATGCATTTCTTACAGTGTCAAGTACTTCTATAAGAGGACACTTACAAATGCTGAGGGAGAATTTATTCTTAAATCATGACGTGATGCTAATTTGGGGTGTATCTCATTCTAACTTACCTCAAATGATTTTGGTGGATCCCTTAGGAAACACATCTCTAAACAACCACTTCTGGGTATTTATGTGATAGATAATGCTGAGATGTCTGTAAGAGTTCCTTGGGCACTGGATGTTTCTAAGCTCTGACAGAACACATTCTATTTTTTTTTCTGTATTTTTTTTCTTTACTTTTTCTTCATTCTCTCACTGAACCAGAGAGTTAAACAGATGAGTATTAGTTCTTACCCACTACATGGAGAAAGAACCCCATGGGAACTGCCCTGTTATCAAAGCTTACAAGAGGACATTGACTTTAATTCTAATGCCTTTCTTAAATATCTCAGCAATCAAAAGGGGTCTAAAGAGCATTAAACTGGGGAAGAGGTAAGCAGGGAATAGTAAAAAAAAAACCAGGTAGATTTGAATGACATCCAAGTTTACAAAGAGTTTGGTCGAAACCAATTTGAAACAAAAGTGGAAAGTGTCACACAGCTCCACTTGAAGTTGAGTCGGTAATAATCAGGTGGTGGATGCCACATACCACCGAAGAGCTAATTCATCAAAGAAGTGAAAGAAAAGCAATGTTTATAAAGCATCTGGAGAGCCTTAAACACAATGTGCTATTTAAGAATCCAAATTGGGCCTTGACTCAGCCCTCAATGTTTATGGATTATGGCATTTTTAGAGCCCTCCAAAGTACAATGACAGCTCTCTGCCTATTCTACAGAATGGCTGGAGTCTTACTAACCTAAACATTTAATGGCGTATTTTTTCTGTCAGTGGAGGAAATGTAATAGCTTGAGTGACTGAGGTTCAAAATCTAGAAGAGGTGGGATGCACTTCTCTGTCTGCCATGTATTACCATCCATATCAAAAAAAAAAAAAAAGGCAAACTTTGGTCTCAAGCCAAAGTGCCTGATACATCTTTACTCTCAATGACTTACAGCTGTCCTCCCCAAGAGTGAATTGTCAAGTCATCACGGCACATCATGTGAGTCCAATTATTAATTTTTATCCATATCAGCATCCCAAAGGACCCTTCTAAGTTGAATTGCATCCCCCCCAATTTTTATTATGATTATTTGGCAATTGGAGAAACCAAGGAAGTCAGAATGGTACAATTGAGATAGTTGGATCTGAAATCAGAGCCTCAAGATTTGAATCCTAACAGAGATCACAGCAGTCTAACAATAACCAAATCTAGCAACAAGCATTTAATTAAATAAATAAATAACAAGCACCTACGAACCTCTAGACACTACACTAGATAATTAGGGATAGGAAAAAAGGAAGTAACGCTTACTCTTAAGTGTCTTACACTCCGATAAGGAAGCAACATGTGCCTATATAAAGTATAAATTAAATCGATACAGTCAAAATAGATATAAAATAAAAATTAGGTAGTTAGGAAGAGAAAGAAGGCACCACCACTTGAAGGGATAAGAACAAGTTTGATGGAGAGAGCTGCATCCCAAAGGAAGTAAGACATTCTATGATGTGAAGGTGAACAAGGAATAAGTTCTAAACATGGGGAAAAATATATGCAAAGGCATGGAGATGGGGAATGGAATGTCATACATGAAAAACAAAGAGAAGGCCAGTTTAGCTGAACCAAAGAGTATGGCAAAAGGACTAATATCTGATGAAGCTGAAAAGATAGGTTGAAGTCAAGTTAAAAGATTAAAGTCAAAAGGAGAGTTTATAGTTGATACTCAAGGCAATAGGGAGAAACAGATATTTATTGATTAAGGTATTGACTTGATTAGATTTTAGCTAAAGGAAAGTCACTTGGGGAAATGTATGGAGCATAGATAGGAGCATAGATGAGGAAAGATTGGAGGCCATCACAATAGTATAAGTGAGTAAAGATTATGGTCTGGATTCATGTGATGGCTTTGTGAATAAAGAGAAGATGTTGGATGAAAGAGTTGTTTATAGGTACAAATGGCAAGATCTTTCACCTACGTGGATATGTGAGGTAAGGGAAAACGAGGACTAGACAATAATGTTAAAGTTATGGAACTGATAGACAGCAAGATGGTGATGACTGACAGAAAGAGAAAAGCTTGGAAGAAGGATGGTTGATAAAAGAGAAAATAGAATGAATTTCATATTGTAAACATTAAATTTGAAATGTCCAATAGATAGGTTCTATTGTTGGACTGAAGTTCAAAGGAAATCCTGGGGCTGAATATATAGACTTTTGATGCATTTACATAAAGATGATAATTAAACTCATGGGAACTGATGAAGCTAAAAAAAGAACTGCAAGAGTAAAAGAGAGACAGAAACAGACATAGAGAGATGGAGACAGAGTCAGACACAAAGAGAGAGAAAGATTCAGAGGGATGGATACCCTCAGAGAGACAGTAAGACACAAAGAGGAACAGAAAGGCAAAAACAGAGAATCAGAAATTGGAATAATGTCCCAGAGAGAGACAGAAACAGGAAAAGAAATAGAGACAGATAGAGACAGTGAGGGAAGAGAGAGGGAGAAACAGAGAATGAGAGAGGGGAGAAAATAAAGGGGAAAGGACCCAGAACAGCCTTGAGAAAGTCAAGGTTCAGGTAGGAAGTTACTATCAACAAGGTTTGCTGTCATGTCTGGGGCTCAGTCCACTGTGCCTGGGATTTGAAGAAAGGATGTTGGTACACAGGAAGAGCTGTGAATATTAAGGCAAAACCTCATTTATGATCTTTGTGATCATGAACTACTAGTTTAATGTCCCTGACCATCTGAGCTTTCATTTTCTTCTTCTTTTTTTAAACCCTTTCCTTTTATCTTAGAATCAAAACTGTATATTGGTTCCAAGGCAGAAGAATGGTAAGGGTGGGCAATGGAGGTTAAGTGACTTGCTCAGGATCACACAGCTGGGAAGTGTCTGAGACCAGATTTGTACCTAGGACCTTCCATCTCTAAGCTAGGCTTGACTCTCAACCCACTGAGTCACACAGCTGCTCCCTTGCCTTCATCTCCTAAATTAAAATATTAAACTAAATAACTAGTAAACTGCCTTTCAATTTTAAACTTTTGATCTCGTGTTTTTTCCCATCATTTTAAATATAGCTCACCAAAGTGGTCTTTTAAAAGGAAGTAAAATCAAAATCTTAAAATAATTGAATGTTAGATCCAGGAACAGAACTCAATCAAGTTCATACCCCATGAGTTAATTGTTAAATTTTCAGTGTGAGCTTTTATACTTTGGAAATTGGCAAAATTTACAAATAAGGGTTTTACTTATTGTTTGGTTAATTTTCTAGAATTGAGAAAATGATAGCAAAAAAGTTAATAATGAAGATTAAACTTAAAAGCATGTTGAGGATTTTGGGAGAGACAGTAGTTAAATGTTTACCAGCACATTCTTGCCAGGAAGGGGTATGAATGTCTGAAATCAAGCTCTCCATTCAAAGATGAGGAAAATGACGCAAAGAATTTAAGTGACTAGTCCAAGCTCATGCTGGTAGTGAATGCCAGAGTGAAGATTTAAATTCATGTCCTGTGACTGCAACTTCATTGAGTTTCTTTCCCCTGTAGTTCTCTGACTGTCATGAAAAGTAATGTATATAAAATCCTTTGTAAAGCTTAAAATATTATCTACACTATTATTATCAACTGTTGTTATTATCATAATTGTCATTATCAGTGATGATATCCATGCCAGTTAAAGATCAGTACACTGTGTTTTCCAGTCGAAGGCAGCTATAATAAGAAAAACTGTAAACTAATGTGCATAAACCAAAAATTTTCCAGGTGAAAGAGCAGATGAAACAACTGATTTTCTCTTTTTTCTTTGTAATGTGAATAGTGAACAGGATGAGGTAGGAAATATTATGGACCAATATGTTCCATTGAAGCAATAGATGAGTCTTTTAGAGGGGTATTTATGCTGATAAGGTTGGGAAAGACATAGGAGGCAGAATAACCAACAAAGCTCTTTATGTCTGGGTACCCTAGTAACCCCAAGGGGAGGCTGAAAAGACTGGTGTGAGCAATCAGAAATCCCAGTCCAAGCAAGACTTGTCTATATGAATGCTTCCGGACCCCCATGGGGCAGAGCTTCAATCAAGGACAGACTGTGCAAACAGCTCTGTTCACAATGCACAGAATAACCTTTTGTGCCCATAGTATGTGAAAGGCTTCCTCGTTTATTAGTCTTTTCAGCCATGCCCTCAAATTACAGAGTTTTTATCTATGACTCCAAAATAACTTCCCCCCATATTCCCCACAAAAAAAAAAAAAAAAAAAAGGAAAACCAGGCAACAGTATGGGAGGACAGCCCCTTAGTCAAAGAAATTGGATTCAAATACAGACTCAGAGCCTTTGTACTTCTCTCACCTTGTGCAAATCACATTTTTGCTATCCCTTTCTTCCCTCTTCTCTTTCCTCACTCTCTCTCTCTATCATTTTCTCCCTTCCTCTACTTTCTTCCATGTCTGTTTCTATCTCCTTATTTCTACCTCTCAGTGTATCTTTCTCCTCTTTCTTCCTTCATTTTATCTCTCCCTCTCTCCTCTCTTGGTCTTCCTTTCTCTCCATGTCCCTTGCTATCCTTCCCTTCTCTGACTTCCTATCTCTCTTTCTCTTCTTTCTTCTCCCTCCTTCCCTCTCTTTCTCTTCTCCCTCTCCATCTCTCCATTTTTCTTTCTCCTAGCACAGTGCTTTTAGGAGGACCTCGATAAATGTTTGTTAAATTATCTTGGACCTAAGTTCATCAGGAATCATTTGGAAGTCACATCTAGTCACCCAACTCTGTCTGTAATTGAATCACCTGGAACACCATTTCAAGAGAGTTAAAGTCAAGAGATAAGGGGGAGTTTGGGGAAAAGGTAAAGGACCAGAGTGGAGAGACAGAAGTTTGATGGAATACAGAAACCAATTCACCTCCAATTTTCCTATCTTTCCTCTGCAGCCTCCTTTCCTATGACATCTATTCTCTTCCCTCTTTGTGGTTCTGAAACCATGAACTGTGATTAGAGCCATTTTGCCATTTTTCCTGGTTGGCATGTGTCATTCAGCTTCCCTGGGGCCTGCTCATCATCCCAATAATTTTTAGGTCCCAATTTGTATTTCTTGGGCAACACTTTACTGAGTGTTTCCCCCATTAAAATGTAAACTACTTGGGGAAAAAAGGTTTCTTTGTTTTAAAATGTGTACCCTTTGTGGTTATTGTTCAATCATCTTTCAGTTGAATCCTGCTCTCTGTGTCCCCATTTAGGGTTTTCTTGGCAAAAATACTGGAGTTGTTTGCCACTTCCTTCTCTAACTGATTTTAGAGATGGGGAAACTGAGGCAAATAGTGTTAAGAGCCAAGGTCACACAGCTAATAAGTGTCTAAGGTGGGATTGAACTTCTTGGCTCCTGGCACAGAGCTCTATCCACTACCCCATCAAACTGTCTCTAACATTTTTTCACATAGAAAACATTATATATGTGCTTTCCCCCCCCATTTATTCCTCATATTAAGCCACAATGCTATGTTTGATTAGAATTTGTCACTAGTGAGACTTTTGCATTATTTAGGACAGGCAGCATAGCATCTTGGTAAGAGCTCTGAATGTGGAGAATCAAATGACATTTTTATCTTAGCTCTACTATTTACTAGAATTACTACATCTGTGACTTTTGATGAGATAGTTAAACAATATAGGCCTCAGTTTCCTCATCTTTAAAATGGGAACATGGAGCTAGATGGTCTGTAAGGACTTTGCCTATCCAAAATCTGAGATCCACCTTTTTGTAGCCTTCAAGATAAAGTAAGTGATGAGGAAGCTTGCACTGATAGCCAGTTGCTTTTCCTCAAAATCTCCATAAAAAAATTTTAATCATTTGCTGAGCACATGCAATATATTATGCACTCTGCTAAGTATTAGGGATAAAAAGACAAAGATTAAACATTCCCTGCCCTCAAAGAGTTTATATTTTATCATAAGAGATAGAACTCGTGTATAAAAGTACTCGAGCATACAGACATTAAAAAAAGTACAGTGTAATTTGAAGGAAACCGAAATTAATCTATCTATTCAATATAATCCAGCATTGTAAGGTCCCTATTAGAGCAAAATTAAGAAAAGAATTTCCTAAAATATTCATCTAGTTTAAATGTATTAGTTTTACTTTTCTGACTTCTCTAGATAACGGACACACTTCCTTTAAAATATTCAACTTTTGTTTCTTAACATACAGTATCAATTATAAAATTCCTGATTTGAAAAACCAGAGTTGAAATCCAGCTTCAGACACTTGCTGGCTATACGATGCTCGGCAAATTACTTAAGATATCCAATTATGTGGTAAAGTGAAAAAAACATCTGAGACTATGCATAGGAGAAAATTGCTATGACATGCCCACTTAAGACTGTGTTGTGCTTTCAGTGTATCAAAATATTGTGTATATGTGATCAAAGCCTATTTACTCACAAGATATTTTTCTGATAATATGGGTTTTAGAGTAAGTAGTTCAATTGATCTGTTTTAATATCATTCCTTAACAGCCACTAAATTCTAGAGGTCGCCTCTTACGTCCAGGATCATATATAAAAGCCTCTGTGTGAAGTTTAAAGCCCTTTGCAAACTAAATCCTTTCTTTAATTCTAGGCTTCTTAAACCTGAATGGGGGCTATTTTTTGGCTTTCTTTGCTTCCTGTGGTAGGCAAATATAAGGTAGGACATGTAGATAAGGTAGCTATATAAATATGTAGAAAGCAGCCAGACTTGTCAGGCAAGGCTGGAGTGTTCCAATCATGGAATAGTGAGAAGGAAGGCTTTCCTGAGTGACTCTGGTATGGCCGAGGTAGTTAGATGCTGCGTTGAACCGTCTCTAGTGAAGAGCCCAGGAAAGTGGATTTGTCTCCTACAAGAAACACCTAGTTCAGGTTTGAGTAGAGAATTTGGCTCTGGATGGTGGACATCCAGACTGGTTCAGCTCCCCGTCTTCATCTATTTGTGGATTAATTTGCTGTGGTCCTGTGTTCCCGGAAAACCTTAGATCATCGCTTGAAATGAGAAGGACCCCGTTGAGAGACATCCATATCCCCTTCTAGCCAGCCAAGCTGGACCTGACAGCCTGTGTTAGTACAGAGTAAATTTTGACCCATCTTTCCAGTCCCTGGAGTGTGTTCTTAGATACCTAGTTTTAGTGTGACCTCTCCTTACATCTCTTTTCCTTAAACTCATTAAAATTTTAAAAACATTTATTTATTTATTTAAAATTTTTATTTTGAGTATTTTCCCACAGTTACATGTTTCATGTTCTTTCCCTCTCCCCAAACCCCTCAACCCCCCATAGCTAACACACAGTTCCACTGGGTTTTACATGTATCATTGATCAAGACCTAATTCCATATTATTGATAGTTGGACTAGAGTTATCGCCTTAAACTCATTATTAAACTGTATTTTATAACTTCCTTTTGTTTCTTCTCCACAACCCAGAGGGCCCACTATAGTTTAATAGGAATCCCTGGCAGAGTTGGTCTGGAGGGCATTTGGTCTCAACTGTGACCACTCATTCCCCAAGTCCTGTGTTTGTGGGGGTGGATGTGATTTCCCAGTGTGTTATTGTGGATCAGGCAGTTAACCCAATTTACCCCTTCATTCCTCCTTCATCCCCTTCTCCCTCTACTAACCCCCAATATATTCACTATTTCACTCCCCAGTAATTAGCTAAGTATCTAGTACCTAGTCGCACTTAAAACATTTTTATTAACTTGTCAGCTTTAAGTATTAGTTATTATTTTCCCATTTGTGAGAGATATTGATCAGTAACCTCTGAGCTCTTCTCCATTCTGGAGAAATGAAATTTCCTTCATGAAAATACTGAATCTAAAGGATGGGTGATTGAAAAAATAAGGTTCAAGATCTTAAAGAAGGTCTAAAGAAAATTTGAAACTTTTAAGCCTTTAGGGATTGTAAAGTTCTTAAGTCAAACTTGATGTAAATATAGTATGGCTAACTATTGAATGTTAAAAAGCTCATTATTTGAAAAAAAGACACGTTTCCAAGAGAGTCAGTTGAGTCAGGAGATCCTCTGAGGTGTATGAGCTCTGACAGTTAATGAGAAATCCATAAAAGACATAAGAACTGTCATATTGAATCTCTGGGAGCTTGGAGTTCACTCGGTGATTGATAGGTGGATCGGTTGGATGTCGGAATGTTCCCAGAGAGGCATGCGGACTCAGGAGAGGGCAGTTGAGAACCCTGGGAGAGGTTCTGGGGTCTTTATCTGTCCCTGAGGCTGGCGGTCAGTGGATCCTGGTCTTTGGGGAAATAGAGACTTGCAAACTCAACCCTGCAAGCTCCTCCTATGTTTCCTGTATCATCATTCAATCTGTGTCTGACTACCATCTCTGATTCTGCTGCCCCTAGATATTAAGAAGTCAATCATCTTAGTCATCCAGGCTTCCCAGGGCCTGGGAGGGATCCGGGAAGTGGGCAGGAGAAGAAGAAGAGGATGGAAAAATGGTGGATATCTCAGCTGATTAGGCTTAACATCGAAGAAGAAGCAGAAAGGTTTACAGCAGTTTGCCTGCTCTGGTGTAGCCCTGGCCAGGCTGTACCAGAGAGAAGCTATCAACTTGATTCCTTCATTTGCCTGCAGTTAGAGATTCATTACTATCATTTAATTTAGGGTCTCCAATACCTCCTTTCCTTACCATCATCTTCTTGCCAAATATATTTAAAGTTTTAAAGTACCTTCCTGAATTGATAATTCAAAGTTATTTGGGAAGGGAGTCATGCAGTCAGATTACAACGTTACCCAGCTGAAGAGCCCAATAATTAATATCAATTAACCCCAGGTGGGTCCTGAAGGGATATCATCCATTGACCTAAAGGATCCTGCCTGGGCAACTGTTATAGGAGAGAGAGGTGTCATGCTATCCTCTCTCTGTACTCCACCTACATATACATCTAATAGATAGGAGTGTCCTTCATTTTGATATAACAGAACCCAGTTCTCCTTAGTTATTGGAATCTTGCCTCTTTTATTTGTGGGACTGGGGTGAAAGGAGTTCTTTCTCTCTACTGCCTAGCATCTATATCACTTTTCAATGGAATTCTTGAACATGCCAAGCTTGCTTGCTCAGGGAACTCAAAAGAATAACGTGACCAGAGGAGATTAGGCACCCATAAAGAATAATGTCCTACTGACTGTGTATTTGTCAAAGTACACACTTATTTATGAGAAATTTTTTTGCTATCGCATTTATTATATCATCACAATATATCCTTTTATTTGGAATTTTGTCTTTTGATAACGATTAATAATGGCTTGAGGAAGACTCATTTTCCAGTTTAAATCTCACCTCAGCCATGAAATACTTATGTAATCCTGAGCAAGTAACTTAAGCCTGTTTGCCTCAGTTTCCCCATATGTAAAGAACTAGAGAAATGGCAAATAGCTCTGGTTGCCAAGAAATCCCCAAATGGGGTCAAGAGTTGGAAACAACTGAAAAACTACTGAGAAACATAAGTTATGGTTTTATGAAGGTGGTTCCACATATAATCTTAACCTTCCTGTGGTCGTTCTCTAGCACAACCAAACTAGGAATTTGAATTCAGAATAGCCAACCCCCAGCAAGCGGTGGCACTACACTGGTAACCATATTTCATATCTCTTCTTTTTAATTCTATTTCTGACAAGGCAGGCTGGGTTCCTTGGGGTGATTATAATCTCTTCCAGTAGTCTCAGCAAAGTTTGAGGACCAGATATTAGTCCATGCAGCTTTGCATATGAACAAGCATCTGGAAACCCTCCTCGATCAATGCTCTACATTGCCTCTCTGGTATCAAAACAATGAAACTTTTGGCAAGCATAAATTATCCAGAAAGCCCATAATGGAGTCACAGAGAATCAGACACAACTGAAATGACTTAACAATAACTACAAAAATGCTTTCTTTGACTGATGTTTATTATCAGAGGCTTATTTTACAGCCTTATTTCTGATGTTTCACTTTTCAAGCAATATCAAATATTATACATGTAAAACAGCAAAAACCTTGTAAAATAATCTCTATGTTTTTTAATCCACAATGAACACAACTGATCGTATGTTCTACTTTATGGATAAAATAAGATGGCAAGAATTTGGTCTCTTATTAAATATGTCTTGTGAAACTCTTTTCTATCCATAGAAATAGCTGTATTGAGGGAGCTTTGTTAAAAGGCAGCTTTCAACTTTTATATGCATGAGATTTGTTTTAAAAATTTAGAGATGGGAAAGTAGGCATATAGCTAGGTGGCATAGTCACTTTTTTTTAGTTCTTGATAAGACCATAATTCACACAACACACACACATATCTGGTATCATTTCAATATACTATATTTATGGATTGGTACTTTAAAGCCTTTAGGATTGTATTGACTCAAACATGGATCTCATCAGCATACTGAAGGTTGAATCCAGCTTATTTTCCTGAGTTTATTCTTCCTAGTGCCACTTCTGCCTCCTCCTTGAATACCTGAATGAGTAAGGTTAGAGTCCAAGTGTGGAGATTCCATTATCTTTGATGAATAAAAGTACATGCAAATGATTTCACAAAACATCCATTTCAAATCTCAATCCCTTATAATCTTTTCAACTCGAGCATTTGACTCAAATGACTATTTCCAAAGTTACCTAAATTCCTTTAGCTGCTAAAATAGTGAATTATAAATTTAGTATTGAAAGAGAAATGGAAGATTATCCAATCCAACTCATTAATTTAAAAAAAAAACAAACCCTGACTTCCATCTTAGAATTAATACTGAGTATTGGTTCCAAGACAAAAGAGTGGTATAAGGATTAGGCAATGGGGGTTAAGTGACTTGAGCTGGGTCACACAGTTAGGAAGTATCTGAAGCCAAATTTGAACCCAGGATCTGCTTAATCTAGACCTGGCTCTCAATCCACTGATCCACCTAGTTGCTCCCCATTCATTTTTAAAGATGAGGAAACTAAGGCTTCAGAGGGATTTAAGACACTTATGTTCAAGGTTATGTAAGTAGTAGGTAATAGTCAGTATTTTAACCAAGAACTTCTAACTCTCAGTCTAACATTCTCTACTAATCCGTGTGTTTCTAATATAGGATCAATTCTTTGGCCTTTACTTAGTCTGAATTATTTTTTACCTTTTTCTAACTTTTGTTATTGTTAACCACCCTGCCCTCCTGAAATTTCCTCTTTCTTAATTTTTCTGACATTGTTTTCTTTTTCTTCACTTTTCTTGCTCAACTACTTTTCTTTAGTCTCCTATGCTGGATCATAACCTTCCTCCTATCTAAGAAAATGTTTTTTCTCTCAAGATTTGCCTTATGCCCTTTTGTTTTTTCTAGTTTCTCTCCTCTTTCTAACTTTCTCTTTCTCTACCTGTCTCCTGACTCTCTCTCTCTCTCTCTCTCTCTCTCTCTCTCTCTCTCTCTCTCTCTCTCTCTCTCTCTCTCTCTCTCTCTTCTCCCTCCCCATTATTATTTGTGCAGAATACTCCCAGATCTATATCTCAATTTCTTTCAAGAAATTCAGTCTCAATTGGATAGCTAGCTGCTGTTAGACATCTGCTAGATGCTTAACATATCAGAAAATAATTCATTATGCTTTCCCCAACAACCAGTTCTCCTACAAATTTCCCCATTTCCTTTGAAGAGAGCATCATTCTTTCAGTCACTCAAGTTCATAGCCTCAAAGTGACTTACCATTCATTTTTCCCCTCATTGTCCTCTTTCTCATCACTTGTCAATTTCACATCCATAGCAGTTTTTCCATCTGCTTCCTTCTCTTCGTACACAAAGGCATCCTCCTTATTCAGACCTTTATCATCTCATTCAGGAAAAATTAGAATTTACTCCCAATTCTTTCTTCTAGTTCTTTATGCTTCACGTCTCACGACTCTCTAGTTTATCCTTCACAGAGCTTCCAAAATGCTGCTGGTTATATACATCTGACCCTATTACTCCATTAGTCAATACATCTTAGTGATTTCCTTTTTTATCTAGAATAAAATTCAAAATTCAGTGTTAGTCATTTAAAGTGCTTCACAGTTTATCCATCTCCCAGCTTTTGATCAGGCTGTCTCCATTATTATTATGAACGCCCTCCTCACTTCCATCTCTTAAAATGCCTTCACCATCGCCATCACCTCCTCTTTGTAGACCTTCTTACCCTTTTCAAAGGTGAGGTTCTTGTGCTCTCCCACAATTACTCACATATATTTTACTTTTTACTCACAAAAGAATGCAAACTTTTTGAGGGGCAGGAGTATTTAATGCTTATCTTTAATGCTAATATTTTAGGGGCTTGAAAATTGTTAACTGAATGACTTTGAATTTTAGCTCTGCTACTTTATGGCCTGTGTGACCTTTGGGAAAATTGTATTTCACTGTTTGGGGTTTCAGTTTTGAGGACTGGGATGGAAACAGTGTTAGATCTAGCTTTAATTCTTTTCTCAGAAATTAATTCACTATGTGACCTTGGACAAGTTAATCTGTCAAAGAATCAATTTTCTCATTTTCAAAACAGGATCAATAATTACCTCACTGATTCTTTTCAGGTATGCCAAGGTGGCATAATGAGTTGTGTCCTGGACTTGGATTCAGGAAAACATGGATTTGAATCCCAATTCTCCACTTTTCATCTACAACTGTACTTGGTCTGAAATCCATGAAACAAGATTTCCTGCCCAGTGTGAGCTGATCACCAGAAATTAGTGGCTAATATTGAAAATCTTCCCAAACCTCTTTGCTTCCTCTCCCTTCTGTCTAGAGGGTGGGAGGTTGGAACACTCAACTCTTCAGAAAGCTTTCTTTTTAGAGGGCAAAGACTGCCTTCGTAGTTCATTCCAGCTCTGCTTGGTTTAAACTCCCTGGAAACAAAATACCAACATTCTGGGTACTCTGTGGTAGTGTTCCCTGTACCCTCTGTTTCCCTCTTCACTTTTCTAGGTTTCTTTTGTGCATTGTCTTCCCTTATTAGACTGTAAACTATTTGAGGACTCAAGGACTGCTTTTCTTGTTTTCTTATTTATAGCTCCAGAGCTTAGCACTTTGCCTTGCATAGACTAGGCAGCTAATAAATATTTAATACATTGAATTGAATTGCTACGGATTCATAGGTAAGTTACAGTATTTCTAATACTATTTCCTCATCTGAAAAAAAATGAAAACAAAAGCTTTAGAACATGACTCAAAGGCTTGTGAAATTTAAATGAGGGAGTGAATATAAAGTGCTTTGTATATCTTAATGTACTTCATGAGTCAATTATTACTATGGTAACATAATTAGACCTTTGTTGAAGTGTCACTAAGTATATCAGTTCTGAAAATTTCTTCCTTTTACAAACTTCATTATACTGTGGATTAGGTTATAAATTCCCCACTGGACAAAGGAGTCTCTGGAGTACAAAACTATGTATAATTCATCTCTTCTCAAAAGAACACAAGAAGAGTTACAACTCAGTCATTTGATTCATTTAACATATTTATTAAACATTGACTCTCTACTAAGCACATTGCTAGGCACTGGGGAAACAAATGAAAAGTAACACTTCCTAAATATAAGTATTAATTAGCTTTGTCCCCTGAGAAACTTTAAAATGCCAATACAACTTTTTCACTTGTTTCTCCAGATTTTTTACAGGGTAGTAAACCCAAAATTCAAAAATAAATTCTTATTAAACAAATCTTGCAGACCAATAAACCACCCACAATTCATGGAATAATAGAACTGAAGTTAATTCAGTAATTATTTGTAGTACTGGGAAAATAAAGATAACCAATTACATTGTCTCTGCCTTCAAGGAGTATATAACCTAATGAGATGAAGGTGATAAGAGAAAATCCTAGGCTGGAGTTGATAAATAAGGAGAAATTGATTGATGAAGTAGAAATTATAGAAAAATCAGAAGTAAATGAATGGAATTTTTCATAGAAATAGAAGCAAAAGGAAACTGAAAATGATCTTTATTTGGAAAGAGTAGGATTAAAAGAGTCCAGAGGAAGCACAAGACTATGTAATTAGAGATGGAAAGGACCTCAGAAGCCATCTAAATCAGTGTTTTCAAATTTATATGTGAGGATATCCATAAAGGCTAAATCACTTCCTCAAAATCATGTGGGTAGTCTAGGGACTGTAAGGCTAAATTCTCTAAAGTATTTGGCCTAAGAAAGATGAGAAAATGTCAAAAATAAAATTCTGATGCCACAAGATCAAATTATTCTAAAGAGAAATAAAAAGCAATGTGGCAGGAATACAGTGTCATTAATATCTGTCACTTTCAGCCTTTAAAATCTGTTTTAATCCTACTTTTCCAGACTAATTAAATAATACTCTTCTTTACATTTTTCTCAGTTCAGCCAAACATGCCTTCTTGCTGTTTCCTTTATATAATATTTTGTTTCCTGCCTCATACCATTTTCACAAACTGTGCCCCATGCCTGAAATATATTACCTCTTTAATTCTGACTCATAGAATCCCAAAAGGATTCATGGAAACATATTCTCAAAGCATTTATATATTTTGTTTTTACATTACTTTCATTTCTGAATATATCCATCTCTACTTTTAAAATCTGAAAGTACAGTCAGTATTATACATCAATAGTTACCTTACTCTACAAAGGGAAAGTAGGACATTTTTTCCTCTCTGGGAACAATCCTGAACAATATAAGTACATCATATAGTTTCAATATATTTTGTTGATTCTGTTGACTTTCCATTTTTTGCATCATAATTACATATATTTTTTTCTGGTTCTGCTTATTTCACTTTGTATTAGTTAACATAGGACACAGAGATGGAAGAAAAGGTTTAATGTGCGGGCTTTAAAGGAGACGCAAAGCAATAGTGAGGAAGGAAAGGAAAGGCTGGATCAGAAGACTAGAATTAAGGGGAAGTCAAGGCACTTCAGTTGGTGGCTTTTATTCAACTAGTTGCTTTCATTGTCACCATCATATTTGCCTGAGCAAAATTTGATAAGGGTCTGGCTATAATATGCAAAGACTTACAGAACTGTAATTTGCATTCAAAGGATGGTGGCATGTTCTTCCTCAGCCTTATTCCATATATAAGAGAAAGTAGGACATTTGGGGCTGCCATTTACAAAAGAGTAACAGTAATTGCTTTAAATATACAGGTGAGAAATGACTCAATGGTACTTCTGAATACTGAATGAGTATTACTGATAAGATCGAAGTATAACCATACCTAGGGCTTTTGCTTTTAGGTAACGTGAATCAGTTGCTTTTTCTATGTAGAAAGAGGCTGTGTTTTATTTTTTTTTTAATTGTTTACTCCCTTTCCACAAAAAGGCAAAGAAAAATCCCTCTTTAGGTGTAGATCCCAGACAAGAATAAGAGAGTGAATTATGCCAAGTGGGGAGAAAAAGGCAGAGTCTGGACCCAGCACCCGATGTCTATATTCCAAGAAAGGGTCAAATGAGGAAATGGATTCTTTTCCCTCTTGTTTTCATCCTCAACTTCAAATCCCCAAAGGCTAAATAGATTACATACAACATGACTTCGGGATCCGTCACCATTCTGATTGCTCGTCTCTATATGCTTCCAAATTATCATTGTGCTTAAACTGTGGTGACTAGAACAAATCACAGTTCTCCGGGTGTGATCTGCCGAGGTCTAGGTATGAAGAACATATACCTTCCTGGAAACTATGCCTTTCTCAGTACAGTGTCAGGTAACATTAAGGTTTTTTTTTCTTTGTTTGTGTGTGAGCAGGGAGCACTTCTATTTTATATAACTAACAATTTGACTTTACATTAATATAATTGAATTTATTAGATTCAGTACATTGCCTAAACCAGGGGTTGGTAAACTACAGTCTACATGCCAAATTTAGCCTGCCACCTATTTTTGCATGCCCAGTGGGTTAGGAATGGTTTTACATATTTAAAGTATATAAGAGTAATGAAGCAGTCATCATTTCAATGGAGAAACATTATCATAGGCAAGGAAAAGAAAGGAGAAAGGAAGAAAGAAGAAAGAAAGGAACGAGCGAACAAATGAAGAAAAGTATTGAAGTTGCTTAAAAATCAAATCTCTGCCTTCAGGTGTCTCAGCCTCTGTGTGATCATGGGCTGAATAGTTTTCTAAAAGCAGCCAGAGTAAAGCTGATTTGAAAAAAATAGATTTCGTAATTCTAGTACATTACTTCCACATTATACAGGTAGGGACAACACTGTTCACATCTGAACATTAATTTAAAGTACTTTAAAGTAAAAAGAGCCACCTTATCTCCCCACCCCTAATCTGTTTTTTTTCTATTCTATGGCATTAATTCAAAGTTTCAGCTGACAGCACAAGCTGGATTCTAGGTTTTTGCTATTTGTCTTTTCAGTAGGGTTCACTTAATTAGGACTTTCCCTCTAGTTCATGGAGACAAACTCCTAAAGGAAGTCACATTAGGATACACTATGTGATGTTACATAGAGAATACACTGATTCCATATTAGAAGAATGATTTCTTCTGACTTCACTGGCATTTCAATCCAGTTTTCATGATTATAATGTCAATTTTGGTTTAAAAATTTAGCAGAATCATTTGTTAGATAATTTTTATTCACTTAATTACTTATTCTTTCATAAATGAGGGAACAAAAGCCAAACTATCTATGACAATAAAACTTTAAATATCTGTCTATCCACATATATGTATGTGTGTGTGTGTGTGTGTAAAAATTATTCTTTGCTAGCTGTTGTACAAAGCATCCAGCAGGATAGATCTGGCTTTACCTGTTTGCCTACCCTGCTCCATCCTGTCAATATTCTGTTTTCTTACTGTCTACAAGTATATTAAGTAATCTTTTGAGGTTTGTGCAATTCACAAATTTGATATGCACAACACCTATTTTTTAGTAGTTAATAAAAAATATTAAATAACACAAGTGCCAGGGGTATACCACTAAAGACCTCTTGCGAAGTCAAGATTAATAAATCGGAGTGATCTTAGATGTCAAATAGTAGATGAACTTGGAAATATGTATGTATGATAACACTGTCAAATCATCTGCCTCCTTGGAGAAGAGGCAGTGTGAAGAGAGAAAGCGAGAATATAAATTACAAAATTTAAGAAAAAATTATTTTAAAATATATTAACAAGTAATCTGGAAATTTTTTTATCTTACGTTATTTTTTATTTGAAATGTTTTATTTAATTAATTAATTTTGAATATTTTTCCAGGTTACATGATTCATGTTCTTTCTCTCCCCTCCTCCCACTCCCCCTCCAGTAGCCAATGAGCAATTCAGCTGGGTTTTCCTTGTATCATTGATCAAGACCTATTTCCATATTATTAATATTTGCACTAGATTGATGGTTTAGACCAGTGATTCCCAAAGTGGGCGCTACCGCCCCCTGGTGGGTGCTGCAGCAATCCAGGGGAACGGTGATGGCCACAGGTGCATTTATCTTTCCTATTAATTGCTATTAAAATTTAAAAAAAAATAATTTCCAGGAGGCTAAGTAATATTTTTTTCTGGAAAGGGGGCAGTAGGCCAAAAAAGTTTGGGAACCACTGGATTAGACTCTAAACTTTAGAGTCTACATCCCCAATCATATCCCCATTGAATCATGTGATCGAGCATTTGTTTTTCTTCTGTTTCTACTTCCACAGTTCTTTCTCTGGATGTGGATAATATTCTTTCTCATAAGTCCATCAGAATTGTCCCAGATCATTTGGAAAAAAAATTTTTAAAGGAAGTCAATAGCCATATTCTAAGCATTATACAGTGAAAGAAACTGAGCCATATGGCAAATGAGTAGTCCAAATTGACACATATAAAGTTCATAGTTAGAATTTTAAATCAAGTCCTTTGATTCAAAAGCCAGCATTATTTCTACTGTACTATCACTCCTTTTAACAACTGATCTTTGAGTTCAATTATTCAACCAGTTCCAAAAACATCTAATTATGATGTCTTATATATCAACACAATCAATGCAAGATACTTTAACAAATCTTTGCTAAAATGTACAATAACTACATCTGCAGTATTCACCCTGATTTAATTGTTCAGTAGCCATGTATGAAAAAGGAAGAAAAAATAAGTCTAGCCTGACCTCTTTTTGATGAAGCTATATTGGCTCTTGCTAATCACTACTTCCATTTTATAGGCATTCATTAACCATCTCTTTAATGACCTGTTCTAGAATTTTCCCAGGATTTTAAGTTAAGATCACCAGGTTATTGTTTGTAAACACAGTCTTCATTGCCTAACTTTTATAATTGGGGGAATAATTGCCCTTTGTATGTCCTGTATTTCAATGAAGTTATTTTTTAATTTATGATTTATTTTCATTTTTTTTATTTTAAATTGATCCCAAATTCTCTTCCTCCTATCATTCCCCTACCTATTGAGAAGGCATATTCTAAGCATTATACAGTGAAAGAAACTGAGCCATATGGCAAATGAGTAGTCCAAATTGACACATATAATGTGTCATCAATTTATAGCTGTAAAATTATTCAAGAAATTCCCATATTAGCCACATTTTTTAAATCAAAGAAAGAGGGAATATTATACTTTGATTTGTACTCAGTGTTCACCAGTTCCTTTGGGACTGCCTTGCATAACTGTATTGAACAAAGTAGCCAAGGTTTTCAACTATTGCTGCACACAATGATCACCTGATTTTTCTCACTTCACTTTATATCAGTTCATATTGGTCTTGTCATGTTTTTTCCCCTAAAACATGCACCCCCTTATCATTTCTTATAGAGCAAGAATACTCTATCACAATAATACACCACAATTTGGTCAGCCACTCCTCAGTTAATGATCATCTCATAAATTTCTAATTCTTTCCAAATACAAAATAGCTGCCATTTGTTTGTACATATCTGTCTTTTTATTTTTTCTTTGATCTCTTTGGAGTGTAGATGTAATTGTGGTATTGTTGGCCAAAGGGCATGCATAGTTTGAAAGCTCTTTGGGCATACTTCCAAATTGTTCTCCAAAATGGTTGCACTGGTTAACAACTTCATCAGCAATTGTGATAATTAGATTAAGTCTATACTGCCCTTCATTAGATTTAATCACCAAAGGTGAAAGTACCTCCAATCTTGGGAGGTCCTAACCCAAGTGTGCTGGAGTGAGTGACCAATCAGAATCGACTGACCCGCCCCCTGGGCAGTCTATGAGAATTGTCTATTGTGATTGGACATGCAAATTAGGAGGGAGGCACAGGAAGTGACGCATACGAGACCCCTTTAAAAGGAGAAGGTCCTCAGTCAGCAGGGTCTTTGGTGGAAGAGGGTGTCCGGTGACGGGCTTCTGGTTTTGTGAAGGGGACCTGAAGGGGCTTTGCTGGTTCATGACCAAGACTGTTCCATGTGGTGAGTTTAAAGACTGAATCTTCCTGAACTCCTATTAAGAAACTTCTTTTTATAGACTCTGTGAGTGGAGTTTGCTCCATTCACCTCCTGCCTCAGGCCCTTTAACCCTGGACTAATTAACCCTGGACTAATTAATGGGATAGATTCTAATTTCCTTACTTCCTCTCTCTCTTCTCATGTAAATAAATTTCCATAAAAGTCAATTTTGATTTGAGATTATTCTTAATTGAGGATTGATAATAGTTCAATCCTCTGGCAACAATCTTTAATATACTAAACCCATAAAACCCTTTTTTCATCCTTACACAGTGCATTAGTGTTCCTATTTTCCCTCATACCCCCCAACATAAGTCATTTCTAAATTGACTGAGGTGGCACCTCATAGTTATTTTAATTTACATTTATGTAATCAATAATTATTTTGAACATTTCTGTATGACTATAGATACCTAAAGATTCCTTTAATCTCTTCTTTAGAAATTATTGTGTTCCTACTGTTTTCACATTGTTTCCTTCTTCTACATATATTCCTTGGTCTTCCCTGCCACCGTAGTGCCTTTTATTTTGTTATCGTTTGCTCATTTTCCCAGACTATTTCTTGACTTTGAATTTTATGTTAAAATTTATGTTAAAGTTAGACACAGCTCTTTGGTGGTGGTGGTGAGACATACTCCTAAGATTCAAATTGTTTTATTCTGCTGTTTTCAGAGACAGTTCTGGGGTTTTCTAAGTTTTCCATGTTTCCAAGATGGTGTGATTCAGTGAGAGGTGTAGTCCCTGTTCTGTTGGTCTGTACTTTGGTCTTTATGCAGAAAGGGTCTCTATCCCCTGCAGATGCAAATGCTAGTTCTCCTTTTGACTAGACCAAGCTGTGGTTCCCCTCTCCCTTGTCTCTCAGGCTCTCTGGAATATTATCTGACTAATGAGTAGCTTTTATTATTCACAATTCAGGGATTAGGGAAAGGGGTGAAGGGCAGAGGAATTTTGGGGTGCCCTCTTCTCTATTTCTATGGGGTCTCTCACTCAGGAGGGAACCTTTGGGGTTCCCACTCCCAAGATTCTTCCCTGCCCCTTCTCCTTTTGTTTCTATTTCTATTTCTAGTTTTCTGTCTCAATCCTTTTTCTATAATTGTAAGTTTTGACTGAAAAGGAGTCTCTCAGCAGGGTTGGGTAATGGGAGAAGGATATTAAGAACTCACTCCCAAAATGGAGTCCAAAAACTTATCTAACTCTATGGTTGAAGTCTTGATGGGAGAGATGCAAAGGAATGGCTTTGATCAGGGAATCAGGGTTTCAATTTCCAAAGAAAGATCCTCAGGAAGCCCTCAGGACTGGAACCAAGCTGGGATGTCCTCCTCCTCTCTCCTCACAGTCCTCAGCCTAAAGACCTCTCTTCTCCTTCCTTCTTTCTCAGAGAATTACCCAGAATTCTCTCTGGTCTCAACTGTCAGCAACTGTCAGCAGCTCCTTCTTTGGCTCCTTTTGTTTCATCCCCCTTGCACAAATCCAATACTTACACTGGGAAATATAAATACAATAACATGATCTTCCAGGGAGAAGGAATTTTGTTGTTTTAGTAGGAGAGAAAATGTTAGGATATTTCAGTATCCACTAGCTATTTTGTTAAATTAGATGCAACTTGGCTTGTAAGGATTATAAAGATCCTTTAATTGAACTTAAAATCTTCTAAAGGAAACATATGTGAAAATGATAGTTTACTTGAATATTTCCAATGATATGAAACTCACTGCTTTGTGAGGTAAGAAATTTCAGTGATGGTCAACTCTAGTTATTAAAAAATCCTTTGCAATTTCACTGAAAATTATCTATCCTAAAAACCCACATAAAATCTAAACTATTAATTCATGAAATAGTTATACTTTTCCACCACCACTCCTACCTCCCATCCCTTCAGAGCATCATCATCGCATTTTCACTTCAGAGAAGACTCTTCCAATTTTCTTCCCTGGCAAAGTGACTGTTTCCCTCATGTGAACAATAAACATAGACAATTTTTCTTCTGGGCATAGGACTTCACTTATTCCCACTTAAGAGTGTATTTTTTTTATTTTGATTCATATTCTTTGGTATAGGTCCAAGCATATTCTTAGACAAGTTTCCTGAGAACAAAAACAATTCTTTGGCTGTTAAACATGTTTCATGTATTTCCATACCAACTTGACCTTTCAATCCATCCAAGATGACAAGAAAACATTTTATAACTATATTCTTCCTTTGAGATAAAATACAGTTCTAAGTATGATTTTTTTCTTTTTCTTTTTTTTTTTTAAACCCTTGTACTTCGGTGTATTGTCTCATAGGTGGAAGAGTGGTAAGGGTGGGCAATGGGGGTCAAGTGACTTGCCCAGGGTCACACAGCTGGGAAGTGGCTGAGGCCGGGTTTGAACCTAGGACCTCCTGTCTCTAGGCCTGACTCTCACTCCACTGAGCTACCCAGCTGCCCCCCCAAGTATGATTTAATATGCGTTCAATGAAGGATCAAAGTACTGTAAAAGATTCAAGAGTTGAACTGCACTTACCATGAGTCTTAAAAAATATTTCTAATCATCATAAATAGCCCGGTATTTTGGCAGAGCATGTAATTGTCCACTTGATATGATTTAATACATTCCTTCATTTGCCAACCTAATACCAATGATCTTTCCTTCCTAATTTTAAATGCTTAGTAAGATATTCTTACAGGTTAAACAAAAGCAGAATTATTTGAAGACTTTCTCAAAATGCACATAAATAAGGAAGAACCTCTCCCATTAGCACAAATTACATTTTTATTCTGATTAAACGAGATATACTTTGGGAAACAGACATTTTGACTAGAAAGAAATAAAAAAGAACTTGTAACTTTAAGGGAAGAAGGGAACGCTGTGATAAGAAGCCTTTGGCAAATGAGTTGGAGGGAGAGGAGAATTAGTAACTGATAAAGTTTAGTCCACATGGAGTTCCCCAGTAATAGGTTTTTGGTACTATAGGAAGGGAAATGAAAATAAAGAATAGTCCTAAGAGGATTTTGTCCACTGAGAAAGCAAAATAGGGTATCGGTGTGTCTAAGGCATTGAAGGAAGGGTTTCAGAACTATTCAAGATCTGCAAATTACTTTGCTCATAGGCAGTTCCATTTGTTAAGACAGCCATTTAAGAGTATTTTTTTCTATTCTTCAAATAAAGATTATTTCGAAATAAACATTTGTAATCAAATGGCAATTTGCTATCTTATCATTGTATTCTTGCTAGATGGGGGAACAAAATAAAATACGAACCTCACTGATAATGTTCTATGAAACACTGTATCATACATTAGAGACCACCTATATATCTTGTTTTAATGGTACTCTTTCTAGAATTAACTGTCAAGGTCTGCTATCTCAGAAATAAATTCTGTTTAAGTTGTAATAGCAACTTGGCATTCTGCCTTTGTAGACTAGGGTCTTTACATTTCAGACAGTAAGAAAAGGCATTCAGTGTAAAGTGTGTATGCACTGAATAGTTATTACTCCAAGAATGAAAGCTATAATTTAAACTTCACTGGGTGGGGTTAAGGGGAAAGAGTGTAGTTAGGGAAGCATGGTTTTACTCATCTTTTCTTTCTAAAGATCAAATCAGCTCATTTTCTTTGAGTATTGAGAGATGAATACCAGTGTGTGTGTTCACAAATGTTATATCATTTTATGTTCTGAATTAAGGTATCATAAAAGGGTATTTTGGGTACAACTGTGTACCAATGGAAAAGTTTGAACTTATTTTATTGTTATTATAGTTGTTGCTATTATTGTTTTGTGAGACATGATCTCTATATTTCTCCTGCAACTGCAGCAGTCATCCATGGACCAAGTCCCACCACTAATCGGCATGGAAGCTTTGACCTGCTCTGTTTCTGGATCAATTTGCACTTCCCTCTTCAGTCTCCACCCTACATCCAACTCACTATATTGGTGTCAAACTTAAAATGAGCACCTGATTAATTTATCCTGCTGCAACTCAGAAATCCTTAATTCAATTGTTCCACCAGCCTTTTACTTCTTGGTAGTAGGGAAAACAGGTGTGTATCACTACATTAAGCAGTATTTATTTGAGATGCAAGAGGAGGTCAACTTTCTGACCATATCATGCCAATTACCTACCTAGAAATCTTTCCCACAACATATATATTTGCAACAAAATAATATGTTAGGTTGCTCAAATGTAAAGTTAGAGGACAATATAAATTGGGTAAGAACACATAAAATCAGAGAAGATTAGTTATTCTTAATGTTAAAGAGGAACATTATTTAAAACTGGTCCTGAGACACTTTTTAAAAAACATAGCGCTTACTTTCAACTAAACTTCTCCCTGCCATCACCGCATACAGTCCACACTCACACACGTTAACCTTATCCCCACCAAAGATCCTTCACTCTATGAAAATTTAAAGTTCTGGGACATTCTGTAAATTGGTTCAACCATTCTGGAAAGTTATTCAGAATTATTCTAAAAAAATGACTGAATTCAACACTAATAGTTTAATTTATGCAGAGAAAACAACTGCTAGGCACATATACTTTAAGGAAGTCAAGGATGAAAGAACCCTGTCTACCTAAATTGTTCGTAGCACTTTTTCATATTAATAAAGAAATAGAAACAATTTAAGAGCCCATTGATAAGAGAATTGCTAACCACATTGTGATATATAAGTTAAAAGGAGTATTACTACCCTGTAAGAAATGAAGAATTAAGAGAAATTTGGAGAAAATTTTACAAGAAATAGTGCAAATTGAACTTAACAGAACCAACTAAAGAAAATATATATTGACTGCAAGAAAAAATAATTAAATTGAATACTGTGCCAAAAGAAAAGCCAATCTTGACCCTGGAAAGGAATTGAGAAAATATAACTTCTTGGCTTCTTTGATCTGGAAATAACTGTGAAAGTAGAAAATGGACAATTTTTCCAGATTGGATTTATAATTCAAATATTTTATTAAAATGTGGTTTTCCCTTTTTAATTTTTTTTTGTTGTAGGAATGGTTCTTTTGATAAGGGAAGAAGGGATATACACAGTAATGAAGATTATATAAATAAGACTTTTTTTAAAAAGTACAATTAAAGAACAGAAAATGATATTCAATGACATCTGACTGTACGAATCATGAGTTGGCAGATGTGTTTTATCTACAACATCCTGGAGACAAACAAGGTAGCCCACCATCCCCTTCCTGAAAAGGAACACAAGAAAAAACAACGTTAAAAGTGCAGTGAATTGGCAAAATATTTAAGGTACCCGATATATGACTTTGAAAATGGGAGGAGGAGGGGCAGCCACCAATAAAAACTTCAGGCAGATCCTGCATTCCAAATGGGAAGTATAAATTAATTTTGGTTCTTGGATATCTATCTTTCTAGGTTTTGTAACCTGAAAGCTCCCAAAATCAATTCATTCCCTAGTGCTATTCTAAAAGAAGCTTATGTTTGAAAGGGATCAAGTTCTTTATGGTAGCAAAGAACTGGAAATTGAGGGATTGCCCAAGAATGTGGGAATAACTAAACAAGCTGTGGCATATGATTGTGATGAAATACTACTATACCATAAGAAATGACAAGCATAATAAACTGTAAAAAATAAATATTTTATAAAATTGCAAAAATTTTATAAATACATATTAATATAAAGAAAAATAATTTAAATTCTAAGGAAGCACCTACATTAAATTATGAAGGGTAAAATGAGCAAAATAAATAGAGCATTATATATAGCAACAGAAATATTGTTTGAAGAATAACTAGTGTAGGTCCACCTTCAGAGAAGGAATTGAGAGATTGAAAGAAGTAGTTTCAAATAAACATTTTTTAAAATGATGCCTTCTCTCATACAGGGAGTGGAGAGAGAGAAGAAAATACCTGGGAACTTTAATATAACAAATTAATTAATTTTTAAAAAGAGTTCAAGAAAAGAATGGACATACAGAATTAAAACTAACAAATTATTTTATTGTTTTCTTTAGTGGAAGAGGGTAGATAGTACCAAAACTTCTTTTCTTTTTCCCCAAATAAGAAAGATGCACTTAATATACAGGTTTTTAAAAGATTGGAATGATTTCTTCAGTAATGTGCTAGCAAGACAAAAATAAAAATATAAAGGAATATACTGTTAACTTTAGCCAACATTATTAATAAAGAGCTCATCTCTTATTTAAGTCTAGGAAATCAGCAAAATAATCATTTAGGCCTGGATTTACAGCATTTATTGATTTTGAAGGTGAGTCCTCACACTGAAAAATTTTTAATTGACTATAATCAATTGGAACTAATCTGAGACCACTAATGGATTTCTTCCATCATCACCATCAATCATCATCAATCATTATCATCTTATCATCCCCAACATCATCATGATAAAGAATGTAGGTGATCCTTTTATATTTGCAAAGAAATCTATATATGTCACCTCATCTGATCTTCATAACAACCCCATGAAGTTAAGGATATGAAACAGTTGCCACTAGTCAACAGAAAATGGAACAAAGTAGAATTTAACTCTAGTTTTCTTACTCCAACTCTACTCCCCTTCAAATTAGATAGATAGATAGATAGATAGATAGATAGATAGATAGATAGATAGATAGATAGATATCTGTCAATAGGTATGAGAAAGAGTACAAAAAGAGTGACCAATTAGGTGCACATCATAAAATGGTTTATGGAATGAGTTTGTGCTACCTGATTTCTTTGGAAATTTTTGGAGAATAGACTTAAGAATGATCAATCAATCAGTCAATCAATAGATACTTATTAAATGCTAACTATTTACCAGGCTTTGTGCCAAGTCCTAGAAATACAAAAGACAGTCTTTGTTCTCTGGGAACCTAAAATATAATCACAATGCGAACAAACATATAAAAATCAAGCTATATACAGGATAAGCATGAAATAATTATCAGGGAAGGCAGTGGAATTAAGAGGGTTTGGAGAAAGCTTCTTATTCTAAGCTTATATTTTAGTTAGGACTTAAAGGAAACCAGGAATGTTGGCAGTTGGATTGAAAAAGGGAAAGCATTTCAGGCATGAAGGACAGCCAGAGTGAATCCCCTGAGCTTTGAGATGAAATGTCTTATTCATGGAACAGCTAGAAAGACATTTTCATAGGATTAGAGAGGAGTATAGTAGAAGCCTGGAAAGGTAGGAGTCAAAGTTATATGAGTCTTTGAATGCCAAACAGAGCATTTTATGTTTGCTCCCAGAAGGAATGGCAATTTATTCAATAGAGAATTGACATGATCCAACCTGAATTTTAGGTAAATTATTTTAGTGGCTAAAAGGAGAATGGATCAGAGTGGGAGAGACTTGAGACTGGCAGACCCATCAGCAGGTTATTATAATTATTAAGGTCTGATGTAATAAAGGCATGAATCAGGGCGGGGGCAGCATCTGAGAAGGGACCATATTAGAGAGATGCTGCAAAAGTGAAATTAACAGCCTCTGGCAACAGATTGGATGTAGGTATTGAGCGATAATGAGGAATGGAGGATGAATCCTACATCCGGAGCTCATTCTACATGCCAACTCCCTGAGGTCACTCAATGACTTGTGATCCCACAGAAGAGAAGCTAGTTTTTCTTTACCACAGGATTCACAAAAGACAAAACTCAATCTCAGGAACTCTGTATAAGGGATATTGGTGTTTTTGTTTTTCTTTGCTTGATTTTTTTTAAATAGCTAAACAAGTTCTTTATGTGGTAGCATTATGAATCATTTCATTTTCCACCTAACTATGCTGATGTTTATCAATATTAACATTTAAAAATCAGAGCACTCTATATGCTAAGAATTTTAAAGCCTTAAAAACCACTTTAAAAATTCCAGAAGTGGGATATCTAAAACATACTTGTTATTTTTAGATTGAGATACCACCAACATACAAAAATATATACTTGTAAAGAAATATTGAAATATTTGGTTTCATGTATTTTCAGAATCTAAAGGTCTATTTCTAGAAATAACAATCAAGTTAGAAAAGGAATTTGGCAGGCATACAAAGTGGGAAATAAAGGATCTAGTTATTCTTCAAAAAGGAAGTCATCGAGCATCCCACATAAGAAAATTCAAAATTGGGACCAGATTCAGAAAGAGTTGTGAAGTCAAAATGTTAAGGATCAGTTGATGTTGCTTTTTAGCAGAAGAAACTGTGTTCTTTAGCATTATCTTGCAAATCAGCATCTATTCTTACTCTATATATGCTTGACAAATCCCAAACCAACATTTCTTCAATTATTCAATGAACATGCCAGTGAAAATTTTAAGTTTTTGTGGAGAGTTCAGACTACCTTCAGAGAGCTTATAGACTAATATGGTGGGGGCTGGGGGGGTGGGTTACAATACTGACTACCTCCCCAACAAATGTATTAAAGAATCACAAAATAATCTGTCATGTCATGTACGCATTTAAGTACTTACAAGCAACATGTTTTTATTTGAGTGATAGAGATGTGTTCCACCCAAGTATTAGGACCAATATAGGTATCACTTTCTGCATCCAAAAGATAATCCATTACTAGATTCTTTGGAATGAAGCTGGCTAAATGGATGAGATGGATAGGGAAGGATGTTAATCATATAATAAACATATGAAGAAAACTTACTAGAGACTAAATCAAACTATGAACATTTATTAAAGGCTAATGCATTGCAGTAGATTCCATGGAAAGATATGAGTGAAAGATAAACTGATGTTTCTATAAGAAAAATTTTAAAACCTTTTCTTTAAGATACGAAAACTTTTTTCCTTTTGAAACATAAATCCATTTAACATATACATATTATTTAACTATTAAAATGTATCAAAATATAGAGATGCATCTTACCCACAGAGAATTAATTAATAATCTACTCATAGGAATGCTATTATTTGTTATTCAGTCATTTTCAATTGTATCTGACTCTTCAACACCCCATTTGAAGTTTTCTCAGCAAAGATACTAGTGTACTTTGCCATTTCCTTTTTGAGATCATTTTTCAGATGAAGAAACTAAGGTAAACAAGAGTAAGTGACTTACCTAGGATCACACAGCTAGTAAGTGTTTGGGCCAAGTTTGACCTTAGTAATTCTTGGCTCCAGGACCAGTTCTATATCCAATATGACACCTAACTGCCCTACTTAGGAATATAGGTTTAGATTTAGAAATTACCTCAGAGTGTGATCTGTTTCTGCTTTTTACCATGAGCAAATAGATATCCAAAGGTTTGCTCAAGGACACAAAGATAATGAGTGGAAAAGTCAGAATCTAAACCCAGGTCCATTTGTTCCAAATCCCATGCTCTTTTTACTCTACGACTTTGCTCATTTCTATATTTTTCATTCATTTCTCCTCATTCTAGGATTTTTTTTATTGAGAAGAACAAATCTTTTCTCCCTCTCTCCCTTCTATGGGCCTGTCTTTAAGATGTAAGTTGCTACTTCTCTAGGGTAAATATCATTTTTAACAGTCTGCTTGCCAATGAGTAGAACAACTGGAATCCATCGTTCTTCCAAAGTTCCATAAATATCAAGATCCTAGGTCAGAAGATTGTTTGAGGTCTTTACAAATCTGATCTTGGGCAGGAAAACATATTCTACTTTCAACTGAACAGAATACAGAATGATTTGGGGCAAAGAAGATGAGTAATGGTCAGAATTATAAGACAAGCCATTTAGTTGAGGTGACAAACTATTTATCCATGAAAACCAAGTATTTTTGTTTTCTGGCTCATTCCCTAAGGAATTAAAAAATTTGGTGCTACTTCCTAATACTATCACCATGGGCAAATGAGTTATCTCTTGGTTCAGTTTCCTAATCAATAAAATGAACTAGATGATGTTAAAAAAAATACAGGAGAGAAACACAGGGGGAAAACATAATGCTTTGTAGCACTGGATGATAGAAGAAAAGGCTGTGCTCCTCTCAGCCTGACAGGCTCTGTTGGACTGAACCTGCCAAGCTGTCTCCCTTAACAGCTGCCCAAGTCAAGTAACCGAGAAGGAATTGGGAGTGTGTTGACAACTCCTCTAGCCTCTTGCCTTGGGGTTGGGTTTGTTGTTGGTACAGGCTGGTATTAATGCTAGATGGATAACGCTGAAATTCTGACTGCATGAATTAAGGTTCCCCTTCCTAATAGTTTTAGATGGTCACTAATTAGGAAAGGTACTCCAATCTTTGGTCGAACTTATTAACAAGGTTTATTTCTCACTTAACAAGGGGTCAAGAACAAGGAATGAGGCAAGAGGATGATCAGAAATTATAGATGCTGCTAGATCAATGATAGGCTGTAGCTTCTTCACCCTCTCACTAGCCCTGGCTTGACCTGGCAGGATCCAAACCAAAGGATAGGGAAGGCTATTGATGTTCTCCTTAGATGGTTGTAATATTGTTCTCTCTCAGCTCTATTGACAGCAGGTATGATAGTTCTCTAGGTCTCTCAGGCAAGGAAGCCAGATTGCAGATACAGATGCCTACCCATCCTCTTGAACCTCCATCCACCCAAGAATGCTCCAGAATGAGCTGAGTTGTGCTGTGCATGATGGTTATTTATAGGGTTGATTCCAACTGCCTTTTGGCCTTGTCTCATGCCACCTGGGTGCATTCCGAGGTCTTCATTCAAGGATCCTGTCAATCAAGATGATTTCCATTTTGTCCCAGTAATTCCTTATAACATGGTCATTAAAATGGTTGAAATGACTTCAAGGTGATAGGGTTAAAGAATCACTTAAACTCATACATGTGAGATTGAAATAAGCAGAATGAAGAACAATACCAAAAATCAAATGGACAATCAACCCACAATTATTTTTCACTGACTATTAAATATTAACAATATTATGTGCTGAAAATACAAAGAAAAATGAATTGGCCTCTGCCATCAAGGAACTTAAGAAAGGGGAGAAACATGTGCATATATAGGCTTATATATAGGTGCAAAAAAAGATACAAGATATTCTTTTGGGGAGAGGACTAGCCACTTTGGGGATCAGAAAACCTTTATATTAGACAAGGAATTTGAGTGGTTGAACCTTGATGAATATTAAGAATACTGAGAAGCAGAAGGAGGAAAAAAGCAGAAGGTATAGAAAACAGCCATTTTAAAAGCACAGAGATTGGACAATGGTTTACCATTTTTGAACAATAGTAAGAAAGACAATTAGTCAAGAAATATTTATTAAGCACATGCTATATGTCAGGTACTTTATAGTAAATGCTGGAGATAAAGAAAAAAGGCAAAGATAATCCCTAACTTAAAAGAGATCACAAATAGAAAATCATTGGGAGGGAAAAATTAGAACTAAAAGAGGTTGGAAATGGATCATCAGGACTTCAAGGAAGCAAAGGAAAGGAGTAACAGATTTTGAAAATTAATAAAAACTGAATCTTATAAAATTTCCATTTTTCCTAAGCCACCATTAGTTTTGCTATATCCTAAACTTCCATTGTAATTCCAGGGTATTTTTTAACATTTATTTTATTCTTAAATACCAAATAGGAGTTCCTGAACACTTTGGGATACTGAAACCATGTTAATTGAATGAATAACTTTAATCTTTTGATAAAATAATTTCCATCACTAGGAAAAAAACAACCTGATGTATATTACTCATAATGTATATGTTTAGTCCCATCCTAATCATTCATCCCATTTTATTTGATTTCATCAACAAACTTTGTGCTTATTTTTCTTTCTTTTTTATATCAAAATAGTTCCTTTCTTTCCTCAATTAGGTTTGCCACTACCACAGAGCAGATGTTGTTATGGAATTAAAACTCTCTCATTATTTTAGTACTGCATCATTCCTCCTCTGGTATAATGGTATATATCTATACCATTACAATTTCATTGCCCACAGGTCTACATGTCATCTTTTCTGAACCAGCAATATAGAAAAGGTCAGAACTATTGTTAGAAAAGTCAGAAAAACAGAATCTGCAAGAAAATTTGTCTGACTATGATAAATGAGGGTTTTAGGAAGAGTTGACAAAGGATTCTTCTAAAGAAGGGAAAGTAGTGCCTCATTAAGTGACTGCCCTGGTGTGTAATTGTTGTTGGTTCACTAATGTAAACCTGAAGTGGGGTAATAATTTCCTTTATGACCTGTAGTGACCCATTCACCATTTAGTAATCCATTAATCCATTTAGTAAGAAGGAACACTGCTTCGGCCCATTATTAGGAAGGAATAGAGCCAAAAGTTTGAATGCAATGGAAAATAAACTCTGGGGATAAAAAGGAACGAGCAGAGTTCTTTAGTCAAGAAAAATGGGAGGGAAAGGAATCATGCTTGTTTTACCTAAACATATGTCAGTGATATCAATATTTTGCTAGACTTCAGTTAAGTTACATCTGTGCTTTGTTATTCAATTAGTGTATTTGTATCTATTTTATTCTCCTTTGCTTTCTTAGTAAACTTTACCTTTGATTAATTTCTATTTCATATCAACTGAACTAAGGGGAAAAAAGATATTTCCACTGCAGTAGGGGCCCTTAAGAGGCACAAGTCACCCTTAGAGTGTAGGTTTGTTGATCATCCTAATTCCATATAGAAAGAAGAAATGAGACTAATAGTCTAAATATACATAGCTGTGATCAATGAGCCTTAGAATCAGAGAAATGAATAGTTGGAAGTAAACTCAAAAATAATCTCATTGAATTCTTATCTGAAATAACATCCATAAAAATGTGGTCATTTAGCCTATGTTTATTTACCTTCAATGAATAAAAACTGTCCAATTCCCAAGAAAATGCACTCCTTTTCTCAACAACAAAAATTGTTCAGGTTTTTCCCTACTTATACAAACATGGAATTTGAATTTTTCTAATTTTCACCAATTGCTTTTAATTTTGTTCTAAAATTAAGTAGAAATAATCAAAACTCTCTTCTATGTGACAGTGTTTTACTTATTTGAAGATGTTAACAATAACCAGTGAAATCTTCTCTATTCTCTAAACGAAACTTACAAAGTTAATTCAAACACAGTCTCTGGATCCTAACCATATTGTCAACCTCCTCTCCACACTAACCTTTCAAAATACGATGTCCAGCACTATAAATAGTGCTCAATAGAAATTTTAATAAAGGAACATAAAATTGGAGTGATAATCTCCCTCATTGTGACAATATACCACATTTGATTTAATCTAATATCTTATTACCTTTCTCATATACTATGTTGTTCTATTAACACATATCAAACATAAAGCCAGGTAAGAGCCATACTTTTTTTTTTTACATGAACCACTTTTATGTCATTCCCTCATCCTGTAATTGATTTTAATTTAATTGCATTAGCTTCAAAACCATCCTTTGGCTGATCTACTCAAAAGGAGCTCTGGATTTGGATTCTTAGTTGCAGGATATTAGTTATCCTTCACAGATTTGTAACATTTCAAAGTTCCAAAATATGCCATTCGTGCCTTGTTATCTGCCATCAAAGTTTAACACAAGGTCAAAATAAGGCCCCAGGTGTACTCCACTGAAAGCATTTGCTCAAAGCTGATTTTAACTGTTATTAGTCTTTTGATTGGCCCCATCTACCTATTCACCAACAAAATGTGTTTTTAAATAGCTCACTTAAATCCATGTTTCTAGGATGTACAACTGGACATTTTTCTTTTCTTTAAAAAAAAAAACCCTTACCTTCCATCTTTGAATAAGTATTGCATAAAATATATATTCCACTGATCCATCATTATATTACTTTGCGAGTAACAGTTTTTTAATGATTACTGCTTTGCAATATAGTTTGAGATCTGGTACTACTAGGTACTTCTTTCACCTTTGTTTCATTTATTCTCTTGATAATCTTGATTTTTTTTATTCTTCCCAATGAATTTTCTTTTTTTTTCTAGTTCTATAAAAAATTTGGGGCAGTTTTATTGGCATCAATGGAATAAGTAGATTAATTTAGGTAGCATTGCCATTTTTATTACATTGGCTCAGCCTTCCCATGAGCAATGAATATTTTTACAATAATTTGGATCTCATTTTATTAATGTAAAAAGTGTTTTACAATTGTGTTCCTACAATTCCTTGGTTTGTCTTAGCAAGAAGATATCCAAATACTTGATATTATCTCCAGCTAATTTAAATTGAATTAGTTTTTCTATCTCTTGCTACTGGATTTTGTTAATAATATAAACAGTTGCTAATAATTCATATGTTAAAGTTGTTAATTATTCCAACTAGTTATTTTAGTTGACTACCATTATGTATGTAAAAAGTAATAGCATAGTTTCTTCACTGCCTATTCTAATTCCTTAGGTTTATTTTTCTTCTCTTATTGTTATGTCTATCATCTCTAATAAAATATTGAATAATAGTGGTGATAATGGACATCCTTGCTTTACACTGATTTTATTGGGAAGGCTTCAAACTTATCTCCACTAAAGATAATGCTTGCTAATAGATTTAGATTGAACTACTTATCTTTTTAAGGAAAGCTCCACTTATTCCTAAGTTTTAATAGGAATTTGTGTATTTTTGTCAAAGGCTTTTTCTGAATCTTTTAAGATAATCATATGAATTCTGTTGAACTTATTATTGATACGGTCAATAATATTGATATTGATATTTTTAATATTGATATTTTTCACAATTTTAAAGCAGCTCTACATTCCTGATAGAAATTCTACTTGTTTACAATGTATGATCCTTGTTATATACTACTGTAATATCCTTGTTATTATTTTATTTTAAATTTCTACATCAATATTCACTAGAGAAATTGATCTATAGTGTTAAATCTCTATTTTTGCTCTTCCTGATTCAGGAATTAGCACCATATTTGTGTTGTGAAAGAAATATGGTACCTGTTTTCACAAATACTTTATACAATATTGTGGTTAAATATATGTGCATATATGTCTTCTATCATGATATGAGCAATAGGTCTATATGTGCTGCATGAAAAAATGGATATAACCTATATTAAATAATTTACTGCCTTGGGGAGGAGAATAGGAAAGGAGAAAATCCGAATTCTAAAACATAATACAATCATAAAAATTGTTTCTGCATGTAACTGAAAAAAATGAAAAGAAAGAAAAATTAAGTTAATTAGAAATAAAAAAGAAAAATACATATGTAGCATATATGCATATATATAAATTTATACATATACCATATATTTGTAAGTATATTCAATAAATCATTAATACAAATCCAGAGCTGTGAACCTTAATGAACAATAAATTATTTTATACAAAGAATATCTAGACAAATGAAGCTACTAAAAATCATTTTTGAAGTTGGAAAATAAGGGATGGAATATATTTTTTCAAAAAAGTTATTTAAGGAGCAGCTAAGTGGCTCAGTGGAAAGAACACCAGGCCTGGAGTCCAGAAGACTCCAGTGTTCATATATGGTCTCTGATACTCTGATACTCTGATACTCTCTAGGAAAGTTATTTAATCTTGTTTACCTAGTCCTGACCCTTCTCTCTTAGAATTGTTACTCAAAAAGAAGGAAAGAATTTTTTAAAAAAAGTTAATTGAAATAATTTTTACTGAAGTTTAAAATGTTATTTAATTATTCTTCAACATGTAGTCTGTCATATTAAAAAATGTTCTAAATTGTTATTAAATAGATAAGTTAAAATCAAACCAACTCTGAGTTTTGACCTCATACCTATCTGACTGACAGAAAAAAAGAAAATGATAAGTGTTGGGCAGATGTGGTAAAACTGGAACACTAATACGCTGTTGGTAGAGCTGTGAACTGATACAATCATTATGCAGAGCAATTTAGAACCATGTCCAAAAGGGCATAAAATTGTGTATACTCTTTTACCTAGCACTACTGACTAGACCTATATCCCAACTAGATCAAAGATAGAGGAAAAGAACCTATATGTACAAAAATATTTGATGTAGCTCTCTTTGTGGTGGCAAAGAACTGGAAAATGAAGTAATTTCCTTCAGTTGGGAAATGGCTGAACAAATTGCAGCATGTGGTAGTAAAGGAATACTATTATACCATAAGAAACAACAAACAAGATAATTACTAAAAACTGAAGTGATGCATACTGAAGTAAACACAATCAAAAGAATAATGTAAATATTAACAGCGATAAAGTATGATAATGAACTGTGAATGATGATTATTCTCAGAAATATAAAGATCCAGTACAACACCCAGGGATTCATGACAAAAAAAGATTAACCACTGCCATTGAAAGAACTGATAGATTCTGAAAGCAGGCTGAAACATACCATTCTTCACGTTATTTCCTCCAGGAATTTTTCTCTACTGTAAACAATATGTGTCTTCTTTTATAACATTATGAATATGGAATTATGTATTATATGATAATACATGTATAACTCATATCATATTAACTGCTGCTGAGGACCATCAAACCCACCCTGTCTGACATGGTCAATGTTAATGTTAAAGATTTAAAAACCCTAACATATCTCTTACTCCCATACACAGGTGCCTACAAAAACAGGCCAGAACAGTCTCCAAATTTCCACCCTCCCTGATCCCTGATTCAGTACAGTGAAGTAACATAAAAGAGCAATGGATGATAAAATGGAGAAATTGTCTTCCATGAAAAGGCCTGTACATTCCCACCACTGTCGCCCAAGAGATAATATCAAACACACCTTGAAAAATATTAAAGTTACTAGAGAATGAAAAGATTTAACAAAGTTAATGGATGACTTAATGTATTGTCTCTAAGAAAAGATGTATGATGAGAAAGGATAAGAATGGATTTCCATGCCAACATTATGTGTGATCTCAAAGCATATAAAATTAAACCTTACTCAAGGAAGAGCAGAGCAGTACTCATGATGCCTGCCTGGCTGAAGTTCAGACTATCTCTCATTCAAATTAACACGCTGACACTGTCCCACCACCAAGATTTCCTGGACCTATGAGAGTTAGACTCCTGCAAACTGCAATCTTGGGGAAGTGGGAGATGCAGAAAAAAGGAAATGATCATGAATGACAGATGTCAGAAAACAATTATTGAAAACTGTATCAAAGTTTAATCTGGAAAAAAATTAAAATTAAAAAACACATGTAGTCTGATAAGATAGTCAAAGGGGACTGAGGAGAGCATTGTTTCCTTTATAATGACATAGTCATAAAGCATAGGCAGGACCTTGAATCTAAATCCTCTTGACTAAGTGGCAAGTTCTTTAGGTCTGAGGTGAGCTCCATTCCACAGTACCCTTTAGTCATTTTTTAAAAAGTGACATTTATTATGTAAACAATCTAGTAGAAATAGAAATATGTTCAAACTCATCATATAAGAGAAAAGATCCGGAGTGTCACAGGAATTCTGGGTTAAGATGGTTGTAGAGTAGAAGTAGGGGTCTTAACTCTTCTAACCAACCCATACATGACACCTCAAAAGGTCACAAAAACCAAATCCAGATGAATGAAGGGACCCCACAATAGGTCTCAGCATTGAAGGTATGTGGGATTTGGGCATTTCCATTCTATAAGGGGGTGATATAGCTCTCACTAAAACGTGAGCTCATAAAACCCCCCACCACACCTAAAGAGCCAGACACAGGACACAAGAGTTAGAACAAGTGCGAGTCATTCACTAAGTTCTAGGCAGCTAACTGGGACCACCAAGGGCTTGCTCCTGAGAGCAGCAAGACTTAAGACACCAAGAGGCTAAAGAATGCAGACTTGAAGTGCAAACCTTGACTGGGACTTTATGCTTAGACCTAAAGCAGAGGGGTGACAGACTGTGAAAGAGCGCTCTGAGACTCAAAAAGGAGCCTCAGTCAGAGGAGCAAGCAAGGGGACAACCAGGAGGCTTGACCCTGAGAACATCAAGACTTGAGACCACAGGAGCCTAAAGAATGTGGACCTTAGGCACGAGGATAAAGCTGAGAGGGGCAGCACTGCACTGTGACTCAGGCAAAAACTGCTCCACAGCTCTATACACAGAGATCCTGCCCACCTCACTCAGACTTCTGACTGAGAAGGAAAAACCAGCATAATAATGGCAAGCAATACGCAAGAACTACCCAAGAGAAAGAACAAGAGAAAACATTAACACTCGATAACTTTTACACAGAAAAAATCCAGACAACAGAGCAGATAGTAGAGGAGGACAAACAAGTAAACACATCCAAACCTTCCTGAAAAAATAAAAATTGGTCACAAGCTCTTGAAGAGTTCAAATCCGAGATCATGAGAAAGATGGAAGAGATTTGGCAAGAAAAGTGGGAAATAGCTCAAAAGGAAATTGACAGTTTAAAAGACAGAAACTCCCAATTGGAAAAAGATGCCCCCAAATTAAAAGAAATTATAAGCAAATTGGAGACCCAAATTAAACAGCAGGAAACCATGAAAAACAAGATAGACCAAATCAAAGAAGAAAATCAAAAAGATTATAGCAGAAAACTAGTCTCTAAAGATCAGAATTGGGCAAGTAGAAGCCAATGATCTTACAAGAGATCAAGAACTAATAAAGCAAAGTCAAAAGAATGACAAAATAGAAGGAAACATGAAATATTTCACTGAGAGAAAGACAGATCAAGTAAATAGGTCTAGAAGAAGCAATTTGAGAATCATTGGTCTTCCTGAAAAATCAGAAATTAATAGAAATTTGGACACCATACTACAAGAAATTATCCAAGAAAACAGCCCTGATGTTCTTCAACAAGAGGGCAATATAGACATTGAAAGGATCCATGGATCACCCTCTACAACAAAACCTCCAAATTCAATCTCCAGGAATATAATTGCCAAATTCAAGTTTCCAAGTTAAGAAAAAAAATCTTACAAGAAGCCAGAAAGAGACAATTCAGATATCAAGAAACACCAATCAGGATTTCACAAGATCTGTCAGCCTTCACACTAAAAGACCGCAAGGCTTGGAATATGATATTCAGAAAAGCAAAAGAATTGGGTCTACAACCAAGGATAAACTACTCATTAAAACTGACTATTTACTTTTAGGGGAAAGTATGAGCATTCAACAGGATAGAAGATGTCCAAGTATTTGTAAAGAAGAGACCAGAACTAAATAGAAAATTTGCTATCTAACCACGAAAATCAAGAGAAACATGAAAAAGTAAATAACAAAGAGAGGAGAAAGAAAGAAAACTCTTATTTTTTATTTTGCTTCTTTAAGGGCTTCAATAAGATCAAATTATTTGTATTCCTATATGGAGAAATGTTATGTGCAATTCTCAAAAATTATATTCACTATTATAGTAATCAGAAGAATTATTCATAAGGAGAGGCTGGAGTACTAAATGGTCTAAGATGATATGGAAAAAAATGGGGGGAGAGAAGATGGAACCAGGAGAAACTTGAAGGACCAAGAAAAATAGGATAATCTATACCAAACAAAAAGGGCGTGGGAAAGGGAGGGGATAAATACTATTAGGAGAAGGAGAGGAAGAGTACCTTAATAGGAAATACTTAAACCTTATTCTCAGTGGAATTAATCCTGACAGGGAAGAGTAGCTATATCCACTGGGATATAGAATTCTATCTAACCCTACTGAGAAAGTCCAAAAGGGGAGCAGGGAAGTAGAAAGGTCAAAAAAGGAAGGAGAGGCAATTCATTAGGCCTTAAAAAATAAAAAGAGGAGAATAATAAGGGAGGGGGTGGAAAGGGAAGTAAATCAAGGGATGAGACAAGGGTTACTGGTTTTAAACCACTGGTTTAAAAGGAAATAACATAAGAAGAAGGGGCAGAATTAGGAGAGGATATCAAAATGTAGGGGAATACACAACTGATTATTATAACTCTGGATGTGAATGGGATGAACTCACCCATAAAACAGAAGCAAATAGCAGAGTGAATTAGAATCCAAAATCCTACCATATGTTGTCTACAAGAAACATATACAAGGCAGGAACATAAAGAGGTTTAAGATCAAGGGGAGCAAAATCTTTTGGGCTTCAAATGAGAAAAAGAAGGCAGGAGTGACCATCATGATTTCTGACAAAGCCAAAGGAAAATAGATCTTATTAAAAGAGGCAGGGAAGGTTATTACATCCTGATAAAAGGTAGTATAGACAATGAGGAAATAACAGTACTCAACATGTATGCACCAAATGGCATGGCATCCAAATTCCTAAAGGAGAAACTGGCTGAGCTCAAGAAGGAAATAGATAGTAAAACCATACTAGTGGGAGATCTAAATATTGCTCTATCAGATCTAGATAAATCAAACCAAAAAATAAATAAGAAAGAGATAAGAGAGGTGAATGAAATCCTAGAAAAATTAGATTTAATAGATATGTGGAGAAAAATAAATAGGGACAAAAAGGAATACACCTTCTTTTCAGCTGCACATGCTACATTCACAAAGATTGACCATGTACTAGGGCATAGAAACATCGCAAACAAATGCAAAAGAGCAGAAATAATAAATGTAACATCAGATCATAATGCAATAAAAATAATAATTAGTAAGGGGACCTGGACAGGCAAACCAAAAACTAATTGGAATTTAAATAATATGATTCTCCAAAACCAGTTAAAGAAGAAATCATAGAAACAGTCAATAATTTCATTGAAGAGAATGACAATGATGAGACATCCCACCATACTCTGTGGGATGCAGCTAAGGCAGTACTCAGGGGAAAATTTATATCCTCGAGTGCATATATTAACAAATTAGAGAGGGCAAAGATCAATGAACTGGGCATGCAAATTAAAAAACTAGAAAGGGAACAAATTAAAAATCCCCAGTTAAACACCCAATCAGTGATTACAAAAATTAAAGGGGAAATCAATAAAATTGAAAGTAAAAGAACTATTGAATTAATAAATAAGACTAGGAGCTGGTACTTTGAAAAAGTAAGCAAAAATTGACAAAGTACTGGTCAATCTAATTAAAAAAAGGAAAGAAGAAAACCAAATCATCAGTATCAAAGATAAAAAGGGAGACTTCACCTCTAATGAAGAGGAAATCAAGGCAATCATTAAAACCTATTTTACGCAATTATATGGTAACAAATATAACAATCTAGGTGAGATGGATAAATATTTACAAAAATATAAATTGCCTAGATTAACAACATAAGAAATAGAATACCTAAACAATCCCATATCAGAAAAATGAATTGAACAAGTCATCAAAGAACTTCCTAAGAAAAAATCCCCAGAACCAGATGGATTCACAAGTGAATTCTGTCACACCTTCAAAGAACTACTAATTCCAATACTATACAAACTATTTGACATAATAAGCAAAGAAGGAGTTCTACCAAATTCCTTTTATGATACAAATATGGTACTGATCCCAAAGCCAGGTAGATCAAAAGCAGAGAAAGAAAATTACAGACCAATCTCCTTAATGAACATAGATGCAAAAATCTTAAACAGAATACTTGCAAAGAGACTCCAGCAAGTGATCATGAGGGTTATTTATTATGATCAGGTGGGATTTTTACCAGGAATGCAAGGATGGTTTAACATCAGGAAAACCATTCACATAATTGACCATATCAACAAACAAACCAACAAAAACCACATGATTATCTGAATAGATGCTGAAAAAGCCTTTGACAAAATATAACATCCATCCCTATTTAAAAGACTAGAAAGTATAGGAATAGAAGGACCTTTCCTAAAAATAATAAACAGTATATATCTAAAACCATCAACAAGCATCATATGCAATGGGGATAAATTAGAAGCATTCCCAATAAGATCAATGAAACAAGGTTGCCCACTGTCACCTCTATTATTTAACATTGTACTAGAAACACTAGCAGTAGCAATTAGAGAAGAAAAAAAAAATTGAAAGCATTAAAATAGGAATGAGGAGACTAAGCTATCACTCTTTGCAGATGATATGATGGTTTACTTAAAAAAATCCTAGAGAATCAACTAAAAAGCTAGTAGAAATAATCAACAACTTTAGCAAAGTTGCAGGATACAAAATAAATGCACATAAATCATCAGCATTTCTATACATTTCCAACACATCATAGCAAGAGGTAGAAAGAGAAACACCATTTAAAATCACCTTAGACAATATAAAATACTTAGGAATCTATCTACCAAAACAAACACAGGAATTATACGAACACAACTACAAAACACTTTCCAAACAATTAAAACTAGATCTAAACAATTGGAAAAACATTGAGTGCTCATGGGTAGGACAAGCTAACATAATAAAAATTACCATTCTGCCCGAATTAATATACCTATCTAGTGCCATTCCTATCAAACTACCAAAAAACTTTTTTATTGAATTAAAAAAAATTATCACAAAGTTTATTTGGAAGAGCAAAAGATCAAGAATATCAAGGGAAATAATGAAAAAAAATTTGAAGGAAAGTGGCCTAGCAGTACCAGATATTAAACTATATTATAAAGCAGTAGTCATCAAAATAATATGGTATTGGCTAAGAGACAGAAAGGAGGATCAGTGGAATAGACTTTGGGTAAGGAATGTTAGGAAGACAGTGTATGATAAACCCAAAGAGCCCAATTTTTGGGACAAAAATCCACTATTTGACCAAAACTGTTGGGAAAATTAGAAAACAATATTGGAGAGATTAGGCTTAGATCAACATCTCATACCCTACACCAAGATAAATTCAGAATGGATAGGGGCAGCTGGGTAGCTCAGTGGATTGAGAGCCAGGCCTAGAGACGGGAGGTCCTCGGTTCAGAGCTGGCCTCAGACACTTCCCAGCTGTGTGACCCTGGGCAAGTCACTTGACCCCCATTGCCTACCCTTACCACTCTTCCACCAAGGAGCCAATACACAGAAGTTAAGGGTTAAAAAAAATTCAGAATGGGTGAATGACTTGAATATAAAGAAGGAAACTAAAAGAAAATTAGGTGAACATAGAATAGTATTCTTGTCAGATCTATGGGAAAAGGAAAATTTTAAATGCAAGAAAGAGAAAAAATTACAAAATGTAAAATAAATAATTTTGATTTTATCAAATTAAAGAGGTTTTGTGCAAACAAAAACAATGTAACCAAAATCAGAAGGGAAACAACAAAGTGGGAAAAAATCTTTATAACCAAAAGCTCTGACAGAGGTCTAATTACTCATATATACAAGGATCTAAATCAATTGTATAAAAAATCAAGCCATTCCCCAATTGATAAATGGGCAAGGGACATTAATAGGCAATATCAATAAGCACATGAGAAAGTGTTCTAAATCTCTAATAATTAGAGAAATGCAAATCAAAACAACTCTGAGGTACCACCTCACACCTAGCAGATTGGCTAAAATGATAGAAGGGGAGAGTAATGAATGTTGGAGGGGATGTGGCAAAATTGGGACATTAATGCATTGCTGGTGGAGTTGTGAACTGATCCAACCATTCTGGATGGCAATTTGGAACTATGCCCAAAGAGCTCTAAAAGACTGCCTGCCTTTTGATCCAGCCATAGCATTGCTGGGTTTGTACCCCAAAGAGATCATAGATAAACAGACTTGTACGAAAATATTTATAGCTGCGCTTTTTCTGGTGGCAAAAACTGGAAAACAAAGAGATGCCCTTCAATTGGGGAATGGCTGAACAAATTGTGGTATATGTTGGTGATGGAATACTATTGCGCTAAAAGTAATAATAAACTGGAGGAATTCCATGTGTACTGGAAAGACCTCCAGGAATTGATGTAGAGTGAAAGTTGCAGATCCAGGAGAACATTTTACACAGAGACGGATACACTGTGGTAAAATTGAATGTAATGGACTTCTCTACTAGCAGCAAATGCAAGGATCTAAAGCAAGGCTGAGGGACTTACAAGAAAAAAAACCAACCACATTCAGAGGAAGAACTATGGGAGGAGAAATAGAAGAAAACCAACTGCTTGAACACATGGGCTGATAGGGATATTATTAGGGAAGTAGATGCTAAATGATAACTCTAGTCCAATTATCAATAATATGGAATTAGATGGCATAAAGCTGAAAGTGAATGGTTTAAGTTTTGTTTCTATTTCTGTCATGCCTAACATTACCTGCTTTTAGGTAGAGATTATAGATATAGATATGGAGATTATAACTGCATGTGTATAGTTATTCATTTATTTATAATCTTCACAGAGTAGTAAATATTAGAAAGGAGCAACAACAAAACCATGTATTTGTGTGTGTATATATATAGATACAGATAGAGAGAGAGAAAGAGAGAGAGATATCAAGTACTGGCTAACCTAACAATCTGTAGATGATCTCTTTCTTATTGTAGATAATTATTTCATTTAAAGAAAACATTTATAAAACATCAAAACTCTCTGCAAATTATACTTACTACAAACTGAAAAAACAAAGATAAAATGAAATAATCTTTGAACCAAAGAAACTTGCATTCTACTGGGAAAATACATAGTATATACCAAAAAAAGGAAATAAAATACAGTTTGAGGAACATGGGATGAACACTCACAGGTTAGTCATTCATTCAATCAATAATCATTTATTAAGCACCCATGAGATGTCAGGAATCATCCTTTGCACTGGGGACGCAATGACAAAGAAAGAAAAAATAAAGAAAATATTCTCAGAATTCTTATTTTCTACCCAGAGAAAGCAGTAGATATATGCAGAATAAAAAAATAGATAAATGAATGTATATGTGTGTGTGTGTGTGTGTGTGTGTGTGTGTGTGTGTGTGTGTGTGTGTATGAGAAAGAGAGAAAGGAGAGAGAATACAATAAGGAAAAAAACACAGACAATTAGGGGAATCCAGAAATTTGATGTAGAATCTTGTGGTTGAGCTGATTTTTTTTAAAACCCTTACTTTCAAGCTTAGAATCAATACTATGTATTGGTTCCAATGCAGAAGAATGGTAAGGGCTAGGCAATGAGGGTTAAGTGACTTGGCCAGGGTCACACAACTAGGAAGTGTCAGGCCAAATTAGAACCTATGACCTCCCGTCTCTAGGCCTGTCTATCCACTGAGCAACCTAGTTGCTCCCTTGAGTTTATTTTTAAAGGAAGTGAAGGATTTTGTGAGAAATACATAAGGAGGAAGTATGGTTCAGGCACATATAAGTATTGGTGAGAAATCTTGAAGAAGAGACATGAGAATTTGAGATTCAGTGTGTGTAAGGGAGAGAAGGAAATATTGGCTGGAGATTGGAAAGCACAGGACATTATGTATAATCCAGGTAAAACAGTAGGTTGGAGCCAGATTGTGAAGCATTTTATAAAGCTAGAGTTTATATTTTTGCTGGATGTAATAAGAAACCACTGGATTTTGCTCAATTGTGGAACAAAATGGTTAGATTGGCATTTAAGAAAACTTGCTTTGGCAGCTATGTGGAGGATGGATTAAAGAGGAAAGGGGCTTAAGGTAGAACAATCAATTAAGAAGTCATTCTAATAATATAGGAGAGATATGATGGACAGTTGAACTAAAGTGCTGATTTGGTAGGTAGAAACAAGGCCTTGGGTTAGAGAAATATTAAGGAAGGAAAAATAAATGTTGTGTCAATTGTTTGAATATGGATAATAACCAAGATTAAAGACCCAAAGATAATGGTCCTAAGGATAAGAATTGAAAAGATTGGGGAAAATAGGATGCTCTTAATAGAAACAGGGATATTAGATAAGGGAATAATTGGGGGGGATGAAACATTTTATCAAAAAATTGTGTTTTAACTATCTCGAAGACAGTTTGAAAAGACTAATATATGATGTAGCACTATTGTTAAGAAGAGAACAATGGTTTTAGTGACTCATTTGAACAAAAAGTATAAAAAATTAAAACTATGAAGCTGAATGAAGTCACTGACAAAGAGATAAGGTAGAAAAGAAAAAGAAGGTCCAATACTGTCCTTTGGAATATACCTCTAATTAAGGAAAATATGAATGATAAACAATCATAGACTAAAGAAAAAGTTATCAGAAAGATTGGAGAGCAATAGAAAATAATATCACAAATAGTATCTCCAAAGAAGAGAGAGCATCCACTAGGAGAAGCTGGTCAACACTGTCAAAGGCAGAAGGGAACTCATAAAAGATGAGGGCTGATAAAGGGTCATCAGGTTTGACAATTAAGTGATCATTGCTAACTTTAGAGAGAAACTTTTCCATTCTTATATGATGACGTTGGAAGTCAGGTTGCAAGAGGTTGAGAAATGAGTAAAAGAAAGGCAAGAGGAATCAAGAGAATAGAGCTCTCTTTGGGAATTTGACTAAGAAAGGGATGGTAGATTAAGAAGGTAACAGGGTCTTTTTGCTTTATGTTCTCCAAATATGATGGCATATTTCCATCCATCGGGGAAGGAAAAAGTAGAAAGGGAGAGATTGAAGATTTAGGTGAAATAGGTACTACCGAGGGGGCAGTCTTTTAGAAGAAGTGAAACAAGGGCCCAAATCAAGTGAATGACCTTGGCAAGGAAAAGGGCTAACTTTTCATCAGTTGCTGTAAAGGAGGAGAGAGTAAGAAATTATGTCAAGTAGCTTTGAGAGGAAGAGGAAAAAGAAGGAACTAATTGAATGGCCTCAATTTTCTCTGTAAAGAGCAAAGTTCTGAAGCTTAGAGAGAAATGAGAGGAGAATAGAAGGCATAATAAGAAAAGAGGTGTGATTAAGTAACTCTCCCACAGGACTGATTCTCAGTCAATCACCAAAACAACACTTAAAATTATTTCGGTCTGATAGGCCCAGTCAGGGACTCGTGTTCCACTGGTATAGCCATTAGAAATGTCTAATCATCTTTAAAGCATCAGGAAGAGGACATTTGTAGAGAAAAAAAAGTGGCCTAGATAATATGCAACCCAATATTTTTAGTGTACAAAGACATAAAAACTAATTCAGATAAGAAATGTGGGCAAAACATAGTGCCATATGGTTAATGTACTCTGTGGTACAGATGGGCTACAGGAATTTACTGAAGGAGAAAAGGAGGTGAATTGGACGTACATATGTTAGCTTCTATAAATCTAGGGATGTAAGAGATCAGGTTTAATTAGCAAATGAATAAAGTTGTCAGTTATGGAACTTATACATGTAACAGAAATAGAAACCGGCAAGGATAGAGATGAGACTGGAGGTGAATCAGTATGAAAATGTACCAATCATTTGACATTTTCTATTTTAATCTGAAAGAATGGAGAAGTCATTTAATGGCCTTAAAAACCAAAGATGGAAGCTCAAACATTGAGGAAATTTAGAGTTGAGAGCTATGTAGTAGTTAATAGAGATTAAAGGTAAATGACAGAAAGCTTATTGATGGTCATTAGAATAGGAAATTATGTAGCTTGGAATCATTCCTGATACTGTCCAAAAAGGCGACACATCTATTTCAGTTCAATAATACTGGATACATATCTTCAGATGTACATTGAATAGAAGGTTCATATATTGGCTAAATAATTCACAAAATCAAGAAAAAGATTCTGTAAGTCATTCATAAATTCTAATAAAGTTGTCAGGAACTATTTTAGTGATTAATAAAGCAGTAAAAGTCCTAGCTTTAATTCTTCTTATGGACAGTCTTTGTTCCTGTATTAGTATGATCTTTGTAAAACAGAAGTGGTAAGGCAAACTTAGGAGGGGGTTTTATTTTATTTTTAGCTGAAAGACATTGAGTTCAATCATAAAATCTTTTTTTAAGAATTTTTAGTGTGGGGGGGATTCTTTCTTTGTCATCAGAGGACCTGGGTTCAAATTCTAATGGATGCTAACTAACTAGCTTAATATTTCTGATATTTGACCTTGGGGAGATCACTTAACCTTAGAGTCCTTATTTGCAAAATAAAAAAAAATTAGACTAGTTGACCTCTGAAGTCCCTTTAAGTGGTGTTCCATGCTCCAGTGTTCTTATTCCACCAAAATAAGTTACTGAGGGATTTTTTGTTTGTTTATCTGATTGGTTGTTTGAAATTTTTTGAGTGTATGACATTAATAGTGGTCGTATCATAAAAGTATAGGAGATATAATTATATTCTTGAAATAACTTGCATAACTGCATCTCCCTCTATCCTATTAGAGACTTCACATTTCTCTTTTCTAGTGGTTTCTTGTTTTGAAAGATAAGCCTTGATTAAGATTTGATGTCTTGTCACTGCTGAGACCTACATAAGACTTTTCAGCAATCTCCTCACCATGGTCCTACTCAATATTGACTCTGATAGGTGAACTTTCATTGTTTATTATAAGTAGCCCAGTCCTTCATCCTTCTGTGCCTATTCTCCAAACTTTTTGATACTTATTTTATATGTTTTCTTTTCCCATTAGATTATAAGGATTTGCTGATTTATATTTTTATCAACATGTATGCATTCATATTTATGCATGTGTCCACATATACATATATATAGGTACATGAACATATTTGCATACATGAATATGCTTTTCTGTGTTTATTTTCCTTTAAGAAAAAATAAAATTTCCTTTGGGGAAAGAAATTATTCTATTTTTGGTCTTTGTATCAACAGAACCTCTCATGGCACCTTGCTTTCATTGGACATTTAGAGAATGTTTGAAGAATTAATAATATAATAAATAGAAAAATAAAAGAATCTTAGAAATGATTTTTCCTTCATTTCGCAAATGAAAGTATCAAGACTGAGAAATTCAATGAAATGACCAAGATTGCATAGGAAATATAAGGCTGAGGCAAATTTGAACTCAGCTCGTTTTTTCCTCAAATCCAAGTATTTTCCCACTGTACAAGCTTAGTGATGTCATTATTATTTTGAATTACTATTATTTATCATTATAATATAATAATATATTTTATTATCATTAGTAAGAACATGCATAAATTCAACAAGAAAACATATCATCACCAACAGGTAAATAGCTTGCTTAACAAAAGAAAAGAAAATGTAGCCATTGGAACTTCTCTAGAATCATGAAAATTAAAAGTGACTGCTTATTTTATCATTTTTTCCTAATAAAGCTAGGTGTTACAGTGAATGGAGCACCAGATCTAGAGTCAGGAAGGCTGATATTCCTGAATTCAAATTTGCCATCAGAAGTACTAGCTTTGTGTCTCAGAGCAAGTCACCTAGCCCTATTTGCCTGTTTTCTAATCTGTAAAATGAGCTTGAGGAGCAAATGGCAAATCACTCCAATATCTTGACCAAGAAAACTCCAAATAGTGTCACAAAGAGTTGGACAGAACTAGAAATGACAATAATCTACTCCTTTATCCTTCATCTGAAAAATGAGTTAGCCTAGATATCCCTTAAGGCTTATCCTATATCATGCTTTATGATCTCATTGTTCTGCTATATCAACAATATACTAAAATTGAATAGTTTTAAAAGACTTAAGAACTGTAATTAAGGTCATGACTAATCTTGCTTCCAAAGGAGCCATGCTCCCTAACTCCTGACTGAGTAGTGATGGATTCAAGATGTATAATGGCATAGATTTTTTGGACATGGAAAATATGAGAATTTGTTTTGTCTTACTATGCAAATTTATTTCATTTGTTTTCCCTTTTTCCCTAGTATGTATAAAAGGGAGTTAGGAAGGAGGAAAATGTTATTTAAAGATTGAAAAATAATCATTTTTAAAAGAATGTTTCCAATACCAAGCAATTATCAAGTGCCAGAATCTGTGCTAAGCTCTGAAGATAAAAAGAAAAGCAAAAATCAGTCCCTACCCTTGTGGAACTCATAGACTAATAGGAGAAACCATATGTAAAGATCTATATGCACACAAGATAAACTCAAGGTACATAAAGAAAGAAGGTATTCGAATTAAAGAGGATCAGGAAAGGTTTCTTATAGAAGGTTCAGTTTTATCTGAGACTTGAAAAAAGCCAAAAGTTTTAGAAGAGGGATAGAGTTCCAAGAACGGGGATGGGGTAGTCAGAGCAGTCAAATGGATGGAATGCTTCATGTGTGTATGTACTGATCATGTAAATTTTTGGCAGTTACTTTTCAAGAAGATTCTCTTAAGTTTATATCCTAGAGAGATGTAATTTTTACACTTGCCAGTGTAGTGATCTGCATGTAAAAATGAAGGAGATGATTGAACCAAATATCCATGTGCTGTGCAAAAGAAAGAGGTACATTTTGACAAAGCAGGCTTAGAATTATTCATATTCCAGAAAAGTAGCTTAACAAACAAATACTACAAGACAGGCACACACATGCACTCACATACACGCACACACAGACTCCTATAATTCAGAACCCACTGTTGTTGCTAGTACTCCTGCAATAAAATTAAAGCTAGCTATTCTTAAGATAGAAGCAAAAGGTAGCTTCATTCTTAAAACAGATGACAGAATGGGGTTGTTCACAAATTTCCTTTTTTTTTTTTTTTTTTTGCTTTTTCCTAAGCAGAGTAGATAAATACACTCACTGTCAGAAGAAATAGCATAATCTAATTCCTTTCAATAAACATTTCTCAGGCTCTCCATCTCTTAGATGTAGAATGGACCACAAAGACCATCTAACCCAACTAGGGCTGAGGAAAAAAGCCTCTATGTACTACATTAGAAGTGGACATCCAGCTTGACCTTGGAAAACAACATGGGGGAACTCTCTGCTAGCTTCAGTTCCACTGACTGCCAGCCCATTTGTGTGGAAGCAGTGTTTCCTTACATGAAACCTAAACCTGTCTCCCTAAGTCTTCTACCCATTGGTCCCATTCTCTCCTCCAGAAGCCAATCAGAGCAAATGAAATCTTTGTTCCACATGCCAATTTCATGTGTTTAATGATGGATATCAAGTCAATCAATCAACAAACTTTTATGAAATGGCTACTATATGCCAGGCACTATGAAGTGAATGAAAAGGTAATATTGTCACACTATCTGCCCTACAGGAGTTTACCTCCTATTGTTATATAGTCATTTTTCACTTATTTCCAACTCTTCGTGACCCCATTTGGAGTAATCTTGGCAAAGATATGGGGTAATTAGACAGCACAGTAGAAAGAATGTCAGACCTGAAGTGAGAAAAATTCTTCTTCTTTATTTCAAATCTGGCCTCAGACATTTACTAGCTATGTGACAATGGGCAAGTCACTTAACCTGTTTGCCTTAGTGTTTCTCTTCTGGAAAAGGAGTTGGAGTTGAAAATGGCAAAGCACTCCAGTATTCCTATCAAGAAAACTCCAAATGGAACCACAAAGAGCCAGACACAACTGAAAATCACTAAAAAAGAATAAATGGCACCTGGAAAGATTTCTATGAAGTGATGCGAACTGAAGTGAGCAGAAACAGGAGACTATTGTACAGAGAAACAACAAAAATTGAATGTGATCAACTCTGAATGACAATTGTCAGCAATGCAAGGATCCAGGCCACCTCCTAGGGACTCATGTCAAAAAAAAAAAAAGTTATTTACTTCTACAGAAGGAACTAACAGAATCAAAATATAGACTGAAGCTGTTAGGGAGAGAAGGAAGGATAGGTAGGAAGGTAGGATGGAAGGGAGAAAGGAGAGAGGAAGGTAGAGGAAGGGAAAGGAAGGTAGCCATCCCCAGCCCTGGTAGGAGTAATTTGAGTAGAGAGCCCTTCTGGGCTCACATAAAAGATCAGAGAGCAACTTAGGGTTTAGAATAGCTAGGTTTTATGTAAATTAGAAAAGGGAAAGTTTAGGTAAGGAAAAACTAGGAGGTAGATAGAAAGGGAAGAAGGTGCCAAGAGAGAGCTCTGCAGGGTTCAGCCTCTGGGGTCAAGAGAGCTAGAGAGACCCTAAAAAGGTGCCAAACTTTCTCTTTTATACTTTCTCCAACACCTCCCACAAAGGAAGTGGGAAGTGTCAGGGGAAGTTGTAGCAGGGAGCCCTGGGAGACGTAGTCTTCCAAGGCTTACAATAATGTCAAATGACACAAAGCACATCATGAATATGGAAATAATATATGAAAATATAAGTATAACCTATATAATATTACATGATGTATTGGGAAGGGTAAAGGAGTGGGAAGGAGGGACAGAACATGGATGGCAAGATGATAGAAAATAACATTTTTAATTATATCTATGTTTAATACAGAAAAATAAAAATTGTTTTAAAATGGCAAAAATACTACAGTGGTTTGCAATTTACTTCTCCAGTTCATTTTTATAGATGATAAAACTGAGGTAGAATTATTCAATTTACCCAGGTCACACAGCTAGTAAGTGTCAAAGGCCAGATTTGAACTTAGAAAGATGAATTTATTTCACGCCCCTAACTCTGCACCTGTATCCTCTTAAGAGAACTCTTTCTCTTTCTTTTACTTTCTCTATCTCTATTTCTACCTCTGTCTTTCTCTCATATAAAAATCTATCTGTCTATCTGTCTATCTGTCTATCTATCTATCTATCTATCTATCTATCTATCTATCAATAGTCTTTTGTCAGAGATAAATAGATGGAAAATTCAAAGGATGATGAACTAGGATCAGAGAGAAAAAATGTGGTTGATGTTTGAGAAATAGAAGGTAAAGTAAATTTAGAGTTGGACCTGGAGTTAGAAAGGCCTAAAATCAAACCTGCCTAGATACTTTTTAATTGTGTGACCCTATATGAGTCACTTTTTCTTTGCTGCCTCAGCTTCCAACTACAAAAGCAAGATAATAACAGCACCTCTCTGCCAGGGTTGTTTTAATAATAGAATCAGGTATAATATATAAAGTTCTTTGCAGATGTTAAAGCACTATAAACAGTAGTTATTTTAAAATTATTTTTATTCTTTTTCTCTTCCCTTCTTCCACTTATTTTCCCTTTTTTCCTTTTTTTTTCCTAAGAGATGGTGGTGAGTAAAGTATTCATTCTAGTCACATGACATGTCTTCTCTTCTTCATAATAAACATTTCCTTTTCCTTCAACTAATCCTTCTATGGCATAATCTCAAGATCATACAACATATAAGTTATGTCATATTGGAGCAACGAGGATACAAAGACAAAAAATGGCCTCTAAAAATGGATTCTAAAAAATATTATAACCTAGTAGAGGAGATTTCACATATACCCAGAGAAAGATAATTTTGAGTGTAATGTGACAGAAGATAAAAACAAAATGTTAGGGGTGATTCTTAAAAAGGAAGGAATGTTTTTTGTTTTTTTTTTTTAAATCCATGGACCACCCAGGTAAAGTTACCCAGAGCAAGTGATTGGAGATATGAGACAAGATCAAGGAAGAAATGAAAAGATGACATAACTTTGGGGATCTTTTGTTTCAAGGTCATAAATGAAGCTAAGGAGAAAATAACCCAAAGAGGCAAAACCACTCTTACTCTTTTTGTAGGTAAGGAATATGTTGTTTCAGTTTGTCCACATGGAAATGCCTAAAAACAAGGTATACCAAATCAGTTATGCCATAGATTCAAAAGAGAACAAAATAGCCTTCAGCAAAAACCTCAGACAGTGATTATTCCCAAACCCAAGCAACAGTTCAGTACCCCGTAGCTCTGTGTGTTGCTCTCAAAGATAAGTAGAAATGTGAAGTATTTTGTGTTTGCTTTCCCAAGGCAATCTATGAAGAAATTAAGAACAGTATATTATTACTTTCTCCGTTTTATGGGGTTGGGGAAAGGGGATTTGGGGACAGAAAGTAAATTCTTAAAAATAAATTTGGCAAGGAATTTATCTTCTAGTATTTCTTGGATTCCTCTTATGCACCAAACTTTGCGAAGGGAATTAGACAAGGATAAATAGATATAACCCTGGCTTTTAAACAAGTTATTATTAAATCACTTTTATTACATGATGTATATATTAACATATATAATTAATGTCTTTTAAAGAGGAAATATTGATGGTCACAATAAAGTCATACATGGAGAAGTATCATGGCTTAATAGACTGGGATGTGGCCTCAGAATCAGAAAGATCTACTTTTAAGGCCTGCCTCCAAAATATTTGCTTTGTGATTGTGGCAAAAATCCTCACCCCTTCAATGCTTCAACCAATTGTCAAAGTTTCAGAACATGTCATAATATAATTTAATTTGGTAAAGGGAGTTTCCTCCCTGGTCATTTATTCCCCCTAATTGTGAAATTTCTGATCTAGTTATATGCCCACAAAGTCACCAAAATGAGTAGAAATATTCCTAAAGTTATGACCACGTCTCTTGATTCATCCTAAAAGACATTGTGTAAATTTCCCTGGGGAATGCACAGATGGGTTACACATAATATCTGCCCCCTCAAGAATTTGTATTCTAGAGCCATGTGAATGATTATAAAATTAGAGATTTTGCAAGCAGTGGTTAAAGCAATAAATGTTATAGTAGCTTGGATGAAAGAAAGATGATTTTCTAACTGGGGGCAATTAAGAAATATTTATACTGATGATTATTATAGACCTGGAGAAGATCAGGAAATTATGGAAATGGCTGAAATGGGAAACATAGAATTATAGGACTTAAATGTGCAACAAACTGTAGCCATCATGCAGTCCAAGTCCCCTCCTTGTACAGATGATGAAATTCAGGTCCTGATATTTTAAGGACGTATCTGAGGTCACACAGCTAGTAAATAGCAAAGCTAAGATTTGAACCCAGATGTTCTAACTCCAGATCCAGTGGACTCAATTGGGATCTCAGTTTGAATCTGGCTATGTTTTAATCAGAGTAAAATGAAGTTGAAGAGCACCAAAGAGACATTGGGAAGACATGGTGGGTATTATAAACCAGGAATTAAGTTGAAGTAACGGCATAAATGATGCTATCAGAAAAAGTATAGCAACTACAAAAGATGAGCCAGTTGCTTAGTGATAGGGACAATTACCAGAAGAACAGTCCTTGCACTCTTCTGGTATCCCACAATGTCTGATAATTCTAAGTGCTTCTAGCACATTGCACAGACACCCCATTAAAACTCTTGGAATTAAGACAAAACTTAATGGATTCAGGAATTTCCACTGAGAAAAAGTTTATTCAATTCTAGTTATAATGAGACGGGGGCTTGAAGTGAGCCCATTGCTTAGGCCATTAAACATCTTTTCTGCTTCTTATCCAAGAAATTTATGTACTTCATAAAATGGGTAAGAGTCATATAAACATGAAGAAGAGAATCATGTATTTATTAAGGGCCTACTGTGTGCCAGGAATAGAGTAGGCACTTAATCAGTGTTTATTAATTTATTGATTCCTAGGCACTATGCTAATTCTTTTATAAATATCTCATTTGATTCTCACAACAACCCTGGCAGGTGCCGTTATTATTCCTATCCTTTTAGATAAGGAAATTAAGGGAGAGAGAATAAACGACTTGTATGAGGTTACTCGGCTAATAAGTGTGTGATGACATTAATTGAACTCAAGTTTTCCTTTCTCCAGGACTAGCACACTTTTCAATGTCCCACCCACCTGCTTTGCACATAGGACTTGGCAATAAATTCGTAGTAGCATCTCCCAAAACTGAGCAATTCTTGCATTTTTCAGGAAAGTTAGATTCCCTCAATGGAAATTACTTCCATCAAGTATGGAACCATTTAGACCTTCTAGTGACTTAAGACTCGCTGATTGATTGAAAATTGTTCCTTACAGGATACAGCAGCTTTCTGTATCCAGAATGCCAAGCAAATTTAAGAGTTAAAGAAAAAATCAAGAGACTCAGTAGCCCAGTTTGGAGAGAGAATTATCAAGAGAGATTGAGAAAGTGATAGAGGGAGTTTCCTCACTGGTCATCCTCTCTAATTGTGACTTTAAGTGCTCTAATTTTCCCCATTTTCACAAATAGCTAGTTCTGGTATAAATGTTGACAGATGGATTAGATGATTTGAAGATCTAGACAGATAGAATGTCAAGAAGAAATGAGCATATCAACATTAACCAGCAATGCCTGAACCAGCACGTCTTGAATTCTTTTAAAATTTGTGAGGGTATTGTGCACACTAAAGCATATAAACCGGTATTTACAGAATTGTGAAATATAAAAGTTGGAAGGAATCTCAGAGACAATTATATCCATATAATGCCTAAACAAAAAATCTACTTTACAACATACCCCAAAGTGGGCTTTTGCCAAGGATGAGGAATCTATTGCTTACAAGAGTCAGCCCAATGAACCTTTAAGAAACTTCAACTGATAAGAATTTTCCCTATATATCAATTTCAAATCTTTCTCTTTGCATTTTCATAGGATCACAGATTTAAAAGTGAAAAGGATATCAGAAATTAATGATCTCATCCTTTCATTTTACTGGTAGCTCAGATGATTGAATCTGGTAAAGCTTCTCAAAAGGTCATACAGGTAGAAAATTACAAAAGTAGGATTGAAACTCAGATCTTTTGATTCTAAATACAGTGTTCTTATCACTTTAGAATATTACCTCTATCTAATGCACATACCTCTGCCTTTTGGGACCAGGCACAACACATTGAATACTCTTCCATTCTAACATCCTTCAAATACTTGAATCTATAATGAGCCCCTTTATTCAGTCCTTTTTTCTCCATGTTGACTATCCTAGGTCCCTTCTACCAGTCCTCATTTCAAATGATCTCAAGACCCTACATCAAACTGATGACTCTCCTCTAGATCCTCTCTTGTTTATCAGTGTCCTCATTAACATGTATTGCATAGATGCAATGCTTAAGGTATAGTGTATGCCCTGGAGATAAATAGTTGATAAGTGCAATTATCTGGACAGGATACCATAAATTTGAAAATTGTAAAGGCTACTGCTATGTTGGTAAAGGCAAAATGGGGATGCAGCAGGGGAAAATGGGAGTATTCTTACTTTTTCTGGCCCTATGTATCAAGTGGTGTAAAATAAAGGAGAGTCAGTATTGGAGAAGAAGACAAGTGTTTAATACCTTCAAGAGAAAACTATATTTTATGAAAAGAAAGTTTTGGGAAAATGAAATGAAGCCATTTCAAAGGAAAAGAAGCTAATAAACAATAAAAGAAGGTCCTCAAGGAAATAGTGGAAATAAAAGACAGAGGAACCAGAATTGGGGAAGGTAGAATTAAATTTACCAAGAGGAGAAGGACTCCATTATTCTATGATACAATCATTACTGATGCTACTTGCTTTTTCCCCATTAATCTTGGTTTTTCTATTTAACATGTGCCCATGAGGATCAATGTGCCCAGTCGAATGATGGTGATGTGACAGTGTCAGAATACTGTAGGGTAGCAGGGGGATAATGGTGGGTAACTAGGAATATTCTTGGATGGAAACAGGAAGGGTTAGCATCATTACCTTTTGCTAATGCTTCCTTGGTCATGAGTCACAAACATAATTACTTTAGAAGTCATATGGAGAATGGCTTTATAGCTCCTGAGTAATGTGAAAAAAAAAAAACAAACTGATGACTATAAGATTCCATTTTGAGAAAAGTAGTAAAGAAGATAGAAAACATGAACTTTGTAAAAGGTAATGATTGGTCTGAAATGAGTAGTAAGAATGGTGAACAAATTAAGTATGAATTGATATATAATAGTTACTTTAAAATTAAAGCAAAATGGAGAAGGTAATTAAGGTTGACTTCATTTTTGTAGACTGACAAGTGTATTCACATTTTTTTTTCTACAAAGAAGAGTTATCCCAGTCTACAATGGAATGATTGTTAAAGTTTCATTTCTCTTTTTCTTTGGGGGATTAGAGTGTTGAATAATTTAGAGATTAATTTTATTGAGAGATTTCAATCCAAAGTTGTCACAAACTAAATAATTGACATGATATTAAATACCATGCAATGGGCTTACTGTGATTGCCCCCAAGTGCTACTTTCCTTCTGAAATTACCTTGTATCAATTTTGTAACTTTGTCTTAATCAATTATATTTAATATCTAACAAAAAATAATAGATTTTAATTTTCCTTTATACATTTTAATTTAAATCCTTTACTAAATTATATTTACCACCAGTATTATAGAAACAGGACATGAATGAATGGATTTATTGATTGGATGAATAAGTTAACTGAATGACGTATCCTTGAAAAAATATTTATTATGTTGTGCTCACTCTACCTCAAACATTTTCCTGCCCAATGAGAATATGAAGATATAGAGGAACGATGGTCAAGGAAGGGCATTTTTCTCTCAAAACTTACCTGGATGATGAGTAAGCCACCAAGGAATCAATTTGCACACATTTGCCCAAAGAAATGACAAAGTTGATTTGATACAAAGAAATGGAAGGGTGGTGCTCCAGAAATAGGGGAGAGTATACATCAAGTGGTAGGGAAATAGATGAAAAGATGGTCAGGGAATTGGGAGTGAAGTGATTAAATGTCTCTTTATCCACTGGCTCCTCTCTGATACCTACAAATATAGTCAATTTCACTGTCCACACTAATTATAATCCTAAATATTTCCTCTAATTCAAAGCTATACTCCGTAAGAAAACAGTCTATATTAGTTGCCTCTTATCATACTCAACCCTCTAAAATTGAAATAGAAGATTTTATGACACTATTCTCTTTTCTGATTCTTTTCTCCTTTTTAGTCTCCTTTGTTGGATCTTCACCAAGATCACTTCCACCTCTCTACTTAGCTGTCTCTTCTCTAAATTCTAATTTTTGATGATTTCATAATTTCCCATTGTAATGAAGTAATTTAGGGAATAGAATAGAAATTTATAGGAGCTTGGCTGTCAGCTTTGAGCATTCTGTAGTGGAATGCAACTGGGGGAGGAGTAAAACTGTCATTGCTGGTGTGAGAGTTTGGAGAGAGGGTTTGGAGGAGAAGTCCAGCCAGCAGTGACTCCATAAGCTTGGGAACTTTGGGATTGGAGAAGTTTGAAAACAACATCTCTCAAGACAACCCTTGGTAGTGAATAGTGTCTGTTTTCTGGTGGACAGTTTGCAGGCATTTTTCCCTACCTGGAATCTCTTGGATTATTGGCTGTGCAAGGAGTTGATTCCTGGTATTCTGAAGCCATCAAGGAAGCAACCTGGACCATTTGTGAGAAAACCCAATACCCAGCTCTCTCCCTCTAGTCCTCAGTCAAGGCTGTCAGCTTGACTGAAGTTGGGTTGACAGAGAAACTCTCTTAGGACTCCATTTCTTGTCAGTTAGCTAATCCTAGTTATAGAAGTACCTCTCCCACTCTCCTTAACCTTTTTATACCTTAAACTATTTCGTTTTCCTTCCTGTTTGTTTCCTCACCTCAAAGAACCCATAGTGTGTGAGTAGTTAATCTTTGTGTAATTCCCTGGTTTGTAACAGAGACCAGTATTTCCAACTATCTTTCCTTTAGTGAAAGGGTTATCAGATTTACTCAGGCTCTGATACCCTATCCTTCTTTGTGAGTTTAATCTGTGAGTGGCAGTTGCCCAAAACACCTACTGGTTTCTCAAAGATTAACTTATATTTATATATTCTTTTAAAACCATTGACTTAAATGTTATCTTTATTCAGTTATTCTAAGATCAGTATAGATAGCTCTAATCTCTCTATAGAACCTTAATCACATATCATTATCTTCCTCCTGAACATTTCAGATTGGATGTCTCATAATCATCTCAAATTCAATATATACAAAGGAGAACTCATAATATTTCCACTCAAATCTTCTTCTTCACTCAATTATCCAATTATTATTAAGGGTATTACAATCTTCCCAAACATTCAAGCTTGAAATCTCAGTTCTATCCCATACTACTTTATCTCATTCACCTCACTTCTTGTCTAGTCTTCTCTTTTCTTTCTTCATACTATCTCCCATATAATTCATTTCCTCTCCACTCACATAGCCATCACTTTGGTATGGGTCCTTACCACATCACTGTTAGATTAATGCAAAGTTTCTAGTTGATTCTTCTACCTGTATACTCTCCCCATTCCATCAGCTACTCAATGTCAAAGGATTTTTGTTATAGTTTGGTTTGGTTTTTTGCCTTTGAGACTGGGTGTTTCCATATTACACCTTCCTGGATTCCTATTGCCTCCAGGTACTAGTCTTTGTTTTACAAAGACAGTCCTTCCTTGCTTGACTTCTGCTCCCTTTCCAAGTCTGCTCACACTTTATTCTACCTCCAACTGTGAGAATGTATTTTTCATATCAATATTAATTCTTATATAAGGGCCCTGGGGTAGAAAGACCTCAGTCCCTGAATATTAGAAAGAAGTAGAGTCAAAGTCTTTGATCTCTAGGACCATTCATTCTACAGACTTTTGAAATTTCTTTGTCCTTGTGGATGTGTTCCTTTCAAAAATTCTAGCTAACAGGAATGTTTTACAATGATTCTTTTCCTGCCTACATGAAAACCATTATCTTTCAGTTTGGGGAAGGGCTGAGAGTTTGATCAGCCACCTCCTGATTAGCTACTTACCAATTAGAGATGTCTTAGAATGTTTAAGGGAGGGGTTGAATAATGAGTTACTAAAACTGTATTTATCAATGTGCCTTGAGGTCCAGTTGAATCTTTGGTCATGGAGAAAGGTCAATGACATCATTTTAATGGTTAAAATGATAACCTAATGATATTCTTACCCAAAATCTGTCTCTCAAAATAATTTCAGTTGCAAGAACACATTAAGGAATATAACTTCATTGACCTCTGTTCCTTACATAAGATACTCCATTTCCCCACTGTGCCTTTTCATGGGCTATCTCCCATTCCTTTCATGCTCTCCCTGACTTTATTCTGACTTTCTCTGTCTTCCTTCAAGGCACATCTGAGATCCCATAGTGTATAGTTGGTCTCCACCTTCCCCAACTTTTAGTGTCTTCCCTCTGAAGTTATTTTTCATTTATACTGTAAATACCTTACATGCAAATAGTAATTTCCATGTTCTCCTCTCCATAAGAATGTAAACTCTTTGGGGGCAATAACTTTTTTTTCCTCCCTACTATTTAGCACAGAAACAAATGCTTTCTTTTTTTTTTTAATTAAAAATAAAGTGTGTTGACTGATAAACATTACTGGAATGTAATTGAAAAAGTAGATGGACATGGAGGAAATTCCTCTCAGAATTGGATCCCAGAGTGTAAATTCCAAGGATAGAAGAGTTAAAATATTTAGGGCATGGTCTCCAGGCCTGGCTGCTAGTTGTTTGTTCATTTTTTTGTTTGTTTTATTTTTAATTTAATTAATAAAAGTTATAATCCAAACAGTCTTGTTCTAAAAATTGAAAAACAAACGTTAACTAACATTATAAAAGCACATTAATGTTTGCAAAGTGTTTTAGATGTACCATCTCAATTAGTTCCTCTTACAGCCTTGTGATATAGGTACCATTATAATCACCATTTTACTGTAGTTAACTTAGAAAAAAAGCACAGAACTATTAAATAGTCATAAAACCACTCTTTAATCAAGGGAAAGGGGGATGAGGGCTACCTGGCCTCTTTTGCAGAGACACTGCTTCACTCTGCTCCCTGACCCCCCGGGAGTGACACCATGCTAGATGACCACTCTGAGGAACAAAGGAAATTGGGGAACTTATATACCATTTGGGAAGGTCCAGGGGCTGGGAGAGATGATTGACATTATACTGACAGGATTCAATCAAGCTTGGGAAAGGAATCATAGCTAGAGGCTAGGGTGTAGGGGAAGGGGCTGCTTACACAATGGATACTAAAGGATGGTCCCTGCCCAGGTGTGTCCTCCTGGGTAAGGGTCCCTGATACAATAGGGAAGACTATCCAAGACAAAAGAGTATTTAGCATTTACCCTGGGGTCCATTATTCAGTCTGCAACTGCTAGTCTGAGATTCCCTTCAGGGTGGAACAGGGAACAAGCACAAGCTTTGGGGGTCTCCATCCTGCAAACTATTTCTAAATTTGGGGTTCATCATACCTCACTAAGCTACAAGTTTGGGGTTTCTAGATTCCACGTCGACACTGTTAAAGAAACTGAAGATTAGGAGATTAAGTAATTTTCTTAGAGTCACACTAACTCTTACATTGAGATAGGATTCAAACTCAGTCCTTGTAGCTCTATTATTCTCTGGGAGGGGAATTTAGATGAATACAATGGGTAATGTGTTTTTTTAAGTTATTGATAAACTTAATGTAAAAATTAAAAAAAGATTAGGGGAAATAAAATATAAATATTTGCTGTGAATTTATCTGCATATTTGCATGGGCCTTTATTAACTGTGGGTTCTTAATGCTTCATTTCAAGATTGGGGAAATTCAGGGTTTCCTCTATAGAACTGCAAAATGACAGTTAAATTTAGAGTCCTAAAAGTGTATTCATGATCCCAAACATAATGAGAAATAACATATTTTAAAAATAAAACATTATTTGATCAATATTGTTCATGTAACACTTCAGGCCAAAAATTAGTCAGTCTCACTAGCCAAATTTTCTAGGCTTAAACTAAAAAATAAACAATCTGGGTCATGCCCTCTTTCTACCAATTAGCTTTCTTTAAGGAAGTCTCTATTCAAAGGGGAAATATATTCCAAGTTTGTGCATCTATTAAAGGTTCTACCAGGATCTAAGGCACTAGAGAATTCACTAGAATAAAACTCCTAGCAATTGGGGCTCAGGGGGAGCTGGAGGATATTGTGAAATGGGCTGGAAGGGAATTCTTGATGAAAACTAAAGATATAACCTTAGGAAGGAAGGACTAGAGTGAAAAATAAAGCAGGCTCCTGAGGGCTTTCTTTACAAATACAAAATCTTTTTCTTTGTTGGAAAGAAATATCCTCTGGCATTCAAATTAATGTTGAGAATAAAAAAAGATAAAATGTAAGAATTTTGAGTTGGGGGAAACAGTCACTTCCAGAAGACAAAAGCAGGGGTGATATGATATCTTATTAACATCAACAACTAATTAAACAAATTAATTTTTTGTTTTGTTTTTTCAGTCAGTTGATATGTATCAGATCCTAAAAAATATGTTTAGATTACATAATAAAGTCATATCCTTGTCAGAAGAATAAAATGCTAATTGATGACAGAGATTGATTATTTTTCATTTTTAGCACATAGTAGGTATTCAAGAAATGCTTGTAGAAAGATTCATTGATTTAAACTTATTAATAGATACTGGAATTTAAAAACTTGAATGAATCATCAAGGCTTCTAGGTTTCCTTGTTGAAATTATATAAAGTACTGGCTTTGTAGTGAGAAAGCCCATCTATTCTGGTCATGTTTCAAAAAACCAGAGACATCTTCTCAAAAAAGAAAAAGAAAGAAGGTTAAGACAATAGTATACTTCAATCTGCATTCATTCTCCATCAGTTTTTTTCCTTGAGGTAGATAGTATTTTTCATCAGAAGACCTTTGTCTCAGATAATTATCTTTCTGAGAACAGTTATCTTTCACAGTTGATCACCATACAGCACCTCTGTTACTGTGTTCAGTGTTCCCCCGGTTCTGCTGACTTTTTACTTTGGATCAGTTCACATAAATTTTCCCAGACTTTTTTTTTTCTTCTGAAAGTATCCTGCTTATCTTTTCTTATAGCACAAACATACCGCATCACAATCATACCCTACGACTTGTTCAATCATTCCTCAATTAATAGACATCCCAATTTCTAATTCTTTGAAACCACAAAAAGAGCTATTATAATTTATACATATATGTCATTTTTCTTTTTCTTTGATTTCTTTGAGATACAGACATACTAGCAGTATTGCTAGGTCAAAGGATTTGCAGCTTCATAGCCTATTAGACACAGTTCCAAATTTCTCTCCAGAATGGTTGAATCAGTTCACAACTCCACCAATAATGCACTATTGTCTCAGTTTATCCATATCTCTCTCACCATTTGTCATTTTCCTTTTCAGTAATAGTAGCCAATTTGATAGATGTGACGGGAGTTTTTTTCATTTGCATTTCTCTAATCAGAACAACTTATAAAAAAATATATGTCCATACACTTTGACCATGTAGCAACTGGAAAATATTATGTATTCTTATCAATTTTGACTCCATTCTCTTTATATTTAAGAAATGAAGTATTTATCAGAAGTAGAACTTGCTGTAAAAAATTTGCTCTGGTTTTTTTGTTGTTTTTTTTTGGTTTGTTTTGGATTTTCTACTAATTTTGTTTGCATTGGTTTTGTATGTGCAAAACCTTTCTTTTTTTTTCATTTGAAATAATCAAAATTATAATTTTTCATACTGTAATGCTCTCTCTATTTTTGGTCATAAATTCTTCCCTTATCCATAGATCTGATGGGTAAATTTTTCTATACTCCACTAATTTGCTTATAATTACTATTAATGACTAAATCATACGCTCATTTTGTCCTTATATTTTTACACTTGTGGGATGTTGGCTATAATCAGGTTCTGCCAAAACTGTTTTCCAGTTTTCCCAACAATTTTTTATGAAATACTGTGTTATTATCCCAAAAGATTGGATGCAATTGTCATTTTATTTTACTGGTTTGGTCTACTCATGAGTAACTAGTAGTTAATTTATTTTTGTGAAAACTGTTTTGTAGTTATGATTCCATAGTTCCAGCATTGGTCCTGAGAGGTAGACTCCCAAATATTCTATTTTGTCTGCAGTTATTTTAACTGGAATTTCTCTTTCACTGCTTCCTAATGGACTTTGTTGGTAATATATAGAAATGCTGATGATTTTTGTGGGTTTTGTAATTTACTTCTTTAAAAAACCCTCCCCAATGTTATACATTCTTTACTTAAGAATTTTTAAATAGTACTATCTTTTAAGGAACACTTAGGTGAAAAACCAAGCAATTTTATAGAAATAACATAAATAAGAGCTATATTAGTTCAAATTTTTATAGCAGTTGAACCTGTCCAAAATACTTTTAATGTAACATCAAGGTTTTATCATCATCCATATGACTCATCCTTCAACAAAGAAGAATACAATCTTCCAAGAATTTGGTGGAACATCTTTCAGCATTCATATGGTCCAAAATGTCCTCATTCTTTGGTCAAACTTTAAACTTGGAAAAATAGATATTGGAAGAGTTGACTATCTCTTTATTTAGGACCATGTTAATTGCCAATTGTTCACTTTTCTGATTATTTATATGGGGTTAGAATTAGACTGAAATTGAGTTGGACTATTTTGTATTGCTATGTATATGCTATCTCCATTTTCATATTTAGCTAAACTGACCCCACATAAGAAACAGTCTCAAAGTGTCCCATATTTTAAAACCTCGAGTTTTATTGAACTATCACCTTCCCAGAAACTGATTATTAGAAATTAGCTATAATTTGATTTTTACATTTACTGAAAAAGATTTTCATTTAAAAAATCAGTTGACTTCTCTTGAGAAAAAAAGGTAAGAAATGTACCCCAAAAGAGATACTACCCTTCTCCCAGTCCTCATCGCCTTTCTCCTGCTCTATTTCAATTGTCTTTTAACTGGTCTCCCTGACTCAGATCTCTCTCTCTCTCCATCCAAACTCATTCTCCACTTGACATATACCAATTTTTCTGAAGTGTGTGACCAAGTTTTCTCCAACAATAAACTCCAATGGCTTTCTATCACTTTCAGGTTTAAATATGAAAGCCTCTCTTTGTCCTTAAAAGTTCCTTATAATTTCATCCCTTCTTATCTCTATAGGATTCTCCTACTCACTGTATGATCACACTACAATGAAGTATCTACTATTCTTCACATATTACATGCTACTCCCAGGCTCAGGGTCTTGGCACTGGCTGTACCCAATTCCTGCCATGTACTACTTTCTCAGTTCCTCTTAATTTCTCTGTCTTTCCATTGAAATCTCACTGTCTTTAGGAGGTCTTTTATTCCCTCCCTCCTCTCTTTAGTTATGCCCTCAAATTACTTCCCATCTTTGCTACATCTGTATCTTGCATGTGTATGTATACACAAATATGAATATACACATATACCATATATGCACATATACATACACATACATGTTTATGTGTTTGTATTTCTCACTTTTCATTTGGCTACTATAGTTGTAAATAAAAATTTTTCCTTCTATTTTCTAATCCAATTATGGGCATGTAAAAATGCATGTGTGTATACACATATACACATGCATAAATATACATGTGCATAGAGATATCAACATGTATGTGTGTGTGAATAAACATATGTACATAAATGTATCAATGTAAATGTATACGTATGTGGGTACATGCATGTGTATGTATGTATTCCAACATTCTTTGACCCTTCAAAATCACAAGAGCATTTCCTAGTCAATATTATATAGAGACAATAAGGGAAGACTGAGACCAAAATTGAGACCTTTCTTCCCTTCTACTATGAGAGTCACCTTTTCTTCCCCTTATCCAATCCTCCAGGAAGTTTGATTAGAACATCAAGTTCCTTTCAAAATTGTCAACTATAATTCCAACTAACTTAAATCATAAAGAAACAGTAGAACAAGAGATCAAAGATAGGGGAAAGGATCTGCTTTGTACAAAAATATTTCTAGCACCTCCTTTTTTGTGGTGGCAAAGCACTGGAAAGTGAAGGGATATCCATCAAACAAGAAATGGCTGAACAAGTTGTGGTATATGATCATCGTGGAATATTATTGTACCATAAGAAATAATGAACAAAACAAGGAACTGGAAAAACTTATATGAAGTGTTGCAAAGTAAAGTAAATAGATCCAGGAAATCATCATGCTCAGTAACAGCAATAGCATATGATGATCAATTGAGAATGACTTAACTATTATCAACAAGGCAAGGATCTAGGACAACTCCAAGGGACTCATGATGAAAAAAAGGTTCTCCACTGCTATAGAAGGAGTCTAAATGCAGATTGAGGCATCTCATTCTTCACTTTATTTCCTCCATAAATTTTTCCTTAGGGTAAGAAATATGTGTCATCTTTCACAATATGATAAACATGGAAATATGTATTGTATAATAACACATATACAACCTAGATAATAAAACTTCCCATCTTAGAGATGTGGGAAGGCTGAGAGAGAAAGAGAAAACAGGGATTGTAAAATGTCAGAAAATCATTATTAAAAGTTATTTTGACATAAAAAAGAATCCAAAGTAACAATCTTCCTCAACCATCTGAGCATAATTCCTATTTAGCTCCACTTTAGCTTCAGAGACTTTTCAATTATACACAAACACACACACACACACACATATTTAGCTATGTAGCTAGGTATGTTGTCTCCTATATTAGAATGAGGATATCTCATCTTTTGTTGTATTCCCATCATTTACTAAAGATGTTGTGACACAGGGAACACATAACACGTGTTTATTGTCTTAAAATGAAATATTAGTTGGCAAATAAATAAGTTAATACTATATCCTAAAACAGAACTGAAATTTGTCAAAATTAAAATAAGGAGAAAATGAGTTTTTTGATAAGAAAAATTTAATCATCTGAGCATTAATGGGAGACATAAAATGAACAGGCAAGCATCTTTTCTATTCACTATCTAATATGTAGATAGGCATCTTATTGAATAGTGGGTATGTCCATCGTATGATGTGTATTATTCAAGCATTTTAAAGCAGACATTCTAAGTATTTGTTTCTTTGCATGTGTGATATGCATGATTCCTGAAGAAAGCTTATAGAACATCTTTGGTAAGTTCTGCCATTAATCGATTACTAGGCATTGCTGAATTATTTTTCTTAGTATAAAACTGTCCAGTCAGCATAATTGAATTCATGTCAGCAGTCATGGTGTATTTTTGCTTCTGCAAGAAACAGATAGGCATCAAGAAATACCTTCTCTCCTTTTTCATTTAGCTAGAATCACTGTAAGCAAAACACTTTCATGTCTAATGAGGAGGAACTGCATGGAAAAGAAGGTCCAATATATCAGTCAGGTCAAAAATAAAGGAGCTCCATCTCTCCTACTCTTTCCTTTTTGTGTTCCCTTCTATTTTCTAATCCAATTATTTCATTTGTGCATGTATCTCATGTAAGCTCTGACCATTTATATTCCAACTAATACTCTTACACAAAAGTCTCAGGTTCTAGATTAAGTTGACATTTCCCCAACCCCTACATGTTCTAGACTAAAGCTGAGGGGGTAGAGACAATAATTTTTTTTCTAATTTCATTGTTTTAAGTCCCCATCAGTGTGATTTCCCATTAAATGATTAGTTGTGAGACATTTTAGTCATTTGGTCTAAAGTAGCTTTTAAAAAGAGTATTTAAGATGTTAAATGAAGAACTATTGGTATAAAATAATGCCCCACACTCCCTCAACAAAGCTAATGATACAATATACTACAAGCACACATCTAGTATTGAGAAAAATGGACTCGAGTTTATAGAGCACCTGTGGCAAAAAAGGAACACTTGTAGCTTGAAGTCTTCTTTTCTCCCATTCCTGTGATACTAAAGAAATTCCCTTTAGATATAATAGGATTTCTTTATTGAATCCTTGAGGAGGATTGAATCCACATTCAATATGTTCATGCCTACCAATGATGACCCTACTACCAGCTGATTCGTGATGTCACTAGGATACTGATGGAATGAAGAAATCCTCACACTGGAAACTTTAAAATTCACAAGGTACGAGTAGGCAGTGGTGCGGTACAAAGGCACATCCAAAACTGGGGCCTTCCTTCCATCCTCTAATAGGAATTCCTCCTATCCTTCTTCCCATCACCCAGAAAAATTTTATTATAACATCCTTTTACTATAATTTACTATAAAGGTGTAAGAATTAAAATTTAGTTATTATATTTATATCTTTAAAATATGTGGCCGCCAGGAATCAACAATTCAGGTTGATTCCGTAATTAAATCAGACCCAAGTCAGCATCGGGTTGAGGAGTTTATTTACAATCAGGAAGGTAAGTAGGGATAAAGAGAAGAGGGAGGTTAGAAGTCTAAATAAATGAAGCTGTAAGCCGCAAGGCCCAACAGCCGGATAGGCAGAGTTTAGAATTGGCCCAGCTAGGCCAAGGAAGTCATCCTAACTTACCCACGTGACAATACAGAGTGTAATCTGTCTGTGGTCTCAGGAGATGCTTCTTCTTCCAGTTCCAGACGGCAACTGCCCCCACAGGAAGTTCACTAACTTACTTAAAGAGATCATGTCTTTCATCACTTCCTGTGGTCCACCTCTAGTTCAATGGACAAATGGCAGTTTCTACATTGATTTGGACTGCCCAAAGGGCAGTCCCTTATTCTTGATTTGTTACTTATTGTCACGTGTGGGTAACTCGTCTCCCCTCCCCACTAAGGGAGGTGGGAGTGACATCATTAGCACGCCTGGGTTGAGTAGATTTTTGACTATTAATGGGATAGAGCTAATTTCTATTTACACAAAGGGTATAACTACCCTTTAGTATAACTTCCTTCCATCCTTTTCAAAACTGGCATTCCAAGAAGCTTGATAATTTGAAGAGAATTCCTGGAGAACGATCAGGTTTTCTCAACATTCTCATGAATCCTCTACTAATTCCTGAGGGACATCATTTCAGTTTTAAGGACTTTGCAAACTTATTTGAATAAAAGTAAAGCCGAAGAATCACACTGATTGTTTTCACCTACTTAAGGTATCTATTCATCTCAGCACTTAAAGTGGGATATGGTGGTTTGATTAAGTAACTCAATCAATGCCACAATTATAGATCTTCCTAATAGAAGGTAATGCTCCTTAAGACCCAGGACTTCTTTCCCTTTCTTTCTAACTTTCTTTAACAATGTATAGGGAAAGCACATGGTAAAGGCTTCTGAGCAATTTGTGTCAGGAGTTGGGAGCAATAAAAATATATGTAACTCAACAATTACATGAAATTTAAAAGAATGGCATAGTAGATAGATGGTTCACTGCAGAGTCAGGGAAACCGGAGGTCAGCTCCTGCTTCTGGCTATATAATACAAGGCAAATCACTTAAGCTCTTGAGTACTCCCAGGCAACTCTTTAAAAGTAAGTAGCAGAACAGTTACTAATCTGCACTGGTCACCGGGAGAGGGAGTTACTTCACTTTACTTCCTTCACCATCTGTGTATATATAGATATGTTCTTTTATAAGGAAAAGTTGGGGAGGATATCATATATACAAAGAAACAAAATATGTAGAAAAAGATGAAGATTTTGTGTGGTTCACCTCTAATGGTTCTTAAAGCAGATGCATCCATGAATGGGGTTCAGTTTAGTTTCATTTATAATAATTTATTTGTCCTAACAAATTTGGCATGCCTTCAGAAAGATCATACCACCATAAGGTCACTGGACTTTGAAAAAGAACAGATTTTTAGCAATATTTTAATTTAGGCTAAAGATACTTTAATTTACTACTCTTTTTATGGATGAGGAATCTGGGACTTCAAACACATTAAGGATGGAAAATCCCCATTTCTATAGGTAATAACTCTTCTTCCTGGCCCCTTTCCATACAGTATTTGCCTGTATAACTTTAAGCAACTCTCAGATCTTTAAAGAATGATTCAGTATTCTTTTCTCTGACCTTAAAGAATAGAACCCTGGAGAGATCATGTCCAGGCTCATTAATTCAGGATGACTTTCTGAAAATTAATTCTCTTATTCAAGGGATTGGGATGGAGCAGTAGAGACAAGGCCATAAGTAAGAAATAAGATAAGAACAACTGGGGGAAGGGGGAAATGGACTTTATAAAGTGCTCAGTTCAGTAGAGGCAATGGCTCCATTGAGCACAATGATGTGGAATGAATCTTATGTGTCAATATCATTGAGAATATCAACTTAGAATTTCGAACTGAATTAATCATCCAAAAAAGTGTTTGACAAGTTGAAAAAAAACCTTCTCTAAACTATTTAAATTACTTTATAGATATCAAATGTAAATGTAAAGAATAATTATTTTAAAACATGATAAAAGAAAACGTTTCTAGTAGAAAGGGCTTGCTTGGTATTTTCAGTCAAAGGACCTGTGTTCAAATCCAAGCTCTGATATTTCTTATCTGTATGACTTTAATTATATTTAACTTCACAGTACTTTTTCCTAATTTAAAAAATCAATCAATAAGGGAAAATGCCCTTCAAAGTTTCATCCAGCTCTACAATATATTAATCTAGGACAATATAACTTAGGTTTGACGAAGAGGTGGCATGAATGCAGGCTAGCATTCCTGAACTCCTCTGTTCTCCCTCTTCCCAGGGTCAGAGGACGTTTTTACCCCACTGTCCAGTCACCCAAAGCAAGCACTTTCTCCCTCAATGTTCTCCAGTAATCCAGGGGCTCACAGACAGCTTGAATTTGCCCTCTGGGTACTCGAACTTGGAAAAGGTTCCCCAATGAGGAGTGATTGTTTGCTCTCAAACCTAGAACAAAGATGATGAATCACAATTTTCTCTCTCTTTCAAATTGATAGGACAGTTGAGGTATAGAATGCCAAATACAAAGTCTTTGTGTTAGTTGTTTTTGCTTGACAGTTTTTGGTTAGAAGAAATATTTTTTTCTTTTTAATTATTTTTTACATATTGATAAAATATTTAATAATTGTTTTCTGATATTATATAATGCATTTCTCTCTCTTCCTCCTATCATACTCCACTCCCCAACATGGTAGATAATAGATATAGTTTGCACATGTGTTATCATACAATACATATTTCTATGTTTGCCATGCTGTGAAAATAGACACATATTGCTTATACTAGAGAAAAATTCATGGAGGAAAAAAAGTAAAGAATGGTATGCTTCATTTTGCATTAAGACTCCATCAGTTCTTTCTATGGCTTTGGAGAGAGTTTTTCATCAGGAGTCCCTTGAAGTTGTCTTGAATCTTTGAAGTTGTCCTGAATCTTCGCTTTGTTGATAATACTTAAGTCATTCACAGTTGATCCTCATACACTATTGTTATTACTGTGGACAATATTCTCCTGGTTCTGCTCACTCTGCATCACTTCATATAAGTCTTTCCAGGTCTTGGTCAGGTTTTCAGTGACTGATTCATCCCAATTCTAAATGAGCTGTCTAACAAGGACAAAAGGCAAAGGTATTTAAAAGCTTTGGAGGGTGGGTGGTGGAGTAGGAGGGTGAAGGAGGCTGGAGTTTTTGCCTTAATATATACAAAGAGTAGAATAGAAGTCTTTATCCTGCCTTAATAAAAGACTAGGAACCTTACCTAGGCAAATATATTGGCAGCCTTCCTAATTCAGCTTCATCCTTGAGCAAATGCCTGACATTGAAAGGCTGGCGTTTGAGGGATTGGATGAACTCATACATTTTAAAAATAATTATAAAAATATTTTATCTTTTAAAAATTAGCTCATGGACTCTATCTTAAGAACTCTTGGATTAAAAAGAAATTCAGTTTTATTGAAAAAACATTCTCCCAATTACTGTTAGATGTTCAAAGAATCAGGGCACAGGTTTGCATATTTCCCACCCATGTAAGTGGACAAATATGTTACTGTTAAACAATTATAACCAACTCTCTTGGGACTATCTAGATTGTCCATGGAAACTAAGATAGTTTTCTTTTTCTCTTATCAATTATAGATTTAGAGGTTCCTTAAACACAAATCATCAAAGAATAATAGACCTATTCCAATAGGGAACTCTCAGAAACAATGGAAGCAACCTTAAGGATCATTTGGTCCAACTGCCCTGGATTCATAGAAATATTGATAACAAATAATACAATCCAACATCAGTTTTCATCAAAGTGAGATATTTTATAAATAGATACAAACAAATATTTGGTTTTACCACCAAGAGAGACTCAACATAACTATTCCTGGCTATCCTGTTGATATCTATGGACAATGAAGGAATAAGTGGAGTATTAAAGTAATGATCACACTTGGAGAATATTTTGTTTCATTTGAGAATGCTATCTCAGAGTTTGAAAGAATAGCTAAAGACTTTAAAGGCACATAAAATGAATCACTGAGAGATACAAGTCTTTATAAAATGAAGTGAAAGCAGAACCAGAACTATCCCCAAGTCATAGGATATATTTATGGCATCAAGATCAACGGAATATTGCAAGAAGATTACCATGGCCACAAGATTCACAAATATAAAGGCAAGAACAGAAAAGATAAATGAACAGAAGATGGCCATGTATGTCTTCCTCATTAGAATGTAAGCTCTATGAGAATAGGAATTGTTTGATTCCTTGACTTTGTTTCCCTAGGACTTCACACTCTACCTAGCATGTAGTAGGAGCATAAAAATGGTTGTTCATTCATTGATGGATGAACAGAAATAGCAGGAAATTGTCTCTGGGATGCCTGTAATTGGAGCAGAAAACTGGATAGATGATGGAAACTGTCACATGCAGAAGGTTCAATTCTATAGTATCAGATTTCAAAGCTTTACACAAGCTTCATCCAAATATGCAATTTGGACATTAACCATGAAACTGAATAATAACACAATACAATTGAGCCATGTTTCATAATGTCAGACCGCAATAGTAAATGAAGAGAAGATGCAGGGAGTTATGTAGAACAATAAGTGCAATACTGGTTTTGGAATTGGAATGAACTAAGTTTAGCTAAATGTTTGCCTCAGACATTCACTATTAGTATGACTGTGGACAAATCACCCAAGTTTTCTTGGCCTCCTGTTCCTCATCTGTAAAATGGGAATAATAAAGGCCCCTTTCTTCCTATGTTTATTTGGTATAAAGTAAGATACTCCTTATCATGTACTTTACAAAACCTTAATCCACTGCGTAAAATCTGGTTACTTTTATACCTTGTAAGTTGGAAATATGTTGGGTTTTTTTTTTTTTCAGAATGCTTCCTTCGTTATTAAGAGAAAGTCAAAGAACTCTATAGTTGTTCAATATCATAGATTTGTTGGAAACAATTTCCTTTATTACAATAATAGTTAGGTCACTGAGCATGGATAATAGATGATAAAGGGATCATTTTTTGGTACCCAGAGTACCATAACAAGCTGTCTGAGAGGCGAAAAATTCAACATAATGAATCAATGAAGTTGTTTGTGTAAACATGGAAAAGAGGAGCAAATTATCATGTACTCTCATGACCTCCTCATACTCTTTGATCTCAATAGGGTTTTTTTGGGTGGTGGGAGGTGTGTTTTATTTGATTTTTACTTAGGATGAGTGTCCTTTTAGTGGTATAACTAATTAGTTAAATGGAGGAAGAGAATGCCTTCTTCAGGAACTTCAATGATAGGTAAGAAGATTCTCACTAATATAGATGGCAGAAAGTCATGTCAAGTGAAAGAAGTGGCATTTGATAATGAATTCTGAAGAGGCACAAAGTTTGAGCACACCAATTTTTGCCTTAATAACCCTCCTAAAGATTCTTCTAAAAATTACAGTCATTCAGAGCATCTAGTTGTTTAAAACTCATCTGCAAAAGTTAGTTTCTTTCTGAAAAAAATTTTATTGCTTACAGGCCTGAATTTTGCATAAATTATCAAAGTTAGCTGGAACCTATTCAATATTTTATCTTATGGTCAAAGATGGAATCAGGAAGTTCCAAAAGAGAAATAAACAACTTCAGTCTAAAAAAATGTTTTGAACTTTCTGAACTTAAAAAAAAAGTTTATTTTGTTTCTGTCTGAGTTTTGAGTGAGGATTCTGGAGGTGTTTATTTTTTCTAAAATGGTTTGGCCAGACTAAGAAAACCTTTTTTGCTTATAAAAACCAGAATGAGAGAGGGTGAACCTAAATTAATAAAATATAATGAGAACAGGGTCAGTCCACTTCTTTGAAGTAAAGCAGGCAATTCAAAACCCTGAGGCAGAGCATCAAAGGGAAATAATACTAAAATGACCTATTCTATGAAATAAAATACAAATATCAATTTGCTTTAGGGCAAACTGCATACTTAGTTTGAGACACTTAACTTTTAAAAAATTAATTTCTCAAAATAACTGGGTTTGGAAAGCTACTGTCCTTTCTCCTGTTCCAAAATCATAGAATGATCATGGCACAGTGGGAAAAGAGGTGCCAAGATAAGAGATGCATTGAGGTTCTAGTTTTGCTACTCATCCTTTCTATCATCTTTGATAAATCACTGTTCTCCCTCTAAGAACTTCACTTCTTTCATCTGAAAAATGACAATAATAATATTTATATGACCTATATACACAGGACACTTGTAAGAAGGAGGATTCTAAATCCATAAAACTTATTACAAATATTAACTATTTTCATTAACAAATGAAGAACTGGAAAATATTTTTTAAAATCATGTAGTCTGACTCCTTCATTTTGCTGATAAAAGAACAGGAGTCCAGAGACACTGAATAATATGCCCTCTACAGCAAGATAAAAAGTAGTTGAACTGGGATTTGAAATTAGATTTTAGGATTTCCAATCTAGTATTCTGGCTCCTAAATTACGCAGTTGATTGCCTTCACTATATTTAGTCCCCTCCAAGCATTGCATTACCCTCCTACATTAGTCTATTTGCAGTTCCTCAAATATGACACTACATATACTTTCAAGAATTTGTACTCTGAATCCCACATCTAGAATCCTCTGCTATTTTACCTCTTCTTAGCTTTCTAGGCTTTCTTTCAGACATAACCCCAGTTGTCCACCAGGTAGCCAGCCTGTCTTTTTAATAATTCCTTGAACATATCCTATCATTCTGTTTTTCTATTAAATTCTTCCTTGAATGCATGTTGTCCCCTATTCACACATTTCAGAGGTGTTTTCTTTGTGCTTTCTCAAATATTTATTTTAGTTCATTAGAGACTGTTGTGGTTTTTGTCTTAGCATAATGCAACAACTTATTGTTGACACATCTAAAAAAATCAAGGAAGATTAATTAAAGTCCAAGAATGCTACTTCTGTGCTAAACACTTCTATCGAATTCCTCAATTACATGGTCACTTGTTTGCCTCACTGTGTGCCATCAAGAATAGTAAGCCAACATTTTTAAAGAGCTACATTGTATGTTTATGTTTATAAAGTTCCATTTTAAGAGGGAGAGAAGGTATGCTGTGATATGGATACTCAATCTCCTTTCTTGTCTTAGCTACATTTTCTATTACATCTTTTTATAATATTATAAAGCTTACATTTCTACAGATACAAAGATCTCTGACCATTGCTGCCCTCTAGCTAATAGAAATGCCTACCAGTATCTGAGGAATTTCCAACTTTTAAAAAACTAAAATGGGATATTACTGATATTCCACTAATATCTGGAAGGAGGAAAATTCCCAAGGGGTATTATTTTGTATATTGGAGGAGAAATGAGACCAAATTGTATCTTAGAGTCATGAAAGATCAAATTTGAGAACAGAGAGTGATTTATAGGCACCAGACTATACCTATAACATATACTAATAAAAGAATGAATGAAAAAAAATTGTGTCTATGTGTGTGTTCATGTTATCCCTCTAATTGTATTTAAAAGTAAGAATGGTCATTATTAAGGAGAATAAACACAAAGTTCAATAAAATATAGCATTTCTATTTTATGTGTTCTTTTTAAAATTAAGTATCTAAAGAAATGTGTGTCAAATTGTTATCCCAAAATTGTTAGAGTTAATAGGTAGATTAAGGATACATGTCATTTGACAAATGAGCATCCTATAAGGAACTGTTATGGATCATGTATTGATAGGCTCCAAAGATGAAAATGAAAAAATCAAATAACCACTATACACAAGGAATTACATTTTAATCAGAAATATACATGCAAATATATGCATATACACACATACATACATACACACACAAATTGAATCCTAGGGGAGAGGAGGAAAGGGAAGGAAGGAAGGAAGAAAGGAAGGAATAAAGGAATGACGGAACAAAGGAATGAAGAAATGAAGGAAGGAAAGGTAGTTGGATGGAAAGAGTAATTATGTAGATAAATAGATGATAGGTAGAAAGATAGATCAAGATAAATCTCATAGGCTTTCTATGAAGATCAAGTGAAGTAATACATGTAACATTCCTTGCAAACCTTAAAACACTGTATAAGTAGTCATTTATGATGACTCTAAATGTTCACTCATAATAAATCCTGCAATTGCTTCATGCTTTAACTGCATTTTATTCTGTGCCTTTAGCCCTGTCCTTCCTAAAACATACTTATTTCTTCTAGCCCCAGGGTTTTAGCATTTTCCTAGCTTTGTCATATTATTAATATGAGTTTTTAAAGGACCCAAATTTATTTCATATTTCTGAATATCTTAAGCATGTTACACTTTAAGTCTAAACAGACTTTTTATAGAGAAATTTGTCTATAGGTGTTTTAAGAAGTGTCTTTCAATATAAATGCTACTGATTTCTGTGCTAAAACTGATAAACAATTCTAGGCATTCAAATTAATCCAAAATAGCAAAATGCTTGCTTAAAAAAATAAACTAGTTCCTGTTGTATTTGCTATACTAGAGAATTATTCAGATATATGGACTAAAATTATGTAAATAAGAGAATCATATTTCATTCATTTATTCATTAAATGCAGAACTTGTGTGAAGGCAATGTTAAGGTTGAAAAATTAAATACACAAAAGTTAAAAATTAAAATTGAATTCCTATAACAATGCTTCAGTCTGCAGAGCAGAACATGAGAGCTTATTTTTCTGTATCAACTAAAGTTACTTTGTGTAATTTTGCAAATGCACAGTCAGTATTCCTGCATAGAAAAATATGAATAATCTAATAGCAATACAAGTTCTTATAACATTTTCTGAGTATAAAAATGAATTCCTGACAAGGCGAGTACATAGAATGTTTAATGTAAAATCATGAGTGGCAGGAGAAAATAAAAGGAATTGAACTAGAAAATATGGAATTGTCTTGCTTTTTTGCATAAATAAAAAATAATACATTCAAAATGCAATGCTGCTTCCATAGAGGCATTACATTGTAACAATTCAAAACTTCAAATCTTGACATTTTTTTATTAGTGTGAATTCACTGAAGATAATTTCACTCTGTCTTTGTCCTTTTCTCTAAGTAGAACTATTTTCTCCTTTTGATATGTTTTGAATTTCTGTTAAGAATTAAGTACAATGAACTGTTCTGGAGGGCAATTTGGAACTATGCCCAAAGGGCTTTAAAAGATTGCCTACCCTTTGACTCAGCCATACCATTGCTGGGTTTGTATCCTAAACAGATAAGGAAAAAGACTTGTACAAAAATATTTATAGCCATGCTCTTCATAGTGGCAAAAAATTGGAAAATGAGTGGGTGTCCATCAATTGCGGAATGGCTGAACAAATTGTGGTATATGCTGGTGATGGAATACTATTGTGCTGAAAGAAATAAAGAACTGGAGGAATTCCATGTAAACTGGAATGACCTCCAGGAATTGATGCAGAGTGAAAGGAGCAGAGCCAGAAGAACATTGTACACAGAGACCGATACACTGTGGTAAAATAGAATATAATGAACTTCTGTTCTAGCAGCAATGCAATGACCCAGGACAATCCAGGGGACTTATGAGAAAGAATGCTATCCACATCCAGAGAAAAAACTGTGGGAGTAGAAAGGCAGAAGAAAAACATATGATCAATAACATGGTTGGAAGGGGATGTGATCGGGGTTTTGGCATTAAAAAAATATGAATAACCTGGAAATAGGTTTTGAATAATGATACATGTTTAACCCAATGGAATTGCTTGTCAGCTCAGGAGGGGAGGAAATGGGGATGGGGGGAAGGGTCATGAGTCATGTAAGCATGAAAAAATATTTTAGATTTAAAAAATTAAGTGCAAGATGAGGTATGAAAAAGAAACTCTAATATTACATTTACTGTAATCTTGAGATTATGCCAATATATCCTAATCATATCTGGAGGTAGTAACTGGTCAGAGACATACAAGGTTCATATGGTAGGGTCATTCCAGTCATCTTCAGTGTTGAATTCAATAATCAAGACCCAGCCAATCATAGCCAAACCATCTATAATGATCTTGAAAACATTAAATCAACCAGCCATTGTTTTGTCCAATATACAGCCAAACAATCTGCTTGTCTGAGTTTTTCAGTGAATTACCTGTATTCCCAATAACTCTGGCTTTATGTGTAAACAGATTATGAAGCAGTTAGTGAGTGATGTACTGCATTTTGGTCCAAAAAGGTAATTAAATTTATTTTTTAGAAAGGGTTTTGCTTTTGGAATAAGCAAATTAGTTCCTTGAGTATGACTGTCTTTGGTTACAACATATGGAAGATGAGATGGAGAAGAGGAGGAAAAAGAGGCAAGGAAGAAGAGGAGTTTGCCATAATATGTGACAGTTAAACTGAGATGGAATGGTCTTTATCAATAAAGAGAAGAAACAAGGGACAGAATCAAAGAGATCTAAGAGAAATGTGCAAAAATGCATACGATGTTAGCTTTCACTAAAATAACTTAGAAGATCTTCTTGGGTTTGTGGTAGACAAAGGGTAGGGTTGGAGAATTATATGCAAAATGAAATCATCAGTAGTTCTGATAGCAGTATTCTTCATCTTGACAGTTCAAAGATAAAGGATACTGAAACTTAGGAAAATCCGTCTGTAAGACCTATGTTCAAATTAATACATCTAAATAAGATTAGTACTGATATTCATTCATAAGATTATTTTTGAAATAGTGCTTGCTGAACCTTTTAGAGAAAGGAGGGAAATAAGAGAAGGGAATGGAGTTAATAAGATCAATATTTTGATAATAGTCCACAGAAGAACTGAGAAGAGGCCAAATTAATATGGTAGAAATAGGGGAAAGGAGTAAACATGTGTGAAATGAAGAAAGTTAACTATTTTAAATTAAGATATTTTTTCAATTTTGCCTTAATATCTCCAATGGATGACACAGTAACTTCCACATAGTAGGTGCTTAATATATAATTAAATAGCAAAGTATTATTAAGCACTTACTATATTTCAGGCACGCAGTCAGTTTTAGAGAGATTGGCCTAAAATAAGCCCTTGCTTTCAAGGAATTCACATTTTAATAGAAAAGACAATATATAAATAAGCTTTGTTCAGTAATTTTAGTCATTTCAGACTCTTTGTGTCCTCAATTTGGGGTTTTCTCAGGCAATGGTTTGCCATTTCCTTCCCCAGCTCATTTCACATATAAGGCAAATGGGGCTAAGTGATTGTCCAGGATCACACAGTTAATAAGTGTCTGAGGCCAGAATTTAACTCAGGTCCTCCTAACTCCAAGCCTGGCTCTCTATTCATTATACTTCCTAACTGCCCTATGCAAATAACTAGGTATACACAAGATATATAGAAAATAAATGAGAAATAATATCAGACTGGGATGCACTAGCACCCAGAAGAAGTAATAAATGCATGTTGTTTTATTGAATTATTTTCAGTATCACTGAGATAAGCCTCAACAAATTGGTTTTTGTTTGTTTATTTTCAGTTCAACCATAATTTATAGTTCTAGTCTAAACCTTGGTTTCCAGTTACTTTCTCCAACTCATTAGAATGCCAGTCACTGTATTGTAGTTATAACTGTGTTGTCAGTTATTTGATCTGAATCTTCATGCATTCATCCTTTTTACTCTCTTCTCCATCCTTTTTCCAATGCACAAGATCCTTCAGTTTGATTTCAAAGCTTTCTATTTGAAACTTACTGCCACTGTGACTTTACTTTTAGAGGTCCTCATCTAAACCATTTTAGCATTGAAAGATGTAGACCAATTACTCTCTTTCAGTTCAGTCCACATAGATAATCATAACAAAATCAGGGGGAAATACCACAGTCCATTACATTTACTTGCCTCTCTTAGCCTCCCATTAAAGTCAGTTATTCAATATCATTGTGTTTCTTTAGCTGAAAATGATTCATATTATTTAACTTCATAACATGTACTTTGGCACTGGGTGAGGAATAGTCTTATCTTGGGAAAATCTACTGTACTACATAAAATTAAAGATGTGAAAGAAACAATAAAACACTATAGAAATGTCTTTTTAGTATTGATAACAACATAGAAAATTCAGTAATTCATACATAATGTGGACCAAGTAACATTACATTTGTGCCCACCATCAAAATCTCATTCAGCAGAAGAGGAAATAAGTAGGATATTATACACCCACTGGGATATTTAAAATCATGAAATATTAAATCTTATCTGATAGTATCACACATATATTTTGGTATTTAGATTATTATATTATCTATAACATTATATAAATATATAATGTTTAAAAGCTATAATTTAAAGTTCTTTTAATTTTTCCAGATTACACACTATTTTTAATGATTGGCTCCTGAAATTTTGAAATTCATGTTCTTTCCCTCCCACTGTTCTCCCATTCCCAAGATGGTAGGTAATATCATATAGGTTGTATATGTGTTTTTACACAATACATATTTCAGTGTTTATCTTGTGCAAGAACACACATATTGCTTATTCGAGAGAAAAGTCTTAGAGGAAATAAAAGTTCTTTATAACCACTCCAAGATATCCATAGGGTTGTTTCTAAAAGGGCCAACCATGAAGAACCAAAAGAGAGTTAATATTTAAAATAAATAATTTTGAAAACATTTATTATATTTAACTCATATCTGAATTCAAATCTTCCCCAAGTAAAACATAATCAATTTATACATTATTTGAATATCATTTGGGAGAAAAAAAATTATAGACAAATGGTGACAGAAGGATATAATATATTAAAATCCATTAGATTTCCTGTGAATTTCTTCAAATTTTAACTCATTAAAATATTATGATCTTTAAGTTAAAATATCTCAAGAAAGTTCTCACTTTATATTACAAATTAGAACATATACAGTTTTAACAAAGGATCACAGATGTATAATGGGAAATAAACTAAGACATGATCTAGTCCAATCTCTTCATTTGTAAATGAAGAAAATTAGACTAGAAATATAATAGCCAAATTCAAGAGCTTCCAAGTAAAAGAAAAAAAATTTACAAGAAGCCAGAAAGAGACCATTCAGAAATCAAGGAGCACCAATCAGTATCACACAGGATCTGGCAGCCTCCACACTAAAAGGCCTCAAGGCTTGGAATATGATATTCAGAAAGACAAGAGAACTGGGTCTACAACCAAGGATCACCTACCCATTAAAACTGACTATATACTTCCAGGGGAAGGTATGGGCATTCAAGAAGATAGAAGATTTTCTAGTATTTGCACAGAAAAGACCAGGACTGAATGGAAATTTCGATATCCAACCACAAAAACAAAGAGGAACATGAAAAGGTAAATAAGAAACAGAAAGGAAAGAAAGAAAACTCTTTTTTTAAATTTGCCTCATTAAGGGCTTCAGTAAGACCTAATTATTCATATTCCTATATGGAGAAATGTTATGTGTAATTTTCTGTAGTGAACTCTATTCACTATTACAGTATCTACTATTATAGTAAGTAGAAGAATTATTCACAGGGAGAGGTTGGAGTACTAAATGGTCTAAGATGATATGGGGTGGGTGGGAAAGAGAGGTGTGAATAGTAGATGACACCAAGAGAAACTTGATTAAATAAGAAAAATAGGATATTCTATTACACACAAAGAGGGCACAGGAAGGGTATGGGATGAATACTATTATAAGAAGGAGAGGAAGAGAGCATTAAGAGGTAATATTTAAACCTTACTCTCAGTGGAATTAACCCTGAGAGGGAAGAGTAGCTATATCCATTGGGAAATAGAACTCTATCTAACCCTACTGAGAAAGACAGAAGGGATAAACCAAAGGGAGCTAGGGAGTGGGGAGGTCAAAAAAGGGAGGGGAGGAAAAGGGGGAGAGAACTCATTAGGCCTTAAAAATAAAAAGAGGGGAATAATAAGGGAGGGGGTAGAAAGGGAAGTAAATCAAGGGAGGGGAGAAGGGTTACTGGCATAAAGCAAACTACTGGTTTAAAAGGTAATAGCCTAAGAAGAAGGGGTAGAACTAGGAGAGGATACCAAAATGTTGGTGAATACACAACTGATAATTATCACTCTGAATGTAAATGGGATGAACTTGCCCATAAAACAGAAGCAAATAGCAGAGTAGATTAGAAACCAACATCCTACCATATGTTGTCTACAAGAAACACATATGAGGTGGGTGGACCTACATAGGTTTAAGGTAAAGGGCTGGAGCAAAATCTTTTGGACTTCAAATGAAGGCAGGAGTGGAGCTCATGATTTCTGACAAAGCCAAGTAAAAATAGATATGATTAAAAAAGACAGGGAAGGTCATTACATCTTGATAAAAGGCAGTATAGACAATGAGGAAATAACAGTGCTCAATATGTATGCACCAAATGGCATAGCATCCAAATTCCTAAAGGAGAAACTGGCAGAGCTCAAGAAGGAAATAGGTAGTAAAACCATACTAGTGGGAGATCTAAATATTCCTCTTTCAGATCTAGATAAATCAAAACAAAAAATAAATAAGAAAGAGATAAGAGAAGTGAATGAAGTCCTAGGAAAATTAGATTTAATAGCCATGTGGAGAAAAATGATAGGGACAAAAAAGGAATACACCTTATTTTCAGGTGCAATACGGCATAAAGACATTGCAAACAAATGAAAAAGAGCAGAAATAATAAATGTAACCTTCTGAGATCATAATTCAATAAAAATAATAATTATTAAGGGCACCCGGACAGGCAAATAAAAAAAATAATTGGAAATTAAATAATACAATTCTCCAAAACCAGTCAGCTAAAGAAGAAATCATAGAAACAATTAACAATTTCATTGAAGAGAATGACAATGATGAGACATCCTACCAAACTTTGTGGGATGCAATTAAGGCAGTACTCAGGGGGAAATTTATATCCTTGAGTGCATATATTAACAAATTAGGGAGGGCAGAGATTAATGAATTGGGCATGTAACTTAAAAAACTAGAAAGAGAGCAAATTAAAAATCCCCAGATGAAAACTAAATTAGAAATACTAAAAATCAAGGGAGGAAATTAGTAAAATTGAAAGTAAAAGAACTATTGAATTAATAAATGAGACTAGAAGCTGGTATTTAAAAAAAAAACAGATAAAATAGACAAAGTACTGGTCAATCTAATAAAAAAAAGGAAAGAAGAAATCCAAATTAACATTATCAAAGATGAAAAGGGAGACTTGACTTCTAATGGAGAGTAAATTAAGGCAATCATTAAAAACTATTTTGTCCAATTATGTAACAATAAATATAGCAATCTAGGTGATATGGATGAATATTTACAAAAATATAAATTGCCTAGATTAACAGCAGAAGAAATAGAACACCTAAACAGCCCCATATCAGAAAAATAATTTGAACAAACCATCAAAGAACTCCCTAATAAAAAATCACCAGGGTCTGATGGATTCACAAGTGAATTCTATCAAACATTCAAAGAGCAACTAATCCCAGTACTATACAAATTATTTGACATAATAAGCAAAGAAGGAGTCCTACCTACAATGCTGAGGTATCACCTCATACCTAGCAGATTGGCTAAAATGATAGTAGGGGAGAGTAATGAATGTTGGAGGGGATGTGGCAAAATTGGGACATTAATGCATTGCTGGTGAAGTTGTGAACTGATCCAACCATTCTGGCTGGCAATTTGGAACTATGCTCAAAGGGCTATAAAAGATTGCCTAACCTTTGATCCAGCCATACCATTGTTGGGTTTGTACCCCAAAGAGATCATAGATAAACAGACTTGTACAAAAATATTTATAGCTGTGCTTTTAGTGGTGGCAAAAAACTGGAAAATGAGGGTAAGCCCTTTAATTGGGGAATGGCTAAACAAATTATGGTATATGCTGGTGATGGTATACTATTATGCTCAAAGGAATAATAAACTGGAGGAATTCCATGTGAACTGGAAGACCTCCAGGAAATGATGCAGAGTAAAAGGAGCAGAGCCAGAAGAACATTGTACACTGAGATCAAAACACTGTGGTAAAATAGAATGTAATGGACTTCTGTACTAGCAGCAATGCAATGATCCATAACAATTCTGAGGGACTTATGGAAAAGAACCCTACCCACATTCAGAGGAAGAACTACAGGAGTGGAAACACAGAAGAACAACAACTACTTGAACACATGGGTTGAGGCGGACATGATTGGGGATGTAGACTCAAAAAAACCACACCAATGCAACTATCAACAATTTGAAAATAAGTCTTAATCAATGACACATGTTAAAACCAGTGGAAATGCACATTGGCTATGGAGGAGGACATCAGGACGGGAGGGTGGTGAAAGAGAAAGTAAGAAAATGAATCATGTAACCATGATAACTTTTCTTAAAAATAAAAATTATTTTTAAAAAATCCTTTGGGCGTAGTTCCAAATTGTCCTCCAGAATGGTTGAATCAATTCACAACTCCACCAGCAGTGCATTAGTGTCCCAATTTTTCCACATCCCCACCAATATTTATCATTTTCCTTTGCTGCTATATTGGCCAGTCTGCTAGGTGTGATGTGCTTCCTCAGAGTTGTTTTAATTTGCTTTTCTCTAATGAGGAGAGTTTTAAAACACTTTTTCATGTGTTTGTTGATAGTTTTGATTTCATCCTGTGAAAACTGACCATTCATGTACTTTGAGTCATTTGCTGATTGGGGAATGGTTTGATTTTTATGCATTTGACTTAGTTCCTTATATTTTTGGGAAATTAAACATTTGTTATAAAAATGTTCTCCCAGTTTGTTACTTTCCTTCTAATTTTCGTTTTATTGGTTTTGTCTGCACAAAACCTTTTTAATTTGATTTAATCAAAATCTTTCATTTTTACATTATATAATGTTCTCTATCTCTTGCTTGGTCTTAAATTCCTTCCTTTCCAACAGATCTGACAGACATACTATTCCATCTTCACCTAATTTATTTATGATTTTACTCTTTATATTTAAGTCATATATCTATTTTGAATTTGTATTGGTATAAGGGTGTAAGATGATGATTTAACCCTATTTTTTTCCAATTTTCCCAGCAGATTTTGTCAAATAGTGAGTTCTTGCCCCAAAAGCTGAGATTTGGGGGTTTATCAAACTCATCTTACTGAGGTCATTCACTATTCCATTGATCCTTTCTTCTGTCTCTTAGCCAGTACCATATTTTTTTGATGACCACTGCTTTATAGTAGAGTTTAAGATCTGGTACTGCTAGGCCACCTTCCTTCACATTTTTTTCACTATCTCCCTTAATATTCTTTATGTTTTGTTCTTCCAGACAAACTTTGTTATAATTTTTTCTCATTCTATAAAAAACTTTTTTGGTAGGTTTATAGGTATGGCACTGAATAAGTAGATTAATTTGGGTAAGATTGTCATTTTTATTATGTTAGCTCATCCTATCCATGAGCAATTAATGTTTTTCCAGTTATTTAGATCTAGTTTTAATTGTGTGAAAAGTGTTTTGTAGCGTTTTGTCTTGGCAGATAGATTCCTAAATATTTTATATTGTCTAGAACAATGACGGGCAAACTTTTTAAAGAGGGGGCCAAAGGAAAGGAAATGCTCATCTGTCAGTCTATTTCTAAGGCAACCCTTTCAAAGTTTCATTGTATTGTATCGTACTCATATTCATCAGATTAGGAATAATGTTGAGCAGCCAATAGAACATTTCAGGGGGCTGCATCTGGCCCGCAGACTGTGGTTTGCCCATCACTGGTCTAAATTAATTTTAAATGGGGTTCCTCTTTGTAACTCCTGCTTGAATTTTGTTGGAAATATACAGAAATGCTGATGATTTATGTGGGTTTATTTTGTGCACTGCAACTTTGCTATAGTTGTTTAATCATTTCCACTAGTTTTTTATTTGATTCTCTAGGATTTTTTAAGTATACCATCATAGCATCTGCAAAGAGTGATAGTTTACTTTCTTCACTGCCTACTTTAATTTCTTCAAATTCTTTTTTTTTCTCTAATTGCTACTGCTAGTGTTTCTAGTACAATATTGAATAATAGAGGTGATAATGGGCATCCTTGCTTCATTGATGATCTTATTGGGAAGGTTTCCAATTTGTCCCACTGCCTATGATATTTCCTGATGGTTTTAAATTTATACTGTTTATTATTCAGAGGAAGGCACAATCTATTCCTGTACTTTCTAGGGTTTTCAGTAGGAAAGGGTGTATCTTGCTTTTTTTCTCCATAAAAATTCTTTAGGTAAGTGCCTTTTTTTTTTTTTTGCTCATTTTTCCTACCTAATTATAGGAAGGCTCTGTTTTCTGGGAAATTGGGGTACCCTCTTAAACTTTAGTCCTTCTTGTTGTTATTCTGAGTTTATTTTCTGGATTTTTAACAGTTTCAGTTCTTGGAAGATGATGTGATGGTCTGAGCACTGAAAGCTCTTAGAGCCCCCTCTCCCTGCTGATTCAATTGACCCTTGGATTGTTGTTAGCTTTTGGGGCATAAGCTTTTGATCTCACTCAAATTAATCAAGTCAGGGGCTCATCAAATTCTAACCCCAGGCTTAGGCTCAAGTTTTTGGTCTCACTGTGTACTTGATCCAATCAGACACACCCTGATTACCCTGTCCTGGAGCTTCACTGTTACTTTTGGTCAAAAAGATTCAGCCCCATCCCAACCCCTCCATGAACTATGTATTCACCCCAAACTGTGGATTATGTCCTCATCACAAGCCCTGACAGGAATTCCTGGCTTCACTGTGGTCCCACATAGATCAGCCCACTTCAGCCCAAATTGCCCTGGACTAGTACTCTGAACTTCTCTTTAGGTGGATCGATTTGTACTCCTATTTGTCCAGGCAGGATCTCAGGATGTGAATCTTTTTGGGGGTTTATGCTCCAAACCTGTGACAGCTGATGTGGGGTAGGGGAGTGTGGCTTGTTCTTCCCTCCTTGCTACAGCCTCTTTTTGGCTCTGCTCTCCTCTACCCCATTTTCCAAGATATTCTTTGCCTACCTTTTGGGTTTTTCTCTTTTTGAAGGTTGTTTCACTCTGTCTCCTTGTTGGTCCTTTCACTCCTATATTCCTTTTCTGGCAATATTTTAATCTTGGTCAGAAAGGATTCTCATGGTGACACAGAGAAGCTCTGGTTTACTTTGCTATATTGACTCCACATATGGAAGAGCCTGAAAAGAGTCTTACTAGCTGTTATACTCCAGTCTAGTCAATCATTGCAAAATGTAGCAGATTCATGTAAAGGTTCCGTGGATAAACTCAATTTCCCTGCACACATTCTAATGAAGATCTAAGCATGTGAGCTTAAACAATAATCATAATAGCTCTTATGCATTTTTCTTCCATAAGAATACATTGAAAGCAAGGACTGATTATTTTGCTTTTTTGTTTGCTTGTCTTTCTTTGTACTGCTAATGCTTAGCACAGTGCCTCTGACACTTAAGAAATATCAATTAACTGAATGACTGACAGAATTCTTGCGCCAATTGATAGATCTATTGTTATTAAACTATTGGTGTGCTTGTCTTTGTAGACAATTAAAAAGCAAAGGATTAGTAGGTAAATGATGCATCAAAATATATATTAAGACATCTTAAAATATAGGTATAGAATTAATTCAAGTCCAGGTACATAGAAACAAATACACACATACACACACAAAGAAGGCAGTCACTTATTACACATCTTAATTCATCCACAAAACTACCCATTCACTCCCCTATTAGTTTGACATTTCCATCATTAGTCACTAACAAAAGGAGCTTTGCATGTGTTGGTCAGAAGCTAATGGAACATCATTAACATGTTTTAGTATAGAGGTTTAACAGATCATTTCACCTACTGAGCACTGAAAACCCGAGACAGACAAATAAGTATTTTGAGTAAAAAAGAAAAAAGGAAAAGGATAAGACTGGACCATAATGGGAAGTGGGCCATAGAAAAATGATTTAGGGAGAAAATGAAGGAAATGGGGATTAAATAAAAGGAAATAGAAATGGTGGGATGGCAAAACATTTACCATCTTCTGAATTCGAGAAGTCAATCTTGCAGTGTAACAACAAAAATAATTATATATTTATCACAATTTTTTCAAATTTAAAATGATTTTTCCTACTCATTCAGAATCAGTTTTAAAAATTGAAAATAAATTCCTTATTATCTCTATTTGGATACACCCCACAGGTGCATTCACTTAATATAGAATATGTCTCCAGAGAACATATACTCCTCTAATATTCTTCCCATTAACAGCTGGCCAGTAGTCAGAATTTGTCCATAGCAAAGTTATTTACTAAGATGATAGAGTAACGACAGAAAATACAAACCTTTCTCTCCAGAAAACTTTCACTAATAAAGATAGCATCCTTGGGAAGAATGGACTCATGCAGATAACTTGATGGTGGTGAGGCATGTGACCAAAACTACTCACTATTCTGGTACTGCTTGAAACTCTTTCTTTTCTATTTAGTTCTCACAAAATTCCCCCAGTCCCACTCCTATCTGAGCACACTGTTACTGCTAGATACGTTGCTCAGCTAAGTCCCCAGGGACTACTCCTCTCTGCAATTCAAATCCCCCAAACAAGGCAAGCTTTCACTTGAATCAATAGCTAGCTCTCTTTTTTGCTGCCAGTTGTCAAAGCTGCTTCATTTCTCAAGCTACTGACTCTGTATACAAGCCTACATGGAATTATCTCTTCACTATCTTTGTGTCACATATTTGCTCAAAATGACTTTCCAAAGGCTAGATGAGTCATGTCCTTCTGAATTAGTAGCATCAGTATTAGGTTCAATGAACAGTGAGGGGGAGAAGAGAACTTTATCTGGATCCCATTCAAGAACATCCTTCCTGAAAGTATCTCCTGGCGTGAACACTGAGATTTAGCTGTGTGAATCCTTGCCAGGGGCACGGAATTTTGTTTGTTTTTTTTGTTTTATTTTTATTGTCTGTTGATGTTGCACCTTCTGACTAATTACAGAAATGATCATATTTGTAAATCAATATTTTGAATTCTTTCACAATTTTTCAATCCTCTTGGTCCTGATTACTATATTGTTGCTATTATTTTCAGGGATAGAATTGGCTCCATAGAATAATAGATTGTTAGAGCTGAAAGGGGCTTTGACAATAAACCAGTGCCATTCACTTTTTCTAAATTCTATTATAGATAAGAAAAGTTAAAGCTCATGAAGAGCTCTAGAAAATAAAATGTACACATCTTTCCAATGATGTTGGTAATCCTTCAGGTAAAGAGGCTTTCTACAAAAAACATACAACCATAGAATTGTAGCTCTAGAGTTGGAAGGGATCTCAGAGGTGATCCATTTCAGCCCATTTATTCTATGTATATGGCAACTCTAGACCCAAGGAGGTTAAGTGACTTTCCTTAGTTCCTATAGGTTGTAAGACTTTGATACCTGGTCATCTGACATTTTTGTCCTCTCTATACAATACAATAAGAATGAAAGGTCTAGAGAATAAAGATATCTCCTTTTCCAGGTCACCTCCAATGATAGATTCTTGGCAATGACAGAAGAATCTTGATTATAACTAGAAAAAGGGGAAACCTTAATATTGCTAGCTATATTTAATTTCAAGCAATGGATTTTATTTCATACTTCAAAGTGTAGAAAGTAAATTACAATACTAACTAGTGATAATATTCTACAATATCCATTGACACTTGAAATCATTTTTCACTAAATATCATAGATACTATCTATTAGACAATCTAGAAAAGATATATCCTTCTTTTCTTTTTTTGTATGAGAAGCCAAATATTAAATATGCATTATTTCTAGGCATTTTAGAAGAATACATTTAACTTCAAATCACCCTCTTTTTTCCCCTCTGAGGAAGTTGTTACTGCCATGTAGGATCCAGATTCTTCACTCATGCTGACATATCCCAGCATGCACTAGCTTTTTAAAAGAATGTATTTATTCACTTCTAAGATTACTGGAAGGTAACAAGCAGTTTCAAGGTCAAAGCTGAAAAACCTCTGAACACAATGAACCTTATTGTAATTGTGAAGCAATTAGGTTAAAAGTAGAGAAAACCTTTTCTTTTATCAATACAATTTATTGTTCTATAACATAAATACATTTATCTCAATAAGTTCAAATACATCTATTACTTTTTGAAAAGATATAGAATATTTGACCTTAGCAAACTCCTTGGAAATACCTGTAAAATTTCAATACACTTGCTTCTGGTTCTTTAAACATTTATTTAAAATGAAAAAGAAAAAAATAGATTATACTTTTTAAAATACCTCATATTTAGCTACCATTTTATTTAAAACTAATGAATTCCCATCAAATTAGATTGTTGATGATGATGATGAAATTTGGAACATCAAAATCTGTGGCTTAATCTTTATAGGAAACTCACAAAGAAGAAGCCCCATCCACTGATGCAGACAAGTAATTCTGGTGTGATCCATTTAAGATTGTTTAAGATTAATTAAGATTAGGTGCCAGAGAGTTGTGTGTAGAACTTTTTCCCCCTTCTTTCAAAATGACTTGTCCATGGACACAGAGTAAATATATGTCAAAGGGAGGGCTTGAACCCAAGACTTCTAGATTCCAAAGTTGGTCTCCAATGATCAATGATCTACTCTTCCTCCTCCTCAATAACTGGCACATAGAATCACTTAATAAGGGGTTGTTTTTTTTTCCTTTTTATTCATCCATTTCTTTTTTTTTCTTTTTAAATCATAATTATATCATCACCATTATTATACTTGTCTTTGAGCAGTATTTACATTTTAAAATTCATTTAATCTGCAATGTTCCTATTGTTATCATCAATTTATAGATGAGAAATGAAGAGTTAAGTAATTTGTCCAAAATCATAAAGCCATTTATAATCAGGAGTCAGACAAAATTCTTCTAATACACCACAACTGCTTTCCAAATTTCTTTATATATGATTGGTTTAAAAAGTTAACAATGAGTCAAAGTGAATAATTGAAAGGTTAGATATTTCAAGCTAAATAATGTTCAAGATCTTCACCTGAAATTTACAAGTAAAAGTGGACACATTCAGAAAAAAAAGAAAAATAAATGAATGACAATCTAGAAATTCACATGATAAGGAAATCTCAGAAAGCACTCTGCATTATTATATTTCTCCATTTCTCTTGCTAAATTGTGGTGCCAACCACAATAACAGCATACCCAGGAGTTCTGGTGAAACTTTCAAAGCAAATACGGAGCTTAAAGCTTCAACACTGAATTTTAACAATCTAGGTTAATAGATTTTTTCAGCAAATTTATTGATCTGTCAGCATTAAAAAAAAATGTTATATTAACAGCCATTCCCAATTATGATTTAATAAGTTGCACCCTGCATGAGACAGAGTTGAAATGCTTTAATTAATTTAAAATTGGAAAACATTGTACATTAATATAGCACTGATAACTAAATAAAAGTATTTTTATCAAAGAATATTATATATATATATATGTATAACGAATATATTTGAGATCAGTTGTGAATCTCAACTTTACTTCTCACATAAAGTCGGCAGAAAGCTGCTTTAGTAAAATATAAACTTAAAGTAGGCACATATAGTATAATATGGTGAGAAGTATAGATATTCAGTCTTTATCTCAGAGAATAACTGAAGTATAATAGGAACAACTTACTAATGGGATTGGTGATCTCCTGAAGTGACTGGAAGATGATTGGTTCAGAATGCTAATTTCCTACCAGCTATATTCAGGAACTTAGTTAATATTTTGCATATGTATCTTTTTTTCTTTTCAAAATAAGGATTTTCTGTGTAAGAAAATAATTTATTAAGAAAGGATTACATAAAGGAACCAATACATTTTAAATGAAGTACCTGCATTCAAGGGGAGAACATTTTTGAAAATATATTAGTTGTATTTCTGAGTTGATTTGATGGCAAAAGATAAAAAAGAAATGAAAAGGCAAATGACCTACTTGGTCTTCTTCACACATTGTTTAAGGAATAAATAAATATCGATTTTTGTTTTTACAAAGATTGTAGCATTAAAAAAACACTTTAGTAAACAATGTAGTTTGGTTACAAATTCGCACTAGTAATTTCATAGTAAATGTATAACATGTGTGCCACCATGCAGACAAGGCATGCTGTAATCAGAACGCTTTGTACATTTACTATAACAAAATGATTAGATGCTGGATTTAATCATACCATGTCTGGAATCTGGCATACTAGCAACTGTAGCCCAGCTGCCAGGAACACCACAGTGGTAGATACTCACCAGCCCTTTGTAATGAGCATGTCTGGGGCCATTTCTTTGATTCTTTTCAAGATAGAAAGGAGTTACTTACATCATCTTCATTTGGAGAGATGGCATGACTCTGTGAGCTGTCTGTCATTAGTGACTTTCCTGTCTTTTTCTAACCAATGATATCCATATGAAGTACAAAAGACAAGAATTTAGGAAATGGGTACCAGGATGGCTTCAATAATAAGAATATTACAGTAAATGTATAAAATATATTCCCAAAAAGTTGATAATAATTTTAATTTGACAATTTTATTTGTTCAATTATTTATTTGTGTATTTGTTAATTTGTAGGCTTCTGAGTTTAGTGTAAGGAGCTACTAGGATAAAAATATCTATAATTCAGAGTCTCAGATTGTTTTCTAGAATATTTCCAGATTAAAACCCAGGTCTTCCTGACTTTGTAGACCCCTCACCCCAATTCTACCACTCTGCCACTCACTAGAATTTTTAAGAATCTTTATATAATCTATTATGGACCTGTTTAGTTCTATTTCTAATATTTTAAACAGTATGTTTTCAATACAAAATGACTAATTATCATATGGTTTTCAATTTTATAGTGTTTCGTATTTTCCCAAACCTAACATACAGAAAAGATAATTGTATTGCTTAGATTATAGAGGCATAGTTTTCTGTTATGCACCCACCTCCTAAACTTTCTGAAATACATTCTTTCAGATGCTAATGTTATATTTTTTTTCATGCTATCTTCAAGAAGTGTGATGTTTCATGAAAGGAAAGTTGGAAAGGCACAGCTTATAATAGGGACAAGGTAGTAAAATTAAAGTGTTCATGTATGGAAGTGGGATTCCTGTTTTTGCCTCAATGAAAAGGTCTGAGTCAATGTAGAAATCATACCCATCAAGCCACAACTGCCACCTTACCTTCAAAGATTAATAAACTTTGCTTGACTAGTTTCCTGTTGCCTTACTGAAATTCAAGCATATTTCTTTTAGTTTGATCTTTTGCAGAAATGTGGCACAGCTTATTGATGTCCTCCAATGGCAACCTCCAGAATACTTGAAGACCACTCATCCTACTGCCTTTTTATCCCTTGAAATTAAATAGTTTTAGTCCTCATTCCTCACAGATCACAATTTTATTTTTGTTGGGTTTTTTAGGCTCTCCATATAACATGACACAACTCAAAATAAGGCTCTCTCCATTCTGTTTACAAAGGCCATGGATACTCTCCACAGAGAATAATTCAGCATTTTGAACTGAATTTTCTTTGCAAACTAAGTACTGTGTTGAGCACAACATTTAATGATGCTCTATGCACACATGCCCCAGCACAATATGTTCTTGGTAAATGTCATTGATTCCATTTTATTACTATACTTTCGTGGTTAAACATCCTCATCCCCTTCTAATTCAACTTTCATTTCAACCAGTAAGTGTTCTGTTTAGGAAAACTTTAAAAACACAACTGTTCATTTCACATATGGATAGGTTTCACTGAAAAAGGATTCAAAATAGAAATCTCTCTCTCCATTTTTGCAGGATTTGTTTGGAGGAAAATAGGATGATCATAGACTTTTGTAAGAAGGAATTCTTTATATTCCCTCCCCCCTCCCAAATGTATATAGGTTAGTAGCATCCTAAATTAAATACTCTATCTTTTATCTCTTTGTCTTTGCGTAGTCTTTACCTCAGACCTGGATTATATACAAGGGTGTGCTGGAGCCATCTCAGACCCGTTAGTGAGATCCAATTGCTAAGTTTCAGTGAGAAAACTGACACAGCAGGAATCAGTATATGATTAAAATCGGGGCTTGATTTATTATCTTGTACATTTTTTAGACTTAAGAAAATGATAGAGAAAATGTTAATGGTAAATATTAAGCTTAAAAGTGTGTCATTTGTATGTTTTTTGGTGACTAAGTTGGTAAACATTCACCAGCATGCCACCAATTATATCCTTCAGCTTTCAGAATCCCTGGGTTCTTTCAATATACAGCTCAAAAGCCACATTCTCAAGAAGCATATTCTCATTTTCTTAACTCATAGAATCAAAAATAGATGGAATGATTTGATGCTCTCTTTCCTTATGTGATCAGCTATATTTTTACTTATTTATATATATTTTTCCTCTACCCCAGAAGAATATGAATTTTTTTTGCCTTTGATTCCCCAGTGCCTTACATATAGTAGGTGCCTAATATATGCTTTTACATTGGGAAACAGTATGGTAGGGTAGGAAAAGTTACTGGTTATGCAATCAGAGGACATGGGGTATGCCACTCACTATATATTTAGACTTGGGGAAAATCATTACATTTATATGAACCCCTTAGTTCTTATATCTGCATAATGAAGGGCATTAGACTACATAGTCCCTGGAGTCCCTTGTAACTATGGTGCTCTAATTTCATCATTCTTCGCCTACACTTGTTAGTATCCTGCAGAAAGGTGCTATAAAAAGAAAGCTAGCTTTGGAACAGAGTTCAAAACCCAGTTCTGCCATTTACAACAAGTGTGAATTTGATATTTTACCTCTCTCAGATTCATCTGTCAAATGAGAGAGAGGCATGCCCCATGACTTCTAATGTCTTTTCTAGTTCTGAATTTAATTTCTTATTGTACACAAAGATGTATCCATCTTTCTATTTACATATGTATACACATATAATATAATCCACAGCATTTTATATCTGCTCAGATATTTTTAATGGTTTTACAATCAAATAATGCATCAATAGCTAGCAACCCAAGATTAATTAGGCAAAGGTTGAGAAAATCTTTGTTGGTGGAGTTAAAATGGACAGCTGTAGAATAGGGAGAAAAGTACTTGGCTATATTTCTTATTTTCCTGAAAGAAATTTGAGTAGGAAGAGTTTTTTTTTTTCATTACAAATTAAAGGTTAGAAATATATCTGGATTGTTATTGTTGTGGGGTGTGTGTGTGTGTGTGTGTGTGTGTGTGTGTGTGTGTGTGTGTGTTTGCTGTTAAGCTTTGTGGCTGCAAAGAGAAGTTTTATCTTGATTTGATTTTATCTCTCTAAGATTCAGAAAGGAAATGCTATTGCATAATCTAAATCATACCTCTCCACATCACTGTTTTCCTAGAGAAGGTCAATTGAGGTCTTTTGTTTATTTACAATTTACATTATTGAATACCTTAAAATAACAAAAAGTTTTAAATAAACTTAATCTGATATTCAAATAGTAAAGAGCTTGAAACATAAGAATGCAGGCCCTTTCCAAAACTGCATGATAATAAAAAGGAAAAGTATCTAAATTAATCATTGCTCCTAGCAGCAGTGTTTCTGAGCCTGGGAAGGATTCTCTCAGTACTGCTTGGAATCCACATGTTTTTGACTAAGCCAAATAAAAATTAATAACATCATTTCTGCAAAGTAAAGATTGTTTTGCCAAACAATGTAAGTGGGATGATCAAAATCATCTTCCCAGGGATAAAATGTCTTTAACTCTCATGGCAAATACTTATTCCTTAAGCCTTCTGCAGGATAGTTGTTCTCTAGGATGTGAGGGAAAGAGGACAACGGTTCAGGGTCTGTTAAGCAGGTTATGTCTGTGTCTGGTTTTCTGCATGCAATGTGAAGAAAGAAGTTTGGAAATGTCCGAGAATTCTACGGGAGAGAAAAATACTTTTTTTTTTTTTTTTACCAAGTTAAATCTCTCTACCTGGTCAGAAGTTTCTAGTTAGACTCAGAGGGCAGAACTAGGACTAAAGTGGAAGCTAGAGGGAGGTAGGCATTGGGTCAACTTAAGGGGAAAAAAATCCAAATATTAAGAGTTGTCCAACAAATGAAAGGTGTTCTTTGCAAAGTTTTTAAGAGGAGAGAACCTAACATTTTGTAGGAGATACTATGGAAAGGTTTCTTACAATTTATAAGTGGTTGACCTCTAAGATCTTTTCCCAATATTATATATCATTACATAGCAATTTTAATGTTTTTCATTATGAACAATTTTGAGAAAGAACATAGAAGTATGAAACACAAATCCCCCCCCCCAAGAAACTTAGATTTTTTTTTGTAAAGAAGAGACTGACTTTTTTTTTTAATAAGTAAAAGTTAAGAAAAGACTTCATTATAATCCATTCAACTGAAAGTGTTCTCTTTCTGCTTGGTTTTCCTGGAGTATTTTACCTATATCACTCCCTCATTGTCATTACTATCTATTTCACATCATACTTATTTTGTACTGATGATATATCATGACCAGTTTATTAAGTTCATTGTTACTTTTAAGTTTTCTTTCCCTTAACTTTTCCCTGAAATAAAGGCCCAATATCATCTTCAGTAGCATTTCAGTGATACTTCATGGATATAATTCATAAAATACTATAGTACCTAAGAATTAGACTTGACAATCACTCAAAGGGAAATGGAGAGGTGGTCATGAACAGGTTTCAATCCATTGTCATGTGGGGTAAAGGATTTCATTTTAGGGTTTCATGGTTGAAAAGTAGTTAAAAGAGTCATGTAGCAAGACCAAATCATATCCAATTGGGCAGTTTTCATGCTCTATTGGTATTTGTACAATTTCAGGAATTTAAGAAAAAGGAACTTAGTACTTTGGATAGCTCCCTCATGGAGAACATATGATGGAGGTAGGCAAGATTTCCAAAGTTTAAGCAGATAAAGATGAGTTGTGCTATACATCAACAAAAGCTGCATCTATTTGGTGAAATGCATCATGACTATATCCTCATAGCCTAGAAAGTAGATACTTTATACATGACAATAGAGTGAATGAATGAACTGAAGAATGAATATTACAGTTTTCAAATAGTGCCAAAGTATCTAGGAAAAACTATTAAGTGCATGGAGGTTCAAAGAAGGAATATGAACATAGCTATGAAGGCCTTTAATGTCCTCAATATACACCATTACACCTCTATCCCTCAATCATCTATCGAAACCTGTTTCTTTCAGATGCTTCATTCATGATAAGATATAAATTATCAATCACAATTTTAATATTTCTCTGAATAATAATTAATATACTCAGGGATGAAAGTTAAATTGGGTAGAATTAAGATTTGAAGGTTAAATTTCATTTAGAGAATGGGGGGAGGCAGTGAAAATGGGGCTAGTATCCTCTGGAAGTTTTTAAAATTCATTGACTGATGATTTGATTTTTTCAGTGAACACTGCTTCTTCTGTGGTTCAATTAGTAGTCACTGTATAACTTAAAAGATGGCCTTGGAGACTTATTACAGTTTTGAAATTCACTGTCCAGAAGTCAACTTCTTGGTGTTCCTTTTCATTCTTAGCTGAGCTATTTTCTCTTATTACTTATCTAATTTATTTTAATACTTATTATTTATCTTATTGTTTATCTCATCACCTATATTTGCATTTGCTCTATCTTGATAGGGTCTGCCAGAATAAAGAGTTTGTTTGTGTAGCCTTTGAGAAAGAAGCCAGAGTCACCTTTGTATCCTAGTGAGGCATCAGAGAAACGTTTCAGTGGAGGTTAAGTGGAGTCTTTTCAGTTTACATTGAATCACATGTCATCTATTGCCAAATACATAAATAGGAATTCTTTTATCTAGGGCAAAATTGGTGGGGCAATCATAGAATGGATCCAAGTCCACCAGTCCAGATAAGATAAAGAGGGAAGTAGCCATGCAGAACACCCCTGCTCAACCTACCAAATCCTTCAATTTTACTGAGCATTTTCCAGGAGAAACAGTTAAAGTTAGGATAGTTTACTAACATTCTATCATTCAAGGATCTGGTGGAGGTTGAAAGAGGTGGAGATAGCAGAGAAGAGTGCAAGTGGAACAGGAGAGTTGTAGATCATCACAGCTAAATACTTACTCAAAGACAGGGAAAAGATCTTCATGATTTCTTTCAGTGCGAGGCCAATGGAAAGAGCTTAATGTTTCAGGATAATGGCAGGGAGAAAGAATATCAATGCAGTTAGAGGGACCTATGAATAGAGCTTCAATCATCTATTCCTAGTTACTAATCTGCTCTTTGCATGCAAAATATTATTGAAGGTTTTATAAATGTGGGGAAGGATGACTTGCCTTTTAGAAATTTGTTTTTGAACCCTGGGCTTCAAAGAATGAAATTACTTTTACTTCATTCTACCTTTTTAGCTCAGATTTGTAAACTTTGTTTAGAAAAATTCCAGAATAGAAATTCTCTTGTTCAAGGTAGTTTATCAACACCTCTATGGAAGGTTGAACAACTTCTCCATGGTCAGAGGAACTGTGAATCAGATCAAAGACTTGAATCCAGGACTTCTGTAGTTTAGGTGTATGTCCACCATGCTACATTGATTTCATTGTTTCCAATTTTAGTGGACTTCACGTTCGAATTCTAGAATACTTTTTTTGTTTTTATTTCTATTGAAGATAATCATTGAAAAAACTAATCAAGTGAAAACAATGAGTAATGCATATATTTTAAATAGGTTCCAGAGTTATAAGAATTCTTAAATTAAAAGGAAATTAAATTTCTTCTTTGATGATAGAAAAACTCTACATTTTAGTCTGGAATATTAAAAGTATGATTTTGTTTCTCAGATAAAATTGACAATCAACTTCTCTGTAATATTTCTCTAATTATGAAGAGAAATGATGCAAAATTTGTGACACTTACCCTACAGTACAGATGAAGTTAAATCATGGCCTTGAGTCTGGCATGAAAGTCAGAGCTTCTGTATCCCTGTATCTAATCCCCTCATTAAATAATTTTAAAGTGCTTAGCTCAGTGCCTGGCATGCAGCAAAAACATAATAAAAACATTTTCCCTTTCCCTTTGTCAGCCCTTTCAAGTGGCTTATCAACAAATCCACTATATTTTCTAGTAGTGAAATAGTAAATATTTTTAAGAGAAGAAAATGATCATTGAAAAATATGGCTTTGGGTCAAAAATAAAGCTATCCTAAAGAAAAGCATTAAGTTTGAGATTTTGCTTTTAGAGGCACTATATTTTAGTGGAAAGACCATTGGGTTTAAGATTCAGAGAACCTGCATTCAAAGCCTTCCTCTCTCATTTATTTCTTTTTTGACCTTGAGTCAGTCAACTTCCTTATCTGTAAAAGGAGGGCACTGAGCAATATCTCTAACAAAGAATTCATTTCTCAAATATATAGAGAACTGTATCAGTTTTATAAAATAGCAAAGCATATCCCAATTGACAAATTATCAAAGAATATGAACTGGTGATTCTCAGATGAAATTAAAATGATCTTTAGCCATAGGAAAAAAATACTCCAAATCACTATTAATTGGAGAAATGCCAATTAAAACAATTCATAAGTACTACCTCATACCTATAAGACTGGCCAATATGACAAAAAAGGAAAATGATAAATGTTGGAGTTGTGGGAAAATTGGCACACTAATGTATTGCTGGTAGAGATGTTAACTGAAAAAACCATTTTGGAGAACAATCAGAAATCATGCCAAAAGCATTATAAAACTATGCAAACCCTTTGACCCAGCAAAACCATTTCTAGGTTTGTATCCTAAAGAGATCAAAGATAAGGGAAAGTATCTACTTGTACAAAAATGTTTATAACAGCTTCTTTTGTGTATGTGTGTGTGGTGGCAAAGAACTGGAAACTGATGGGACGTCCATCCAATTGGGTAATAGGTGTATAAGTTGTGGTACATAATAGTAGTGAAATATTATTGTGACATAAGAAATAATGAAAAAGAAGATCACAAAACAACCACAACCTGGAAAGACATATAAAGTAAGGCAATGTGCAATGATCAGAAAAAAGAGAACATTGTACACAGGAACAACAATAGTATGATGATCAACTGTGAATGAATTGACTATTACCAGCAATGCAAGGATCCGAGATTATTTTAAGGGACTCATGATGAAAAAAACAATCAGCTACTCTTAAAGGCACTGACAGAATCTGATTGCAAACTGAAGCATACCGTTCTTCACTTTATTTCCTCCATGAATTTGTGTATAGTAAGCAATGTCTTGCTTTACAATATGATGTACATGGAACATGTAAGATATATTGTATGACAACACATAAACAACCCATTTCAGATTACCTGACCTCTTGGAAATGAGGGAAGGGAAAGAGAAAAGGAGAAAATATGAATCACAAAATGTCAGGGGGTGTTATTAAAAGTTGTATCAACATGTAATATGGAAAAATTTAAAAACAAAAAAATAAAATGAGGACATTGGACCAGATGGCCTTCAAGACTCTTCCAACTCTAGAGCTATCATCCCATGGCCTCTTATACTATGAGTCCACTCGTAGTTTATATAACCACTACTTGAAACCCCACTAGAAAACTTCCACTTGTACTAAAGATAAACATAGGTAAATTCCACATCTGTTATCCAACACTGCTGTGAATTTGGGAACTGGCAAAAAATTTGGTAGAAAGTTTAAGTTGGTATTTGGATTTCCCAAATCAAAAGGGAAAATTATGCTATAGGTAACATCATAACCCTCACATAGCCTTCTTACTCAATGCCTCCAAATGACTCACCTCTCCTTCAACATTAACAAGGGAGACTGCTGTTTTCTTCTTTGATTAAAAAAAAGCTACTAAGCTCAGCCTCCCATACTTTTAGCATTTGAAGAAAACTTCTTCATAAAAGGCCAAGATGTTAAAATCTTTGCTTTTTACTCAGCATTTTATCCTTGGCTTTGGTCTTCTTCTTTTGATCAGTTCTCCTCCACTCCATCCTAAAATTTATGCTGTCCAGACAGCTCCAAATGAATCCTGAGATTTGGTCTGCATTCAGACAAACTCCTGAAATCTTAGGAAGATATATAAGGTAGGGTAAAATGGGGGGGGGAGGGAGGGAGCTGAGAAGTTTCCAGAATATATGGGGGTTCCCAAAACAGCACCTTGGGGAAATCATTCATATTTCAATGATTTAGACCAAGCAGTTCAATTCACAGGAAGCCAAAGCCAGCAGCAAAGTCGAGGCCATGCTGTGGTCAGAGACAGACAGCCTGGGAACACATTTCATGTAACATGACGTTTAGTCAAGTCAAACGGAAATACATAGTCAGGACTTGCCCTTTCAGACTCGAAAATGTTAAATGTAAAATTCAGAACTCTAGTATTATGTTACTATGCTATGGACTTATCTTCCAAGTCTATCATTACCTGAGAGGGTTGAAAACTCAGCTGTTTCACTTCATTTCCTCACATTCCAAAACACTGATTTTTTTTTTTTTGCTAACCTGGGTGGTATATACATATGTATGTATGTATGCACGTATATATACACATACACATGTATAGGTGTGTACATGTGCCTATGTACAACATATACACATGTATACTGTATACATGTGTATGTGTAAAAGGTGTCAGATTAATTCAAAGAGAAAGAAATCTTTTTAGAATGTTTGAGATCATGTTGAGGTAATCATGTGAATGATGGGGAAAGTGTTCCTAGTACCCTGTCTACTAATGCAGTTTGAAATAGAGCCCAGAGACAGACAGACACAAAAATGGAGACAGAGTTGAGATAGCGGGGCAGCAGGGACAGAGAGAAAGAAGAGGAAAGTGAGAGACACACAGAGACAGAAACAAAGAGAAACAGTGATGATAGATAGAGAGATAGAGATAAAACATAAAGAAATAAAAATAGAGACAGAGGTGGAGGGAGAAAATAGATGATAGAAGATAGACAGACAGACAGAGATAGATAGATAGATAGATAGATAGATAGATAGATAGATAGATAGAAAGATATAAATGGATAGGTAAATGGACAGATATGTGGATGGAAGGATAGATTGATGAATGGATAAATAGACAGAGAGAGAGAGAGAGAGAGAGAGAGAGAGAGAGAGAGAGAGAGAGAGAGAGAGATTAAACATATAGGAAATAGACAAACAGGCAGCCAAATTATTTATTAAGCATTTACTATGTGCCAAGAATTATACTTAGAATTGAGGATACGAATATAAGCAATAAGACAGTGCCAGCCTCAAGGAAAATGTTGGGGATGTGGGGCAGGAAGGGAAGAAAATTTTCAAGGGCATACTTGAAAGCAGGAAAGGTGTGAGTTCTATGACTAAATAGATTGTTCATATAGGAGGATATTAGAAACATAGGGTTTCTGATGCACTTTACACACACTTTCTTATTAGAGATTCCTAATGTTGAGCAGACAATGTGAAATAATAAACCTTGCCCTGGCCTAAATCTTGGGATAAACTATGTTCAGGTCCCACCACTGACAAAGTCTAGGTGTGTGCCCTAAGGAAGTCCTTTAACCTTTAGTGTCCCTACATAATTCCTGGAGTTGCACTCTAGTTGACTATTACTTAGGCATAAGGAGCTTACTCCCAGGGAGTTTCCTATGCCATTAACTTTTCAGGTCCAAACTGTAAAACCCCAAACAAAATATGAACAAAGGCCTACTGATAGCAGATCCGGCCTTCTTCTTTTCATCTCTATCACCAACACTCACTGCCTTTCCCTTGCTTTTGAGATGTATTTGAATTTCTAAGTAGGACAAAGAGCTAGTCCTATCCACTACTGCTGACTTTAATAAGGTCTGAATCCAAAGACAATACTTAAGAGGGCTCTAGAGGTCTTCAAACTGCATCTAGAGGGCCAAATTCTCCATGTGCCCAGAAAGGTAAGAAATGTTTTTATATTCCTAAAAAAAAATCCCTTTTTAAAAAAAAAATGAAATTATCATTCCCAGCTCACCTTTGCCAAAGACCTCTCTATTCTAGAATATCTGCAATTAAGATAAATCTAGAATTGGCTGAAATTCTTTGCCTCTGGAATACATTTCTATCTAAGGAAAGACGAAGTCGTGGGTATCTTTTATTCAAATGCTTTTATACTGTCAATCTATCTAAGAAGTATTAAAAAGTGATTACTCAAGGCAGCTATGCATAGAGAGCTGGCCCTGAAGCCAAGAAGACCATGCCCCTGACAATATTGGCTGATTGTCCCTGGGCAAATCACTCAGCCTTTCTGCTATACACAATGATTTAATTCTTTCAGTAGAAGAGAAGGTGCTGACCTGCATTAATATAGAGTTTCCACACCTGGCTGATGCCTACAATAATGAAATCTTTGTTCCTATAACTATCCTAAAGAAATGATTCCAGCTGACTACCATACAGATGAATTGACCAATTTATAATTGTAGAATTGCATTATTTAGAACAATCTTTAGAGATTATCTAGTGAAATCTCTTCCCTCTTTATCCCCCACCAATACCATTTTATGGGTGAATAATTCATAGTACTTACTGGGTATTTACCATGTGTCCTGCATTATACTAAGTGTCTTGTGGGATACAATAGACACATTTGCATATATACATATATATATATCCATTAACATTTTTATCATTTGGCTAGCAACAAAATATTTACTCCCACAAACTAGAAAATAATAGAGTATGGATGAAGTCTTTTATGGTATAGTTTATGTATAATAAAATACTTCTGAGCTTGGAAAATTAAATGTGAGCTTTAATAATAATAACTGACATTCTTATCACATTTTAAATTTCAAAGAATTTGCAAGTATTATCTTGTTTGAGTCTCATGACAACCCTATGAGATAAATGTCATAGGTCTTACCCCCTTTGTATGGAGGTTGAAATTGAGATCCATGGATGTAACCTATCATAAGAAGCAGAATCTGAGCCTAAATCTTCCCAAATACTGGTCTTCTCATCAGTCAGTCAGTCAGTGAGCATTATTAAAGGACTACTGTGTGCTAGGCATTGTGCTAAGCACTGGGGGTAGAAATCAAGACAAAAACATTGCCTATTTACAAGGAATTCAAAATTGAACTGGGGAGACAACACACCAACAAACAAGCTATATACTAGATTTGTGGTTGTGGTTCATTCATTTCAATTGTATCTGTGAACCCATTTGGGGTTTTCTTGGCAAAGATACTGGAATGGTTTTCAATTTTCTTCTCCAACTCATTTTACAGAAGAGGAAACTGAGGTAAATAGGATTACACAGATAGTAAGAAGCTGAGGCCAGAGTTCAACTCAGAAAGATGAGTCTTCTACACTCCAGGTCCAGCACTCTACCCACTAATGTACTGACTAAAGTGGAGATAGCCTCAAAGGGCAGGCACTAAGATTAAAGAGGAAAGGCTGCCTGATGAAATGAGATTTCAGCTGAGACTTAAAGGAAGCCAGAGTATCCAAGAGGTAAAAATGAGGAGGAAGAGCATTCCAGCAGTGAAATACAGCCAGGGACAAATGCTGTGCCATGTTGCCGTTGTAATAGGGAATATTTGGGGAAAGATTTATAGAGGGGGTAGGTAAGACATGGGTGAAGATTGGAAAAAGAGGAGATATCTGGAGAAATGCAGTGAGGGAGGTTGCAGAAAATAATCATTTCAGTTGGGTGAAGATTATAGATAATTTAGAAAAGTCATCCATTAAATAATAAAGGTGAGGGAGTAGGGTAGGGGGTATGAATTCAATATGGATGTTTCCAAAGAACATCATACAAGACTACAATAAGACATCAATTTCACTGTGTTTATTTCAAGAGAAAAATGACATTTAACAAGAATTGCAGGTTCCAGCCATCTTCCGTAGGTGGTCAGTTTGACATTTATGTATAATGTCTCTCAAACATTAATAAAATTCTTCTATGCCTGTAGGTAACAGTTTCGGTTTTACTTCCTATTCACTTAAAGTAACAAATTTAGTGAATCACCAGATATAAACAGATGCTGAAAGTCAAGTATATACTTATATACTAAAATTTTTCAACCTTGAACTTCTTATATAAAAGATAAAATAAAAAATCACTGCTTTTATAAGTCAAACTCTTTATGTGCTAAACTGTGTTTTGGAAATTTGAATTTAGTGGCAAATAAATGGCACAGAGTATTGACAATAAAAAAAAATGTATTAAAGCAGGAATGAATCATTAAAGCAAACACCTCAGACTTTGACAATTAGTTGTTTGACAGCTGACCTAAGTTGAACTTCAGTAGAATGTAAGCTCCTTGAAGTGAGGGAATTTTCCTTTTTTGTCATTGTACTGGGATCCCAAAGCCAGTGCTTGGTACCTAGTAAACATTGAGGAAGCTGTGAGGAAGTGAAAGGATTGCAGGATTTGGTGTCAGAGGATCTTGGTTCTTAATCATTATTTTGCTATTGATAAGATCTTGGATAGAATGATGAATTTCATTAGGTATCAGTTTCATGAAGTGCATAAATAATAGATTTATACCCACTTATAAGATCCCTTCCAGATGAAACATTATCTTATTGGGGAAATTAATCAATTTTATGCACATTATTAAACAATTTAAATTATTTAAGGTATTAAGTTTCATTTGAATAATCAAGCAGCATACTCATAATGTATCATTTCTTAAATTTTTCCAATTACATAAAGATACAATTTTTAATAATTGTTTTCTGACATTTGTGAATCAATGTTCTCTCTTTCCTTTCCTCTCTTCCATCCTCCCTGAGACAGTAGGTAATCCAATAAAGGTTATACTTGTGCTGTCATGCAATGTATAATTCCATGTTTCTTGTGTTGTTAAAGAAGACACATATTGCTTATATAAAAAAAATTCATGAAGGAAATAAAGTGAAAAATGGTTTGCTCCAATCTACATTCGTAATCCAACCAAGTCCTCCTATGGTATTGGATATCTTTTTTCATTATGAGTTTCTTGAAGTTGTCTTGGATCCTTGCATTGCTGGTAACAGTTAAATCATTCAGAGTTGATCATCATACATTATTTTTATTACTATGTATAATGTTCTTTTGGTTTTGCTCAGTTCGCTTTGTATCACTTCATGTAAGTCTTTGCAGGTTTTTTGCACCATAATGTGCTGAGTACTTGTCTTATAGTTAGGGAAATCTAGGTTTGAATTATATTTCAGGTAGCTACTAGCTATGTGACCCCAACTAAGTGACTTAAATTCTATGTTAGAAATAGCTCCCTAAGGAGACAGTGTCACACAGTAGATTGTGCCCAGGATCTGGAACCAGGAAGATATTAGTTCAAATTTATAAATCTCTACTATCTGAGTGAACTTGAATTAATTATGTAACTTCTCTTGACTTCTCTTTCCTCATGTGTGAAATGGGAATAATAGTTATTTCTGCCTATATTTGCATTGTGGTATAGTTCTAGAGCTGGTGTCATACCACCAGAGGTCAAATCTGGCTTTGCTCTTTTCAACCTTCATGAATTTGGACAATTTATTTAATTTCTCTGTGCTTCAGTTTCCTTAAGAGACATCTAAGTTTGAGATACCAGAAGACTCTAGTCTGAAATCTGCCAAGTAGTAGCTCTGTAATCTTAAGCAAGACGTTGTGGTTCTTTTGGTCTTGGTTTACTCATCTGTGGAAAGAGGGCCTGGGCTTGATGACTATTAAGGTCTTTGTAGCTTTAAACCTATGATGTTATAGCTTTCAAAATAAATATTTTGTTTTGGGTTTTATAGTTTGGACCTGAAAAGTTAATGGCACAGGAAACTCCCTGGGAGTAAGCTCCTTATTCCTAAGTAATAGTCAACCAGAGTGCAACACCAGGAATTATGTAGGGACACTAAAGGTTAAAGGACTTCCTTAGGGCATACACCTAGACTTTGTAAATGGTGGGACCTGAACATAGTTTATCCTAAGTTTATCCATAGTTTATCACATTGTCTGCTCAACATTAGGAACCTCTAATAAGAAAGCATGTGTAAAGTGCATCAGAAACCTTTGATGGGTAATCTTGGGAAAGTCAGTTGTATTCTCTAGCTTCAGTTCCTCATCTTTAAAATAAGGAGTAAGACTGAATGGTATCTAGTGTCCTTTTTAATTTCATGATCCCATGAAGCAGCAAAGAATACAGAAGGAAAAATCAAGACAACAAGACTAAGACATTTCCAGCACATATTAACCCCTTATGGTATCCAAAATATACCTTGCCTATCATCAGAAGTACCCACAAAGGAGTAGAATTAAATCAGGCTCAGTCGTATCTGGGAAATGGAGAAGCAATTTCAATGATCCTAAGCTATTCAATGCTGCCAAATTCTCTTTGTCAACACCCAGATAGCCTTAGTAATTAATGCCTCATAAATAGGCTGACTTCACTCTTAGAAACACAAATCCTTTTTAAAAAAATGCAATTACTCTTGGGAGGGGAGCAACTTATTTTTGCTGTTTCATCATTTTTTAGTTGTCTGACTCTAAATGACCCCATTTGGGGTTTTCTTGGTAAGGATACCTGAGTGATTTGCCACCATCTTAAAATTCAGAAAATCAAAAAGCACATAGTCTAAGTTGACATTTTTATGACTTTCTTTCCTTCTCCAGCTCATTTTACATATGAGGAAATTGAGGCAAACAATGCTAATGAATTGCCTAGGATCATATAGCTACTAAGTGCTGGAGGCCAGATTCCAACTCGGGGAGTGGAGTGAGTCCAGTGATCTATTCATGGTACCACCTAGCTGTCAATGATCTTTTTACTTGAAGCTTTAACATGTTATTTCCAACAGGTTTTGTTGGGAGAATAGAATTAGAGATCAAAAGAATAAAAGGGAGAGTACCAATGATGGGAGTAGAGAGCACAGAACAGAGGGGCAAAGGCTGCTGAAGATAGACTTCATCTGCTTCTTAAGTTTTTCTTGCTGCTTATTCTTTATGTGTTTTAATAAAAGGTATGTACATAATTAACCTACTGTCTGAGCATTTTCAGACAATGTGTTTGAGGTCAAAGCCACAGAAAGACAGATAATGCTGTCATCTTCTAGTGTTACTACTACTACTACTACTACTACTACTACTACTACTACTACTACTACTACTACTACTACTACTATGCCTATTTAATGCTGTATCAGGGTCCAAATTAAAGCCAATTCTGGCACTCAGGGTGAGCAGCTCTAAAAATGTCCTCAAATCAATGTTGGTTTTTTTGTTTATCTGTTGCTTTGCTTTTTGGACAGATTAATCTGAGTGAAGAATAAATTTTAAAAAAAGATATTGAAAAATCTGGGACCTCAGAATTCTAAACTCAAGTCCAGGTAGAAAGTTCGATAACCTGGGCCATTGCATCCTGGAGATAGAAATTGCCAAAGTGGTTAAGAGGCCAAACTTGGTTGAGGAATCCCTCTTGAGGGACTGAGGAAAGGCTGTTCACCTTTAAGCTAATTATTCTAAATGAATTATTAATGCTAACTCCATCATTCTCCAACCTGAAGAAGGAATAAGAGTATGATCATCAAATCTCATTTGTAGTACCCTTGGACAAAGTGCCTCTTCCTTTACCTCCAATAATGGATTGTAGTTCAAGATCACAAATACATATTTGACCTGTCCTTTCCTGTTACATTTAGAAAGAAGGAAAATTTAACCCGTTTCTGTTTGTTCTTCTAGGGGACAAACCATCTTGAAATTCAGAAAATCAAAAAGCACATAGAGAGTCTAAGTTGACATTTTTATGACTTTCCTTCTTGATAAACTAGATCTGACCACAAAGCAGTCAACTCTGATTAAAAAACCAACCATAGGCATCCATGGGATATGTTATTTGTTTGAAAATATGTTTTCCATCACAAGAATAAAAGACTCTGCCAGGAACTTGTTATGATTCCTCAACATTTAAAAATGTTTTGATGAAAACACGTCTTTTAGGAAATTACAATAAATGCATCTGCATGGAGTGTTTGTTTTCTTAAACATTTGAATTAAGATTAAACTATTTTCTTCAGTATCAAAGGCAAAAAATACAAATAAATATGGACATTTCTAAGTTAACTGGGCAGCATAAAACCTTCGTTTATTTTCCACGAAATGTACCATTAATGTATAGATCTGATGCTGATCACAGACATAGAAATGGTAAACATTTCCATGCAACTCAGATGTTACACTACTTTAAATGCCAATAACTGACTTCATGTTAGAGTCTATTGAGTATGTATGTATAAGCAAGAGTCATAAGAACAGATTGGAAAAATGCTTTATACTTGTAGAGTGTAATGAAGCTAAAAGTAACTAGTGTCCGTGGCTAAGATATAAAAAAAAAGTAGAGTGATTCCAAAAGAAAAAAAAATCCCATATAATTGAAATGAATTCGAGAAAACATTTCCTTCTGGCCTGAGTCTAAAATGAGCAAATAATCACTACATTTTGTTTTTATTTTTAAATTTTTTTCTTTATTTACTATTTTAAACCCTTGACTTCTTTTTTAGAATCAATTCTAAGGCAGAAGAGAGGCAAGGGCTAGGCAATAGAGTTAAGTGATTTGCCTGGAGTCATACAATCAGAAAGTGTTAGAGGCCAACTTTGAACTGAAGTCTACCAAACTCCAGGCTTAGAACTCCATTTACTTTGCTTTTTAGCTACCCCTATATTTTAAATACTTGAATAAAAAAAGTCAGGATTTATTTGCTCCTTCCTTGCCCTAATTATCCTCCATGAGGTTATATGGTCCTACATAATCAGCCCTATGGCTGATTCTTGCAAAAACAATCTTGCAAATTAATCTCTTGCAAAATCTTGCAAAATCAATCAACCAGCATTCATTTCTTTAGTGCCTCTTACGTGTCAGACAGGGCACTAACCTTTGTGAATATTTTTTTTTTAGTGGAATCATCCCTACATTAGAGTCAAATATACATTCTAGTAACACTTGCCTAATAAAATTGTAACAATTCGACAGAGGGTTTAAAAGTCTCTCATGTTATGAGATGGATAAACTATCCAAGTTACTCATAGTTCAGTGCAAGAAGGAAGTTTCATTGGCATCTCCATGGAATGGCAAATAGAGCACTGTACCTGGAGTAAGGAAGACCAGAACTCAAATCTGATTTCATATATTTATTAGCTGTGTGTTCCTGGGCAAGTCACTTAACCTTTGTCTGCCTCAGTTTTTTCAATTGAAAAATGGGAATAGTAATAGTATCTACCTCATAGGTTTGTTGTGAGAATTAAATGACTAAATGGAGTCAATATTTATAAAGCACATGAAAGTTGTTTGTTTTTTAAACAAAGGAATAGCTACTGGTGGGGAATTACCTTCAAGAAACTGGGAGTTTTATAAATAGAACCTAAGGTTCTTTACAGATGTGCTGGAGCCAGCTATAACTGGCTTATGAAAGCCAGGGTGAAAATTGTAAATCAGCAAAGGATATTAATGAAGGTATGATTTATTGTTCTTTTGGTCTTCTAGATTAAGAAAATGATGGTGAAAATGAAAAGGATACAGATTAGAAGTACTATGCATATGTTTCCTCAGGTTCTTAAACATTCACAAGGAAAAAAAAATAAATTATACAGCACTTAGCACAGTACCTGGCACATATTAGTTGCTTAATAAATGTTTATTCCTTTTCCTTCCCTCATTGTGAGTATATCAATGAGCATTTTCAACTAAAAAAACATGGGGCTGGAGTAACAGAGGCAGCCCCTGCAGCAGTGGTAGGGGCAGCCACAGATAAGGTTAAGAAGGTAAAGTAAGAAACACTTGAAGCCCTCCAACCACCTTCTAAATGACCACAGATGAATAAAAATGCCTCAAAACGAATACTGCAGTGACAGAACAAACAAGAGAAGGGGTGAAACAGTGCTCTGACCCAGAACAACTTGCAAGCAGGACTCAACTCATCTCTTTAGGTTTTAGGAGGAAACACCAAACAAGCCTCAGCAAAACTCAGATGAAATATAGTGCAATGGCAAGAGAAAGATAACAACTGGCTCAGACCAGCCTCAGCAAGGTAAGAGTGGAAACCAATGCAATAAAGAATAAGCAGCACTAAGAGGAAAGTGGCTCTCCATAGTCCAGCCAAAACAGAGGCCAGCACAGGCAGCAGGGAAGGATCTCAGCCCAACAAGGACCATTCTCAGAGGGACTGGGCAGAACATAACTCAAACTAGCTGAACTGAACAGCTGTAAATCTCCAACCAGGCCACCTCTGTGCTGGATCTCAACAAGGGAGATGACAAAAATACAAACACGGGAGATAACAAAAATAAAAACATGAAAACATATAAAGCCTCAAAAGAAAAATCTGAAAGGATGTCAAACTAAAAATGAACCCCTGTAAGAACTCCAAAAATGACAGAAAAATAAACAAAAAAAAACTTAGAAGAAAAATAAGAAAGAAAAATGAAAGAAAAAATGAGTAGCTTAGAACAAAAACTTATTGAAGAAAACAGTTCTTTATGAAAGGAAAACAATAGCTTAAAGAGAAAAATAACTCCTTAAGAAAGGAAATACAAAGCCACAAAGACGACAATGGATCCCTAAAAATTAGAAGTGGACAAAAAGGAAGCTAAGGACTTCATGAGATGGCATGAACCAAACAATGAAGGCAAATTTAATAGAATGAATAAATAGTAGAAAATTTAAAATTTCTCACTGGAAAAAACAACTGGCCTAGAAAAATAGATCCAGAAGAGGTAATTTAAAAATTATTCAATTGCCTGAAAAGCCATCATCAAAAAAAGAACTTGGAAACCATAATGAAAGAAATTATCAGAGAAAACTACTCTGATGTTTTTTAACAAAAGGCAAAAATAAAAATAGAAAGAATTCACTAATCACCTACTGAAAGAAATCCCAAATTTAAAAATCCTAGTACAAATATAGCCAAATTCCAGAAATCTCAAATCAAAGGGAAAATACTACAAGCAATCAGAAAAAAAAATATTGTGGTATCACAATTAGATTACACTGGACCTTGCAGCTTCTTCATTAAAGGATCAGAGGCTTGGAATATGGTATTCTACAAGGCAAAGGATTTAAGCCTATAACAAAAAAAAATCACCTGTCCATTGAAAGTGAGTATAATACTATAGGGGAAGAAAAAACATTTGATGAAATAAAGGAATTCTAGGCATTCCTGATGAAATGGCCAGAACTAAAAAGAAAATCCAATGACCAAATTTGACACTTGAAAGAAGGAAAGCAGAAGGAAAAAAAAACATCAAGGGAATCAGTGAAGTTAAACTAATCACATCTCTGCATGGGAAAATGGTAACTGGCATAATTAAGATTTCTATAGTATAAGAGATACCTAAAGTAAATAAATAAATAGATAAATAAATAAATAAATAAACAAACAAATAAATAGATAGATAAATAGATAAATAAATAAATGAAAAGCAGTCAAAGAGAAAATGGGATTAAACTGATCTCATTCTTTGCATGGGAATGTGGCAATCAGAATACTTAAAATACTAATGATACAAAAGATACTTAAAATATTTTAAGGTAATCAAGGGAAACAATGTGTTAAATTGATTATATTACTAATAAGAAGGTGGTAACTAAGATGCTTAAGATACCTATGATACTTGAAATACTTAAGATACTTAAAATACTTAGAATGCTTAAGATGTTGAAGATACTTAAGAATTTTCAATAGGAGCATGCAAAAATATGTTCAGCAGCTCTTTTTGTTGTGAGAAAGAATTGGAAATTGAGGAGTTGGGTAATGGCTTACCAATTGTGGTATATAATTGTAATGGAAAACTATTGTGTCATAAGAAATGATGAACAAGATGAGTTCAGAAAAACCTACAAAGACTTATATCAACTGATGCAGAGCAAGGTGAGCAGAACCAGGAGAACAAAAATGTCCACTAAGGGCCCTTTTAGCTCTAATTCTCTGATTCTAAAAATAGCTACTTCAGTAACTTTTTTCTCATTCCGTTTATTCAATTGACTTAAATGTTCAAAAGTCATTCTGAATGCACCGAGACCTCAAAATCTCTTAGATTTGCATAAATATCAGGTAAGTAGAAAGTCACAGTAAATAACACAGGCAAGGCAACCATGGACTGCTACATTTCCTATGATCTATAGATGTCAGCATCTATAGTAGGCATATTTAATTTATTTTATTAATATTAATATTGTTTTTCCTTTCACTCTCCCCTTCCAACTGAAGAACAACAAAAACAAACAAACAAACAAAAACCTCTCATGACAAATATGTATAATCAAGCAAAGCAAAAGCCTTCATTGGTCATGTCAAAAAAATAATACCTCATTCTTCATTCCGAGGCTATTGCCTTTCTGCCAATGAGAGGGGAAGGAGAAAGCATGCTTCATCTTCATCCTCACACTCAAAACTCTGGAGCCATTTCTGGTCATTACACAGACCTATTTGAACATTGAACATTACGTTGAAATTTGAACAATTTCAAATTTTTTTTTTCTGTCTGTACTTATATTTGCAATGTTTAGCATGGTGTCTGACACCTAAGAAAATGCCAAACTCTGGAGACAGAAAATACTTGTTGCCTTGCCTTAATTTGATAATCTTGTTATCATACAGATCTTTACAAAAATGGCCACTAAGGTCTACAATCTTATTTGTTCTGTGGTTGGACAACATCTAATGCTTGCTGGTTCAGTGACATTGGATGGCTTACAACTTTTCTGGACCTCTGGTGGTACAATGGATAGAGCATTGAGCTTGAACTAGAAAATGCAGAGTTTGATTCTGACCGCAGACATTAGCAATATAACCTTGAATGAGCCATTTGATTCTGCTTTTCCTTACTTTCCTCAACTATAAAATGAGGATAATAATAGCACCTACTTCCCAGAATTTGTGAGGATCAAATTAGATAATATTTGTAAAAAGCACTTCCTATAATATTTGTTCTAGGGTATATCCTATATGAAAGTTTATTCTCTCCCCTTCTCTTTATTATTTTCCCTCCCTCTTCTTTCTTTCTCTCTCCTCCCCTCTCCTCTCTTTCTGTCCTCAGCCCTTCATCTAGCCAAGTCCTTCCCACTTAATAGATTAGGCACTAGAGGCTAAAGGATATAATTAGATAAAATACTGGGACTCAAATCAGGAAGACTGAATTCAAATCGAACCTTAGACATTTCTTAGCTAAGTGACCCTGTACAATTCCCTTAACTTCTATTTCATCAGTTTCCTCAGATGTCAAAAGGGGATGATAAAAGTACTTTCATTGCAGAGTTGTTGAGATGAGTTAAAACATAATATTTATAAAGCACTTAACACAGTGTCTGGCACATAGTAAGGACTATATAAATGTTTATTCCCTTTCCCTTATTCAAAGTCACATAGTAAGTAGCAAAGAAAGGTTTCGTCTTCATGACTGAAAATCCATTGCTTATGCCAGTGTATCATTTTATAAATCTTAAAATCTTGGGAGGAAAATGAGTGATGCTTATTATTAGGCATGAAATTAGAGCACAGAGGAGAACAAAACCCCTTATGTGATGTGATGTAGGGTTTGGCTTTTAGAACCCTTCAGCCTAATGTTCAGACTAAACGCAGGGCGCTCTAGTCACAGCAATCCCTCCAGAAATCCCCAAAGGATATTTTTCCCCCTTATACATCATACAGTATGAGTAACACACAGAGAAGATCATGTTCGGCTTTTGCCTGAGATACTCTCTCAGAGTTAGTTTCTACCAAAATATCAGAAAATATCCGTTTTAGTTATGACTTCAGTTCTATGATTATGGCTTGCCTATTGTACCCTAGAAGTTAAGCTTCTCACAAAGAAGAGAAGAGTCTTACAGGTTAATATATATTAAATAATAATCAGCTTTTCCAAACAATATAAAATCATTGGACTATTTTTTAAACTATGCATATGTAGGAAAAGGGTGCCTGTGTGTGTGGATGTCTGTCTGTGTACAAGAGACAGACAGAGAGACTCTGTCTCTGTGTCTGTCAGAGAGGCAGAGACAGACACAGAGACAGAGAGGCAGACACAAGCATTAAAAAAGGCCTTTTAAACTGGGATTTTCTGACTTTCTAAATAAGGATTTAAATATAATAGATTTTGCTGAAATTTCATGTATTTTTTAACCTTAAAAAATATTTATTAGGAAGGGTTGATCAAGTTCATCCATATGACAAAGGAGTCCATAAAAAAAAACACAAAAAAAGTTAGGAACCCCTGCATTATAATATACTTATTTAAGGCAAAAAAGGATAAAGACATTGTTACTTCTAGAGAGCCAAGTTCTTCTCTGTCTATTACAGAAAAATACCAAAGAAAATGAAATTTCAATAGTATTGGGGGGAATAAATTATACCTTATTTTTAACATTTCAACTCTACAAGCAGAAGAGTGCTATACAAACAGTAGGTGCTTAATAAATATTGTTTTCCATGTCCTTTTAGAATCTTAAGTAGGAAATTGCACGCTTCTAAGGAGTAGAAAGTATCCAATGTCTCTAGAGAAGACTGGAAATTTAATATGTCTGGAGAAAAAAAAACGTTCCACATTTCTATGGCAGGTGAAATGTTCCCAGTTTCTTTCCCAATAAAAGATGCTTTAGTGTTTTGAAAAGACTGCTGAATTTTGAGTCTTAGGACCTGTATCCAAATCATGGGTCTCGTGACTATTTATATGGTTATTCGCCCTCTTTGGACCTCATTTTCCCCATATACAAAAGGTAGTAGATCGAATGAATGAAGTGTTTTCCAAACATTTATTAAGTGTTTGCTGTATTTATTTATTAAGTGCAAAGCAGTGTTCTAAGCACTGGGGATACAAACAGAAAAGGAAGACCATCTATGCCCTCAAGGAGCTCAAAGTTCAACAAGAGGAGGTCACACAATCTATCTGACTTCTAAAATCCCTTCTAATTGAAGATCTATAAAACCATGAGGCAGGGAGTAAAAGTATTATCCTAATTTGATAGATGAAAAAGCTGAGAATTAGGTGAGGTTAGTACTTTGCCCAAGTTGATATACTATTTAATTAGCAATTGGGCCTAAAACTTGAGTCTTTTCTCTCTTCACCAAATATTATCCTTTCTGCCTCCCAGAAGTGTGGTCAATCATTAAGTCAAGAAACATTTATTATGGAAAGCAAGGTGGATAGAGAGTGAGGTCTAGAGATTAGAAGTCCTGGGTTCAAATATGGCCTTAGACATTTACTAATGGTGTGATCCTGGGCAAATGTGTTGATTCTAAGACAGAAGGTAAAGGTTAGAAAAAAAGAGAAGTGTTTATTAAATACTTACTATGTGCCAGGTACTGTGCTGAGGGCTAAGGAAAACAATATTAATAACAATAATAATAGTATTAATAATAGCTAACATTTATGTTTGCTCATATTGGTCTATTAAGGTTTGCCAAACACTTTACAAATATTTCATTTCATTTTCACTATAATTCTTGGAGGTATTGTTCTTATCCTTGTTTTATTAATGAGGAAGTTGGACCACAGAAAAACTAGGTGACTTATTTAGCATCGTACATGTAGTAAATCTCTGAGGTAAAATTCAAACTCAAATCTGACTCTAATCCTTCTGATCAATCCACAGTGTCACCTAGCAAGCAAGAGAAGCCTTCTCCTCGTGGATCTTACATTTTAATGCAGGAGATAACTGATGTAATTCTAGGAAGTGGATTTTATATCTAATAGAAAGAAAATATAGGGCTGTTCATAAATATCTTTCCATTTATACCTCATGGCATTGAATGTTGGCATTGGAGTGTGCGTTCTATATCATCTTGTGCATTCTCTCCCTTTTAGACATTAGGAAGTTGAAGCCACATTTTCTTTTCTTCCAGTATCTGTTGTCTGTTTCTATAGATTATATAGCAGTTTCTCCCATTTATCAGAAGAATAAGCAAAATGCAGAATCTTTGGGTAGATTTCTATCATAGTAATACAAATAGATGACTGCTATCAACCTAAACAGAAAAATTCAGTTCATTATAGCTCTTAGGCTTCATGAGCAGCACTTGACATCGTTCTAGTTGACCTAAGAAGTGGATTACAAAGTTTAGTGCAGATCTGCTAGAGAGTGCCTGTTTAACCAATCACCATTTTCCAAGTTCTATGGCAGATTTAGTAGAGAAGTCCAAATTATGTTTATTGAACTCATCTTGTGTCTATGCCACTTAAATAATTTTGAAGTTTGGTACACAAGGGAAATAGATATAAATTTTAACATTTAAGCCCTCTTCAGGCTACTATATACAACTAATACAATGAACATATTTTTAATGTGTTTTTCCTTCAAAAGTTTTGAAACATGACCACAGAGCCTAGAAACATCTTAATAGATATTTGTCGTGGGCTTTGTATTTCACTTCAGAAAATAAGTACAATAGTGTTAATACAAGAGTATAACAGGATATACAAAATTTTTAATGGAAAAGGTGTTTGAACATGAAATTAAAAAGTCTCGCTTCAAAATATGCCTCTGATGACCAGATTTAAGAATGTGATCAAGTCATTTATCCTTTCTGAAACTTAGTTTCATTTGTAAGATGAGAACACTGGTTTCTAATGTCTTTTCTTGGTCAAATTGTATGATTCTATAAAATAAAAGAACTTTTTAATCTAATCAAAGCACTTTATGTTGTTGTGGCTGTTGGCTGGTTATTTTTCAGTCATGTCCAATTTTCTGTGACACCATTTGGGGTTTCTTGGCAAAGATACTGATGTGGTTTTTTTTCCATTTCCTTCTCCAGTTCATTTTATAGATGAGGAAATGGGAGCCAACAGGTTTAAATAATTTTCTCAGGGTCACACAGCTAGTTAGTGTCTGAGGTCACATTAAAACTCAGAAAATAAGTCTTCTGAAACCAGGGCCAGCATTCTATTCACTATGTCGGTACCCATGTGGGATTCTCATTCTTTATCTAGTAGTGGCAAGATTATCTAATCAACCTCTTAATAGTCATTCAGTTTTCTAGGACACCTAATGAAGCCAAAATCACTGGCATCTAGTACTTAAAACATCTATGATATTGCCAAGATGTCAATACTGAGTGTAGGATATCTAGATGGCAACTTTTTGGATAATAATAGTAGATATTGAGTAAATGCTTTAAGATTGTCAGTGTGTTCAATATGTCATTTGACCCTTAGCTGTCATGCAAGGAAGAAACCCTCATAGAAAAAAGATCAGTGAACTCCAACTGGCAAGCAGTTGCTACTGATACATAAGGACAGCCAACCTAGCTGAAGCAACAGGGTACCCTCTGAGGAGAACAGAAATAGCATGTATCAGGCAAGTCAAACTAGCTCCATCACTTTAACCATCATTTCATCTTAGACCTTGGTGGAGATACCATAGGACCTTGAACCTAAAGGTTCTTGGGAAAACAGTTTTCTCTACTCCACCAGTCCTACTTCCAGGCTCACTTTCATAGCAATCATTCAAAGTAAAAATAATTATAGAGAAAGGATTCAGATTCTTTACCAATAATACCTGTTGATTGTCATCAAGAGTCATATAAAAATAAAAACACTGGGAGTGGCAACAACCTCCAGACCAATAGTCCTGTTTCTAGCTCAGTCCTAAAAGTAGTCATTTATGAGAAAGCTCTTATGAAGAAGGGCTAGTCATAGTCACCAAAAGCTAATCAACTTTCACTCACAGGACAGGTAAACCAACTTAGCAGAAGCAAGGCACCTTAAAAGAAAGAGAGGAGGCAACATTGCCAGGCAAGTCAGACTATCTCCAATACATTTACCAACATTTCCCACCAGAAAATAATGGCAAGTAGGCATTGAAAATAGCATACAGGGAATGCCACACAATGGGACAAGGGAAAGAAGAAACCTGTTAAACAATTGACTTTTGGTTGCCAAGATGGAGGAGTAAGAAATGCTTAGAGTGAGCCAACCACTTCCAAATGACCACAGAAGAACAAAAATGCCTCAAAATGAACACTAGACCTGTAGAATCAATAGTAGGGGTGAAACGGTGCTCCAACCCAGGACAATGTGGACAGACAGAAGGAGGACATCTCATTTGGAAATAAGGAGAGAATGATAAAGAAGTCTCAAATGAATTCAATGCAGTGTGTAAGTGGAGGGGGAAAGAGCACAAGTGACTTAGTCCAGCATCAGCAGAGAAAGAGTAAAAAGCAATATGATATAGAATAGGCAGGATTGGAAGGAAAGCAGCCCAGAGAGTTTACCCAATCAGAGATTGGGTGTAACTCAGCAGAGGCAGCAGGGGGAGGAATTCAGCCCAATAGGATCAAGCCTCAGTGGGATTAGGCAGAATTCAACTGCAATCAGTTGAAAAGTATAGCTATTAACCTCCACCAACCAGGCCAACTGGACCAACATTGTAGAGTGTTCACTTTGGGATTGAGACAACACAGTACAGGCATGGGAAAATTAGGCCCTCCACCCCAGGAATGGAGCAAAGCTTCATCGTATAAATAAAATCAAGGGAAAAAATAACCCCAAAATAAACAAGATAGAAAAAAACTAAATGCTAGAAAAAAAATATTGCAACAAGAGACATGACCAAAATACAAGATCTGAAGAGGAAAGGAACTCAAAAGCAAAAGTATATGAAACCTCAACTGAAAATCTGAATGGATGTCAAGCCCAAAATAAATTCCTAAATTTTATTATTTCCTTTTATATTCTTGATCTTTTGTTCTTTCAGATGAACTTTGTTATATAATTTTTTCTAATTCTATAAAAAATTTTTTGATACTTTGATCGTTGTATCACTGAATAAGTAATTAATTTGGGCAGGATTGTCATTTTTTAATATATTAGCTCATCCTAACCATGGGCAATTAATGTTTTTCCAATTGTTTAGATCCAGTTTTAATTGTGCGAAAAGTATTTTGTAGTTGTGTTCATATAATTCCTGTGCTTGTCTTGGCAGATAGAGTCTAATATTTTATATTGTCTAGAGCAGTGATGGGCAAACTACAGCCCACGGGCTGCAGGGCCAAATGTGGGCCCCCTGAAATGTTCTATCCAGCTGCCCAACATTACTCCTAATCTGATGAATACAATGAGTAGGATACAATACAATGAAACTTCGAAAGAGTTGCCTTAGAAACAGACTGACAGATGAGCATTTCCTTTCCTTTGGCCCCCTCTTTAAAAAGTTTGCCAATCACTGGTCTAGAGTGATTTTAAATGGAGTTTCTCTTTCTAACTCCTGCTGGCGAGTTTTGTTGGAAATGTATAGAAATGCTGTTTTATGTGGGTTTATTTTGTACCCTACAACTTTGCTAAAGTTGTTAATAATTTCCACTAGACATTTAGTTGATTTTCTAGGATTCTTTCACTATACCATCATATCATCTGCAGAGAGTGATAGTTTAGTTTCCTTATTGCTACTTTAATCCCTTCAATTTATTTTTCTTCTCTAATTGCTACTGCTAGCATTTTTAGTAGAATGTTAAATAATAGAGATGATAATGGGCATCCTTGCTTCACTCCTGATCTTATTGGGAAGGCTTTTAACTTATCCCGATTGCAGATGATGCTTGCTGATGATTTTTAATATATACTGTTTATTATTTTGAAGAAGGGCCCTTCTATTCCTATACTTTCCAGTGTTTTCAATGGGAATGGATGTTGCATCTTGTCAAAGACTTTTTCTGCATCTCTTGAGTTAATCAAGTGATTTCTGTTGGTTTGCTTATTGATATGGTCAATTATGTGGATGGTTTTCCTAATATTGAACCATCTTTGCAATACTGGTATAAATTCCACCTGCATGAGTGAATAATCCTTGTGATAACTTTCTGTAGTCTTTTTGTTAGTATTTTATTTAAGATTTTTGCATCTATGTTCATTAAGGAGATTAGTCTATAATTTTCTTTCTCTATTTTTGGTCTTCCTGGCTTTGGAATTGTGAAAATGGGATTGACTCTCCCCTTGCCTATTTTTAAATTAATCAACAAAAACTGAAAACACCCCTAATTAACACTAAGTAGGGGAGGTTCACAAGCTACTTACTAAAAATGGGTGAAAACTCAGAAACAACTGACTACACCCTGGACAGTGCTAAGCAAATTTAATGACTGCAATTGGTCCCCATAAAGTGTATAAAGGGACAGGAAGGGACTTAAAAAAAGAATTATAACAGAGAAAGAACTTCCTGTCCAAGAGGTCTTTGTACTGAATTTTTAGGTTGAAGGATCTTGGACTGGGACTGTGGCTCTTAGACTGTTTCTGGAAAGACTGCTCCTAGATCCTCTCCCTTTGGATCTTCTCCCAGTGAGTGAAAAGCTGACCTTCCTTTCATGGCTTCTGGAGAGATGAGTCCCAGAGAGACATCCCCTTCTTGGAGGAGGCCTCATGGATTGAACCTTTGTTTAATTCACCACCAAGTCCTCTGACTGAAGGGTTAATGAACCCTGCACGGGTTGACATGGGAACCAAAGCAACATTTGGGTGATAAGCTAGACGTCTTACTCTACCTTCTTTCATATTTCTCTACTTTCACTTGTTCCACCTCTTAGTAAATAAAGCTACTGAAAGTCATTTGATTTGGGCTATATTAATTTTTAAATTGGCAACATCAGTATTATCTTAAAATTCTCATATATTTAGTCAAATCCCTTAACCTAATTCCTTAAAGAATCAATACCATATTTGTATCATAAAAAGAATTTAATAAGATTTCTTATTGCCTTCTCTGTCAAATAATTTGCATACTATTGGGATTAATTATTCTTTAAATGTTTGATAGAATTAACTTGTGAATCCATCTGGCCCTGGGAATTTTATTTTAGGAAGTTCCTTAATGGCTTGTTTGATTTCTTTTTCTGATATGGGATTATTTAAGTATTCTATTTTCTATTTTGTTATTCTAGGCAATTTATATTTTTGTAAATATTCACCCATTTAACCTAGATTGCCATATTTATTGCCATATAATTAGGCAAAATAGATCTTCATTAGAGATGAGATCACCCTTTTCATCTTTGATACTATTAATTTGATTCTCTTCTTTCTTTTTTACTAGATTAACCAGCACTTTATCTATTCAAAATACTATCTCCTAGTCTTATTTATTAGTTCAATAGCTCTTTTACTTTCAATTTTATTAATTTCTTCTTTAATTTTTAAGATTTACAATTTAGTTTTTCTCTGGGGATTTTTAATTTGTTCTTTTTCTAATTTTTTTAAGTTCCAAGCCCAACTAATTGATCTCTATCTTCTCTATTTTGTTGATATAAATACTGAGAGTTATAAATTTTCCCCTGCATACTGCTTTGGCTATATCCCATAGATTTTGATACATTGTCTCCTCATTGTCATTCTCTTTAATGAACTCCATCATTGTTTCTATCATTTGGTTTTTGGCCCACCAGTTTTGTAGAATTAGATTATTTAGTTTCCAATTAATTTTAAATTTGTCTTTCTGTGGATACTTGCTAACTATAATTTTTACCTCATTATGATCTGAAAAAGTTGCATTTATTATTTCTACTTTTCTGCATTTGTTTGCAATATTTCTATGCCCTAGTACATGGTCAATCTTTCTAAATGTACCATGTACTGCTGAGAATAAAGTATATTCCTTTTTATCCCTGTTCAGTTTTCTCCAGATAACTATTAACTCTGATTTCTCTAAAATTTCATTCATTTCCCTTATTTCTTTCTTATTAATTTTTGGTTCAATTTATCTAGTTCTAAAAAGGAAATGTTGAAGCCCTCCACTACTATGGTCTTACTATCTATTTCCTCCTAAAAACTTATTTAGTTTTTCATGTAGTAATCTAGATGCTATACCATTTGGGAAATAAATGTTTAGTAATGATATTACTTCATTGTTTATAATACCCTTTAGCAAAATGTAATTTCCTTCCTTCTCTCTTTTAATCAGATCAATTTCTACATAAGTTTTGTCTGGTATCATGATTGCTATTCCTGCTTTTTTTTACTTTAGATGATGAATAATAAATTCTTCTCTAGCCTTTTACCTTTAATCTGTGTATCACTCTCCCTCAAATGTGTTTCTCATAAACAACACATAGTAGGATTCTGGTTTTTAATCCACTCTGCTATCCACTTTTATTTTTTTATAGGTGAGCTCATCTCATTGACATTCAGTGTTATTATTACTAACTCTGTATTGCTCTCCATCATATTATCCTCTTTATATCCTGCTCTATTCCCTTTCTCTCTGTTACTCCTCACCAGTATTTTGTTTTTTGTTGTGCGCACACACACACACACACACACACACACACACACACACACACTTACCCTTCCCTCCAATTACCTTCCTCTTCACTTGTCCTATTCCCCTTCTACTTCTCTATAAGGTAAAATAGAATTCTATATCCCACTGAATAGGGTAAGATACAATTCTATACTCCACTGAGTATACCTGTTTTTCCCTCTCTGAGCCAATTATGATGAGAGTAAAGTTTAAACATTGCCTGTAGCCACTCTTATCTTTCCCTCTCTATAATGATTTTTATGCCTCTTTATGTCATATAATTTAACTCATTCTATCTCTCCCTTCCCTTTTCACTCAATGAAACCCTATCAGCCTTTGATTGATTTTTTTAACATATCATTCATATGCATACATATCATATCATACATACCTATTATTCCATATCTTCATATTTATATATACATCATAATATCATATATCATCGTATACATCATATCATCATAATCAGCTTACTTCTCCACCCTCTTTCTCAGTAAATTCCTTCTATCTCCTCTATTACTAAGAGTAATTTTTGAGAATTACACAAATCCTCTTTCCATATAGACATATAAGCATTTTGACCATGATGAGCCTCTTTAAATTTTCTCTTTTTTATTTATCTTTTTTGGGCTTCTCTTGCGTCACATGTTTGGACTTCAATTTTTCCCTTTAAGTCTGGCTTATTCCTCAAGAATGCTTGGAAATCTTCTATCTTATTGAATATCCATTTTCCCTTGAAAGAATATACTCTCTTTTGTTGAATAGGTGACTCTGGGTTGTAAACCCAAATCTTTTGACTTCCTCAATATCATATTCCATGCTTTTTGATCCTTTAATGTAGAAGCTACTAAGTTATGTGTGATTATGATTGTAACTCAATGGTATTTGAATGGGTTTTTCCTAGATGCTTGAAGTATTTTCTCTTGGCTCCATGGCTATTGAATTTAGCTATTACTTTTCTGGAAATTATCATTTGAAGACTTTTTTCTGGAGATGATCTGTGAATTCTTTCAATTTCAATTTCATTTTCTTGTTTAAGGATCTCTGGGAAGTTATCTTTGACAATTTCTTGTAACATAATCCTAAAATTTTGTCTTTATGATGATTTTCAGGTAACCCAATAATTCTCAAACTGTCTTTCCTAGATCTATTTTCAAGATCAGTTGTTTTTTTCAATAAGATATTTTGTGTTTTCCTCTATTTTTTTCATTCCTTTGATTCTGGCTTTATTGTTTTTTGATTTCTCATGAAATCATTAGTTTCTAGATCATCAATTCTGATTTTTAAGACCTGATTTTCCTCTGTCAATTTTTGTTTCTCACTTTTCAATTGGCCCATTTCTCCTTGCATCACTTTCATTTCTCTTCCCCAATTCTTGTACCACTATTTGCCTAGGCAGGATCTCAGTGTCTCCATGTTGGCTTGGGTTAGTTTCCAAACATATGACAGCAGATGTAGGGTGGGAGTTGGGGTTTTGCTCTTGACTTGCTCTTCTCTCCTTGTTATAGCCTCTTGCTGGCTCTGTTCTCCTCTCACCCCAATGCTCCAGATGTTCTCTGCCTATCTTTTGAGTTCTTCTTTTCTTAATAGTTGTTTCAATCTGTCTCCTGTATTTGTTTTGTGGCAATGCTTTAATCTTGATCTGAGAAAAATCTCATTGTGACATGTTGCTGCTCTGGCTTACTCCTCCATCTTGGCTCCCTATGCAAAAATCTTAAACAAAAAAAATTAAAGAATCTTTAGGTATTCCATAATATCAAGTCAGACCTATGTATAAAGATGGAATCAAAACAAGACAAAAAGAACATTATGACAAATAAAATAGATAACTTTACATTAAATTAAAAAGTTTCTGCACAAACAAAAGCAATAAAACCAAGATTAAAAGTAAAAAAAAAACAAAGTGGGGAAAAATTTATCACAAGTACCTTTGATGTCTCTCAAATATATATAAAACTGAGTTTAAAATGTCTGAGAATACAAAGCATTCTCCAATTGGCAAATGGTCAAAGACATGAACAGGTAATTCTCATATGAATAAATTAAAACTATTTTAGTCATGTAAAAAATCCTCCAAAAATTATTAATTAGATAAATGTTAATTTAAACAATTCTAAGCACTTCACACTCTTCAGATTGGCTAATATAGCAAAAAAGGATAATGATAAATGTTAGAGGGAATATTGAAAAATTGGGATACTAATGAACTGTTGGTGGAGCCATGAACTAATATAATCATTCTAAAGAGCAATCTGGAAACATGCCCAAAGTGCCATCAAACTGCATACTTTCTGACCCATCAAAACTACTAAAAGAAGTATATCCCAAAGAGATTAATGAAAGGGAAATGGAACCTACTTGTACAAAAATATTTATAGCAGTTCTTTTTGTGGTGGAAAACAACAAAAAAAAAACTGAAGGAATGCCCATCAATTAGGGAATGACTGTAGAAGCTGTGATCTATGCTTGTAATGGAATACTATCATGCTATAAGAAATAACAAACTTGCCATATGTGAATATGAATTGAAGCAAACCACTTTTCATCTTATTTCTTCCATGAATTTTTCTTTATTATGAGCAATGTCTTGTTTCACAACATGAAAATCATGAAAATATATATTATATGATAATGTATGTATAACATATCATATTATCTGTGTTCTTGGGGAGAGGAAGCATGGGGAAGGTAGGAGAGAACATGAATTACAAAATGTCAGAAAATGAATATTAAAAATTGTATCAAGATATAATCTAGAGAAAAAGAAAGATAAAGAACTTGAAAAAAAGACTCTAATGAGAATCTCAGGATTCTGACCTTAAGAGGTTTTCACATAGCAAGATTTCCAGCCCAGTGACCTCAGACATCATCCTAAGAAGCAACACTCATGTAGATTTAGACTGGCAACTGCCTCTACAGATGACACAGACATAATTACTGAAGACAATTAGGTAGATGTGGGGAGGACTTGTTTGATTATTTGCACACCCAAGAAAGATGACTGAATATGTTGAAAAAACAAAAGATAGATTGAAAAACAACCACATATGTGACTGAATAAATTTTATTTGCCTTCTTAGCACTAAATTATAGTTTGGGAAAATAGTTTTTGAATAATTGAACTGGATTAAGAAAATATAATACTTTAATATTTCAAGGGATACATATTCTCAATAATGATCTTCACTGCCTTAACTCATATCAGAATCTATCTATTCCTTCAATCATTTTTAGATTTCTTACTCATATATTCTACTGATTCTCCAAGAAACAAGATAAAACAGATCAACAAAAATAAAGCCAACTCAAATCAAATGGAATAGTAACATGCTCATTCAAGGTGAATGCTGTGTTTTCAATTCTCTAATATTAAATTAACAACTTGGAAGTCCTAGGAAGGCAAAACTTAACGTGAATGACGCAAAGCCAGAAGAAATAGCTAAGGTAGTGGATGGCAATTAGATTCTAAAACGACCTTAGCAGACTACTATACTAGGCTGAGTAATGAGATTAAATTTCATAACAATGTAAGGATTTGTACTTTTTTTTTTTAAATTGGGCTTCTCAAAAACAAAAGGGATTAGGCATGGTTACACAATAGTTCATTTTTAAAAGATCTATGAAATGGAAGAGGCATGATATTATCCTGCTAATTCAATATAAGAAAATTATGTTAATATGTCAGCAAGGAAAGCAAATTCTATATTATAATGGCTGAGCAATAATAACATCCTGACAGAATAAAAGTAACATGAAATGTGTTACAGTAGAAAGAGAGCTGGCCTTTCATTTTGGAAGACTTATATTCAAATCAAGCTTTTAATCCTTAATATCTGTGTGACCTTCAATATGTTACTTATCCTCCTCTGTTCTCTTTTTCATTTGTAAAATGGGGGCTTTGGACAAGATAGTCTCTATTATACCTTTCAGTCCTAAGTATATGATATTACTGGTAAACTGAATAATAGTAACATGGTTTTAGAAATTTTACCTTACTTTGCATTCAATAGTCTCTTTCAGAACAATGCAGATGAATAAAGAAGCTTTTATTGGACACTTAGCAAGACCCAGTCACTAGATAGTCTATAGAATACAAAGATAAAAACTAAACAATATCTGCCATTTAAAATAGGACAGACAAAAAGAGTCACAAGAAGGGGTGAAGCAGTACACCAGCCCAGAATGGTTGTGGAGAGATAACAAGGAGGATTCATCTCAATTGTGTATGAGGAGAGAGTGCTGAACAAACTTCAGTATAACTCCGACATGATATGGCACTACTAGCATGGGAAAGAGCACAGTCATCTAAGTTCAGCTTCAGAAGGGTAAAGCAGAAATCAGTGCAATAAAGATGCAGTCTCAATCTCAGGAAGGACTGAAGCTTCAACATATAGACAAAATTAAAGGGGCGAAGGGGAGAGAAATTACTCCAAAATAAGAAAAAGATAGAGAAAAAAACCTAAAGTGAGAAAAATATTTCAAGAGAGATGACAAAAATACAAGCTCTGAAGAGGACAGTAATACAAAAATGAAAATGTATGGAGTCTCAAATTAAAATCTGAATGGAAATCAAACCCAAAATGAACCCCTGAAAGAGCTTCACAAAAAGATAGCAAAACAAATAATAAGAAACTCAGAAGAAAAATTAAAGAAAATTATAGAAAACATCAATAGCTGAAAACAAAAACTTACTGAAGTAAATATTTTCCTAAAAAAAGTAAATGCAATATTTCAAGCAGGAAAATAAATCCCTAAGAAAAGAAGAAACAAAACCTCAAAGAAGAAAATGTTATAATTTTTTTCAGGTTTCCAAGTAATCATTTTTTATTCTGAAACTTGTCAAATTGCTCACATTGTGGCAAGACTATATAAGATTAATAAGAAGTAGCAGCACATGGAACACTGGAGACGAAAGGGTCCTCAATTTCCAGGGAGAGTTGATATCCCTTTCACAGTGAAGATCTTATCTTTATTAAAAACAAAACAAAACAAAATCACACATTCTTGCACATGCACACACACACATACACACACAGAGAATAGACAGAAGCTAGAAAAGCCCCTCGAGGGATGAGCCACAACAGTGGAACAGCAAAAAATCCACTGGCATAATAGGGTGTTTTTTGGTCTTTTATCCAAAATGGCATACAAATGGGGTTTCCAAGAATTAAAAGGTACAAGAATAGAAATAAGCTTCTAGAGCAAGGGAATCATTTGCCTTAAGAGAGTTAGCAGAGACAGACCAGTTGCTTGTATTAGCAGCAGCACTGCCTAGTGGCCCTGGTTGGAGCACCTAAAGTCAATCATTGTCTAATGTTTAAGCAGGAGATGCAGAATTATATCAAACACTGGACTACAAAAACTGGAATAACTAAAAAGGATCCAGGTAAAAGCAAGTACAAAAAAAAATCTGAAAACTGGTAACATACTCCATCCCTAGTAGTTCAGTAAAAAGCTAATAATTAAATCTATTGTCCTGGCTACTAAAATTTTACAAATAAATAAATAAAAACAAGCAAGAAAAGGAGAAAGAACCCAACTATTGATAGTTATTATGGGGAAGGGGAAGAACTCAGTTCAATCTCAAAGGACAGTAAAGTAAAACACATACTTTTAAAACAGAAAATAAATAAATAAATAAATAAATAGCCACAATTTCAAAATAAGTTTTTGGAAGAGTTTTTAAAAAAGAACCTCAGAAACAAGATGAGAAAAATGGAGGAAAATTTTGGGGAAAAAAAACAATGCAATAAAATAAAATAAAAATTATGAAATAACACCCAAATGGAAAAAAGAGATCCAGAAACTCATGGAAGAAAAAATAAAACTATTAAGAATTTGAATTGGACAAGGAGAAGCTAGTGATCTCCCAAGACACCAAGAAATGATAAAGTGAAATTAAAAGAATGGAATAGTAAAAGAGACTATGAAACATCTTATCACAGAAACAACTGGAAAATAGATTGAGGAGAGACAATATAAGAATAGTAGAACTCCCTGTAAGTTACAATAAAAAAATTTAGATACCATAATGCAAAAGACATTATCAAGGAAAACTATCTAGAAATTCTAGAATCAAAGGGCAAAACAGAAGTTGAAAGAAACCATCAAACACCATCTCAAAGATAATTAGTGATAAAAATGAACAGAAACAATATTGCTAAGTTCCATAGCCCCCAGGTTAAGGAGAAACTACAACAAGCAATGAGGAAGAAAAACAATTAAATACTGTGGAGCTACAGTCAGGATAACATAAGACTTAGCCACAACATTAAAAGAATGCAGAACATAAAACACAGGATTTTGTAGAGCCAAAGAACTGGGCTTACAACCAAGAATAAAATATCCAACAAAGATGAGGATAATTATAAATGGTAAAAAAAGGATATTCAACAAACTAAAGGAGTTTCAATCATTCCTAGGTTAAAACCTCTGCAGAACTCAGCAATGAAAGACTAATCATATGTAACCAAAAATTGTCTGATTCCTATATAGGAAATTGTTATCCATGGGCCCTGAGATTAGCATCATCACCTGGGTATTTTGAAGGGCACATTTCAGTGAAAGATTTGAGGTCATGTGGAATGGAATGAAATGAGCCAAAATGGTAGTGGAATAGATCATGAGGAGGTAGGGTGGAATGTCTATTTTATACGTAGAAATAAAATATTAAAAGCAAGAGAAATTTTTAGAAATGAACTCATATCAAGAAGTAGTAGGACTCAGTTGTAGGGATGTGGAAGGGATTTGAAAGGTAGAGAGAATAAAAAATAAAAACCAAGGGGGAATGTGAAGATGGAATTAGCTCATCCCTATTCATTCTTTAGACTTTAGCCACCAGGAATATGTCACCCCACCCAACTTAGAATCAAGTGGCAAGGGGGGTGGTCTGTGACCCACATGTGCTAGTGAGTGACAAATCCAAAACAAGTGACTGCCCTCTGGGCAGTCCAAAACAAGGTTGAGGCTGCCATTTGTCCATGCAGTACTGGAGGTAGATGCAGGAAGTGACAAAAAGAACTATCTTTTAAATATGATGGTAACTTCCTGTGAAGGGTACTTTGAACTTGACCTTGGAGGAGCTTGGCTTGAGACCTCAGACTGCTTCCCTTTGATTTGTCACATGGGTAAGTTAAGGCTGACTCCCTTTTCTTGGTGGTTTCTGGAGGCACTAGCCTCCGAAGAGACCTCTGGTCTTAGAAGAGGCCTTGTGGCTAGAAGTCTTGTTTAATTAACCTCTATGCTGCCTCTGCTGGGGTCTCTGAAGCCCTAACTGGTTTTAGCCTTTGGACCAGGTCGGTGTAACACTCTCTCTCTTTCTCTCTCTCTCTCTCTCTCTCTCTCTCTCTCTCTCTCTCTCTCTCTCT
>NC_058134.1:250230639-250256192 GCF_016433145.1 Gracilinanus agilis
GAAGGCTAGGCAATAGGGGTTAAGTGACTTGCCCAGGGTCACACAGCTGGGAAGCGTCTGAGGCCAGATTTGAACCTAGGACCTCCCATTTCTAGGCCTGGCTCTCAATCCACTGAGTCACCCAGCTGCAACACAAAATAAAATTCTGAGATACCACCTCACACACTCCAGACTGGCTAACTTGACAAAAAAGGAAAATGATAAATGTGGTATAAGATGTGGAAAATCATGACACTAGCGCATTGGTGACGGAACTACAAACATAAAACATTTCTAGAGAGTAACCTGAAACCATACCCAAAAGTCAAACTGGCCGTCACACCTTTTGACCCAATAATACTACTATTATCTCTTGATCGCAAAGAGATTAATACAGGGGGGAAAGAAGCTACCTGTATAAAAACATTAATGGCAGCTCTTTTTATGATGGCAAAGAACTGGAAAATGAAAGGATGTCCATTATTTGGGGAATAACTAAACAAGTTATGGTATAAATTGTAAATCAATATTATTATGCCATAAGAAATGACAAATAAGATGAACACAAAAATAAAACTAGAAAGACTTATATGAAATGATGCAAAGTGAAGTGAGCAGAAAAAGGAGAAAACTAACAACAATAATGTCTGATGACCAATTGTGAAAGACAGTTGCTATCAAAAAGGCAAAGATCCAGGACAACACTTCGAGACATGACAAAAAAGGGATGTCCACCGCCATAGAAGGAAGAGACAAAGTCTAAATGCCAATTGAAGCAAATCATTCTTTTTTTTTTTCTACATGAACTTTTCTCTAGTGTAGGCAATATGTCTTTTTTTTTCACAACATGGCAAAAATTGAAATAGGTACTATATGATAATATACACATAGCCTATATCATATTACTGGTCTTCTTCGAGAAGAAAGTGGGTAGGAGGGAGAGTGAGAGCATGGATTGCAAAATGTCAGAAAGCAAATATTTTTTTTAAACTGTATTGACATATAATCTGGAAAAATATTTTTAAAAATTTTAAAAGATTATGATGGGAAATAAAAAAGGAAACCATTTTTATCATTTTGGGAGATTTTTTTTAAAGAAAGGAAAGATTCAAAGAAAAGACCAAAGTGTTCTTATACTAGGCATGTACACGCCTATGTAAAAAAATTAAGTATTGGAAAGACTTTAGAATTGATTTCTTTTTAAAATTTTCAAGGACAGATAATGGGAAATGGTTACTCTCTGATTCTATTAATTCTTGTTAGACTGTGGCCACAGGGTCAGAGTCAAATGAAGCACTTACTTCAAAGTGAGACCTATTAAACATCATTTTGTGCTTCAGAGGCATTGTGCAATCACCTTCTTCAGAGAATTTTTAATAGACTTAAATGACATTTGACTGGATACTTTTGAGGTAGCCCTTCCTGCAGGGAAGCTGGAAGACCAGACTTCATAAAAAATTTTCTGACTCTATGATATGTATATTAAAAACTATCAGGCCACACTTTCAATTTCCCTCCCAACTAAAATCTTTTTTTTTTTTTTTTTTTGGTTTAGATAACTAAATGTTAACAACCCTTTGCAGATAGATTTTATGAAATGAGATCAAACTCCTCCCAATGAAGTATGAGATAAAATCCAACTCCTTCAGTTGTCATCTCAGGCCCTCATAAGTGCCACCAGTCTAACTTTTGAAGCCTATCTTGTGTTCCTCATCCTTTTATATTTAGCGTTCCAGACAAAGTGGTCATTGAGTTGTTCACCATACTCGATCTATTACTTCCCACTTAGATTCATTTGTGCCAATCTTCCTCAGAGACTGAATGATTTCCAACCTCATTTTTCCCCCAAATCTGGATGTATATCTTTAGAGAAACTACATTTAAGATCGAGACGTGATTACCTGGAGAAAAGCTCAACTCTCTCACAGACACATTACAGAAAACATCTTAAGAACACCATTTAAAAGAATGTAGTCAGACTACCCTTTTAGCTTACACTGTCCCCTCCTTGAGCTCAAGGACTGTATTTTGCCTTTTTTTTTGCTATGTCCATCACTTGGCACAGTACCTTGCCCAGAGTAGGCATTGAATAAATGTTTATTGACTTAATGAATGGCTAGTGCCTGGGAAGATGAAAGAGTAACTTTAGGAAAGTGTTTCATTCGTTCCAGGATGATATAAAATGATAAGAGTCTTTTCATGTTGAAACCACCACCCAACCAGGCATGAAAATCCACAATGGATGTGGTAAATGGACTAAAAATGTATGGATACTCCAAATGGGCCACATTAATACACATTGATTTAACCATTTTAGAAAGTAAATGGAAGCTATACCCAAAAAGTCACCAAAGTATCCATATCGATAAACTGTTATTTAAGAATAGTTGTGTGTTTTTGCAGGCCTAAGTAACTGATGTATATTACAATAATATGGTGCCCACTGCATGGTCCAAATTAGAGGAAACTTCTAACAATATAGTCAGGGATATCAGAAGATTTTCCCTGCGGTCAATATTCTGTAGAATATTTACAATAGCTTTTTGCTATTACTAGAAATAAGATCTAATACTCATTTGATTAAAATTTATTTTTTCCCTTTGTGGTTCTTTCTGTCCTAGTATTCTAACAACTCTAAACCATAACTTACACCCACTGCATACATCTTTTGGCCCAATAGAAAATACTGGGTATATATATATATATATGTATATATACATATATATATATATATATTCTTGAAAGATGAAACAGGGCACCTATGACCTAAAATTATTGCTAATATTATTTTGTGTTATAAAAGAATTAGAAACATAATGAATGCCATATATTGGGAAATGACTGAATTGATTAAGGTTGATGAAGACAATGTAATATTATTTAGCTCAAAAGGAATGATAAGAAAGATACAGTCTCATCCAAGTAGAAAAAGGATTTCCTCTGGTGCTTGGTGACCTCTGGACAGTTCTGTGTTTGTAACTCTTTAGCTTACTGTACCCTTCCCCCAGGATGGTATGGTACTTAAGGTTTGACTTGTATCATTCCATCTGTATCAGTGCACCACCACTACTTTGGCCAAATAGACAAGTCCATGGAGAGGAATCTCGGTTCTTGGTGGCATTAGAGACCCAAGAGGTTAAGGTCAAATTCAGTAGCATCCTAATCTGCAGTACCGAGGTTTTTCTGGGCACTCCTGCCAAACTTTGGAATGATGGTAGTGATAGGCTCTGTTAGAAATATCTCAGCTGAGGTTAAAAGATTCATTCAAGATACAGCTCAAGCCATCTCCAAAACTACTAGGGCCATCTCTTTCCTCCATGAAAAGATTGACTCTCTAGCAAAATTCAGTTTTACAACATTGGCTGGCCCTTGATATGCTTACAGCCACATCAGGAGGTGCATGTGCCTTTATGAATCAATCTTGTTGTTCTCATATAAATAAATCTGGAGAAATTGTGACAAATATTCATGAGCTTACAAAGGATTTTAAATGACATGCAACAAATTGCTGTAGAGAATCATGTGACCCCTGATGGCAACTGGTGGAACCTCTCATGGCTGCAGGGAATTGGTTTGTTACTATAATCAAATGGGCTCTTATAATTTTGGGAACTGTGGTACTTTTTAGAATTTGTATTAGATGCTGTACTACTGTTGTTGTGAGGAAGATTACTTAGTTATCATTTAGGAGACCTAACAGGAAGGGCTGGAGAATTCCACATGGAATGGGGAAGCAGGAAGTGGCTTGCTCTCTCTCTGAGATGGACTCCATGGTGGTTGGGACAAGTTGCAACTGACCCCAGGAGACCTCAGATTTCCAGAGATCCAGAAGGAAGACTGACATCTGCTTGTGGGAGATTTTGGTAGAGACTATTAATCCCAACCTGAGTTGCAGGTTAACTTGGGTTGGGTCAGCTCCCAGAATCTACCCACCTGAAAGAGCACTACTAGTGGTCCTGGAGGAACTGGTACATCGATGGAGTGAGTTTGGACAGTGCTGTGAGGATACCCACTTCAGTCCTCCTATCCTCTGGGCCCTGCCTGACTTAGGTCTTAGATGAGTGTAGATAAGTCCCTCCCCTGACCCTATGGTTTGCCCTTAGTCTGAAAGTGTAGAAACCACTATTCCCATCCTTTACCATAGTTTCTTTAATTAAAATTGTTATAAACTCTCTTGCCATTTGTCTGCTAGTTTTCATAGGCCTTGTCTAGATGGTGTAGAGTGACAGTTAGGGTCCAACTGCCACTTCTGTTAACAGATACCTCCTTAGCAGTTAAACCCAGGCTCCCTACCTTGTTTGGTCTTACCTTCTGTCATTCCTGACTCCCTCACACCCCACTGAGCCCACAAATAATATTTTAGTTAACTCCCCTAGTTTTCCCCATTATACTGTTTATAACAAGCTTCTATCTGATGAAAAAAAATTATGTACACTAGCACCATGGATCATGGCCAAATTAGAGAGGAAATAGGTCTCACTTTTAAGTGAGAATCCTTTTGTTATGCCTTTGGATAACCCACTGTCATATGTAATGTGCAATATGAATTTATGTTTTTTGTTTGTTTTTCTCAATATTTCAACTTGGAATTTGATTTTTTCTTGTTACTTTTTTTTTGTTCTTGAGTATATGGAATTAATATTAAAGTTCTGATTTTTAAGGTACCTATTAGCCCTAATAACTGTATACCCAAAAGCTTTAGACTATAGAAACCTGCCATTGATTATTAAATATTATGCAACTTTAACTATCAGAAGAAGGTATTACTAAGGAGCCACTGCACAGTGCAAAGAAGCACAAGATTAAGAAAACCAACAATCCTTGTAGGATTTATGAGGTTCTATTCCAAGACAGAGGATTTGTTTTGAGGTTCAAGAAAGCAGCTGTTTGACTTCCTGGTACCAAGTTTCTACAAGTACTTTTATTTGGCTTTCATTTTGGCTCCCCACTCCCTGAGATTGAAGGAAAAATCAGACTAGGGAATCATACTTCCCTTTTACTTCTAAATTTTGTCCTCTTTTCTCTTTTATAGTATGTCAATTTTCTGTAGTTCTGGCTGCAAATGGGTAAGTGCAATATTGCTATAATTGTCCTACATGCTTGTAGGATATAAGCTACCTCAATTGGACCTTGCTGGTGATTCAAGGACCTGTTATGATTTTATTTTTATTTATTATTTTATATACATAAGATTGTAATATGTATTTTTATCTATATTATTTTCTTTTTGTATTTTGGATTTGGGTTTTTGTTTGTTTGTTTTGAGAATTAATCCACAAACAACATAACTCAGCCAAGTATCCCAGGGTGATTCTGGTGTTGGTCAACACCCTCCTAGGTGAGATAGTGTAATTATCCTAAAATCCAAGACTTAGGATCTTTTAAAGCAATTTTTAGGAAAATAAAATCACCAACATCCTGATTCAAGAAAGTGGATCTTCTGGAGAAAATGCCATAAGGATGCTTACAGAATCACACACTACATCAAGAGATCCAGAGTGAATTTTGGGATATAATGAACTGAACTGAAGGGGGATGAATCTATCATTTATTCTGAATGTAAACTCTTATGCCAAAGGGAAGTGCCCCCTAACTTTTTTGTCAACCATTTATCAATTTTTTTTCTCTTTTCTTTCCCTCTTATCCCCAAAATTGTTGTAATTTCCTCTATGTAAGGTGCACTATTTTATATATCTCTAATAAGAGAATCTTTAAATGTGTAGGCTACATATGTGGAATGATTTCTTGGGGAGATCTGACATGCTAATCTCTTAGAAACCCCAAGTGAGGAGATTTAACATGCTGGTCTTCCAAAGAATCAAAGGGGGGAATATGAGAAGGAAATTTTCTCTTCCTTCTTTTAAGTACAAGTACTGGAGTGAGCCTTAGGCCAGGAAATCATTGGGTGAGTTAAATCAAGATGGTAGAACAGACGCCAGAAAACTGGAGCAATAGAGTCAAGAGATCATAAGATGGGGGGAGAGGGGGCAGAGCGATTTCCCCTGTCAGCCCAGGCAAAATAGAAAGCCATGATTGGCTCCTGAGACATGATATGGAAGAGTTAAGGGATGGAGAAAAGATTTGAAAAACTGAGGTAAGAGGAGATTTTACTCTCTTCGCTTCCTTATAGTGCTGACTAGACCTCCTTGTGAGTGTGGCTAGGGGGCATCATGGTGGCTGTAGAATAGCAAGTTAAATGGAGCAGTAAGTAAACTATATATCTTTCTCCTATTTTTCCGTCTTTTCTCCTACTACTATTGATTTAATAAAATTATTAATTCACAGCCAGTCTCTTCATTTTTATTCTTATAACTGGGAGTACTAATATAAACTGACACAAAGTGATGAAAGTATAAGAAGAACTATATGTACAATGTCTTAAATGTTATCAAGAAAAAAAGCTTCAAAATATTGAAAAACTCTGATGATGAACTATGGTAGAGATGTTGCACATGTCTAGACTCTTATGCAATTCTCTGTATGGGTTAGATTTTTTTGAAAGGTGATCAATAGACTTCCTATTTATTGGAGTCCTTATATGTAATGGTAGTGACAACAGATCCTTCACCAAATTTTTATTGGATGGTTGACTACCATAATATTATTTGGATTAATTTTAAGAAGTACTCTCCTGGGGAGTATAACAGGGGTCTTTGTCTTTGTTAATCTGTCTTTCTTTCCCTTTCCTCCCTCTCCCTGTCCCTTTCTCTTCTCTTTTCTCTCTCTCTTCCTCCTCCCCTTTCCTCCATCCTTCCTTCTCTCCATTCCTCTCCTTCACAATCTCTCATTTCTTTAAAAAGTCTATCTTTTTTTTTTTTTAATAAAAAATGGCATTCTGAAAAGACTGAGAAATTACTGTCATCCAATTTACTTCAGTGAAAGATCTGGTCAGACTATCAGAAAATGCACAAAATAAATTATGACCAAATCAGAATCATTTGGAAATTTACAAAAAGGAGAATATACCCAAAGTGTCCTCCAGCATCTAGATAGTAAATGTATGTAAGAGTTACTCTAGATATGACATTTCTCTCCACACCAAAGCATATCACAAACTTTCTATGATTTAATAGCTAATTCCCAGTGATTAAAGTACAAAGGTTAAGGAACAGTGGCCCAGGGTCATACAGCAAGGAAATGTCAGATGTAGGAGTTTGACCTAGGCCTTCCTAAACACTATCCCAGCACATAATCCACTATTTGACTCTGCCTCTCTATATCCTCAAGCACATCTGCAGTTAAAAATAAAATACTTCACTAAAGCTGTGCTATTTGTTTGGAAGAAAAACCAAAGCAAAGGAAGAATAGATTGTGTGTAGAAGAAAACAATCTACTTGAAAAATAAGCATCGAAAAAGGAACAAAAAATATGTCATGTGGAAAAAACACATTTTTCTTCAATGTGTTCTGAAAAGTAAAGAGTACAATGCTAAATAGTGACAAGGGAAAGATGGTGTTTCAAGGTGATATTCTCCAGCTGTCTGCCACAGCAGACTTGCTACAGGGTAGAGTCAGAAATAAAGCAAAATGAGTAAATGTGATTTTGTTTGAAGCATTTTGTGGGTTTGCTGAATTCTGACATTTTCTTCATCTCAATTTATAAGATGCCTGCCAGTTGAATTTGAATGAAGTACAGTAAACATAAGCACAATGATCATAGACTTTAAAAGAAGAGTCTTAAGCAATCATCTAATCCCACCCTCAAACTTTACATATGAGTAAACTGAGGCTTAGAACTGTTAATATGATTGTATCCTTATTGAGATGAAGGACTGTCTTATTGCCTCTTTGTGTATAATACTTAGCACTGTGCTTGGTACATAGTAGACACTTAATTGATTAAATTTCCTAAGGTCATCTGAATAGTTAATTATTTAGTCAGGGACTATGTCTCCTGACCCCCATGCCAGGGATTTTCAGGATAGTAATATAGTCAAAGTATTGACTTTTAGTCAAACTTTAGCTCTGCCTTTGTGCAGCAAGAGACGAAGGACTGAATTAGATGGTTTCTAAGGTTCCTACTCAACCCTATGTTTCAGATTCTATGATGCTATGAATCCTACAAAAGCCTAACCACCAACTACTTTTGGATTGTACAGTGGTATCCCTGGCACTTGTTTTCTGGGGACTCTATATGATACACCCTGTGATGTTCTATGTTCCCTTATATCATGTCATGAAGTACGAGGTCACTCCTCCCAATTCAATTTGTCTTACAAATTATTTGATATTATTTGATATCCCCCCCAAAAAATCTTTCACTATGTTCAAGTTGGATTTAAATAGAAATCTAATGATTAGTCAACATTAGGAAAATTAAAATGAATATATTAAACATACAAAAAATTCAGATCCTCTACTCCAAGAGTCCCCATTATGTCATGTTGCTTCGCATAGTATTTATAAATAGTATATGAATTTAGTCCTTTATAAGCCTGGGGGCTAATAGGGAGTTTATATCTTCACAGAGAGAATGCAGGATGATAGGAAGTCCTCCACACTCTTGAGCTCTGGATTAGGGATATTTGCCAGGCAAGGAGTCATTCAATTGCAAGGGAAGAGTGCAACTACCAGCAACATGATGATGAACAAATGGAACTTTATCTGGCTTCCCTAACCTCTAAATAAAGGATCTCTTGGAAGGAATTTGCTGTCATTCTGGAATCTAATGATTTTTCTCTCTCTTCTCTTTCTTCTCTTATTCACCCTTATTCACAGGCATCAATTACTCTCACAACTTTTCTGCTCGCTATATATTTTTTGTTCTATATTATAATGGCATTTTCTCCAAATAAAGATAAGGGTTTGATAGTTTTTTAATACTTCCCAAGTTTTCTATAAATAAATGGACCACACTATGGAGAAGAACAAATAGTAACCACCAATAGGCTTAGACTATAATCTCCGACCTATAGTGAGCTTCTCTGCTTCTATCTGGATATATAAAGAGGTACTTCATATAGGTAAAAGATTTAAGGAGATCAAATATTTCATTATTAACTACCCTCTTTCTCATTCTTGTTCTGATCATGAAAAAAAGAGGCTATATGCAAAGGTCAAGTTATTAACCCTAGTGGGGGGGGGGAATCATAGACTAGTTCTGTGTGGCACAAGGAAAGAAGAATCTCTCTTAAAAAATAAATTAAAAAACATTAAATTATTAAGATACTCTAACATTTAAAAAAAGGGACAAAGGAAACTATAGCCTTTTTATACCTGCAGAAATTTAGGTCAAACAGAACCTTTGGCACATCAATCATGAGTAGGTCATTAAGAGAATTCCTTTGGAGTCAGAGTTGCACCTATGAATACATCAATCATTTTAGTTCTTCCTGTCTATGTGTCCCTCTTTCCCTGGGAGAAAAAGCATTAGTGGAACCAGTCTAACATGTATCAATATAACAGTGGACCTGTTATTTCATCAACAAATGTACCCCCTCCAACACTGCAGATCCACAGTTATCCATGTCTGATTCTTAGTTAGCTTTGCCCATGCCCTCTCCGAAACCAACTATTAAATATCCATCCAAAGTGCTTTAGATCACTTACAATTAACTATGTATCAATTTAATATGACTCTTCACTTGTTCTTTTTCAGTTTTGCTATATAAACTTCCTACTCCCTTTACTTATTATTCATTTGTTATATATATGGATATATATATTTCCTTATACTCATACATATTATTAATAATATTAAGTATATTTATATTACACAATCTCTCCTATCCATTAATAATTTTCATGGGATAGTATATGTTAATATGTATATACACATACACATGTTTATGTATAGGTGTGTGTAGGTATGTGTACATACATATACATGTTGTGTGTATATATATTACATTATAGATTGATCCTGCATGGCACTAAGAAGTTATGGCAAGAACCTCTTTCTTAAAAAAATAAATAGGGGCAGCTGGGTAGCTCAGTGGAGTGAGAGTCAGGCCTAGAGACAGGAGGTCCTAGGTTCAAACCTGGCCTCAACCACTTTCCAGCTGTGTGACCCTGGGCAAGTCACTTGACCCCATTGCCCACCCTTACCAATCTTCCACCTATGAGACAATACACCAAAGTACAAGGGTTTAAAAAAAAAAACCAAAAAATAAATAAATAAATAAATAAACAAACAAACAAACAAACAAATAAATAAATAAATGAATGAATGAATGAATGAATAAATTATTAAGATAATCTAATAAAATAAGACAAAAGAAAACTATATCTGTGTGTATATACATATATGTGTGTCTTATGTATATATGTGTTATAAATATACATAAATATGCATATATATAATATAGGCTTCCACCTCCTATTATCCTTCAGTATCTCTCTTCATCTTCAAAAGAGTATCCTTCTTATAAGCCTCTTTGATAATAAAAAAATAAATTCATATGCCATTTTTATGACATTTGAGAAGCATTATGACATAATAAAGAGTCTTGGAGTTAAAAGAATCTGATTTTGTGTGTGTGTTTTAATATGACTGTGTGAATGTTCTTAATGTTATCTAATCCTTGGATTCCTGACATAATCCATATTGAACATGTTTTTAATCAATTATACACACATATAACTATAAATATACATATATTTGTATACATGCATCTATATAAAACATATGTCTGTGAGTATGGGTATTTGTGTAATATGTATATCTATATTAAGACAACATGGTTTGGTAAAAAGTACACTGGCCTCAGGACAAGAATTATTTTCATTTAAATGCTGCTTCTGATGTTTATTGAATATCTCACTCTCTAGGCAATTCTCTAAGAGTATTTCATAAAAAGTATCAACCTGTGGTGGTAATGGGGATTTCTTCTGTTATGACATTGTTCAATCAGTACAATCACAGATCTATTGCCTGTATATCTATGTATCTCTCCATGTAGCCATCTATCTATTGTCTACCTATTTGACTATAGATATATGTGGATGTGCATATACACACATGTATCTAAATGTACACAAAAGACAGGTATGCATATACATATTCACATACAAGTACATATGCATGTATAGAAATAATGTATAAGAAGTAATTGGCTCTGATTTGAGGAGTAAAAACTAAATTTATTATGATTGAGAATTAAATTGACTCTATACTTTTGTTGTCAATCCTTTGTTTTCTTTCATGGTGGCAGACTGGGGCTTTTCAAAGATAATTTTTGTCAAAGACTCCCTATAAATAATGTTTAGAAAATCTATTGGGCAGAGCCAATTTAGTGGCAAGGTGGAAAAGACTAGAACCATTCCCAGAATCCTCCAAACCAAAACTAAAATAACAACTCCAATTGACAGGAGTCACAAAACCAACAAGGTGATAGAGTGAGGGGGCTCTCCTATGGAAAACAACTTGAAAAGTAGGCAGAGAAAATCAACTTTCATAGGATAAGGGGGGAATCAGAAATAAAAATGTACAGAGAAGAGTGCTAGTCAACTACCCCCACATACTGAGACAGGTCCAAGCCTGGGCATAGACCAATTTTGGAATCTCAGGACCCTGCCTAAGCCAACAGCACCCAACCCTTCAAGTCCCAAGTGCTGGCACCAGTCCACAATGAGGTCCAGAAGTTAATAGTGCTTAACACTTTCAAGCCTGTGGTAAAGCCCCCAGTCCCAGGGCAAAATAGCTCACATTATTTAGTCCTGTAAGCCATCAGCAGAGGAGACAGAATCAGTAGCTTTCAGAACTCCCAGTCCATAGTCAAAAAAAAAAAAAAAAAGGCTGGGAAAATAAGCAAACAGCAAAAGAAACTAAACCAAACCAAAAGAAACCTAGCCATAGAAAATGTTCATGGAGACAAAAAGGAACAAGGCACTGATTCAATAGAGAATAGTGAGAGCAAAACAACCATTTGCAAAACTTCAAATAGGATTTTGTCTCAGACACTGAAAGAACTAAAAAAGGAACTTTTCAAAACTTCAAAAAATCAAATAAGAGAGATAAAAGAAAGATGGGGAAAAGAAATGAAAGTAATGCAAAAAGGAGTCAGCTTGAAAAGAAGAATTGACAAACTGGAAAAAGAGGCATAAGATTCCAAAGAAGAAAAGAGTTTCCCAAAAATAGAAAAACTACCTATTGTGCTAGAGGACTTATTGAGTGAGAATTTTTTTATGATACTTTTAGAGTGCTAGTCAACATGCAGCAACATACTAATAATAATAGCTGATCTTCAAGTAAACTCTATAAATTTTTCGATGTATTTATGTTTACTATCTCATTTGAGGCTCTCTGTCACCCTATAAAATGGGTACCAGAGGTATTATCCCCATTTTACAGTTGAGGAAATGGAAGTTCAGGGGAAAAAAACTGATGATTCCTCCATGCTTATATAACTATTGATCTTTAGGGAGGATGGAAGTATTTTAATTCATGACTTCCACAAAATCAGCATTGCACTCTATCTAGGATACTGGTTACTCTTCCTGCCCAGAATCTTTAGCTGCCTTCTTGTAAAACTCAGCATCCTTCTTGAAGTATAGAAGGTCTTCCCTTATTACTCTCATTTTTTCTACTATTCTCTTTTCCTCCCATCATGATAAAATTACTTGATATTTATATTGTATAGTCTTCTAATTTACTTCTTTATATAGTAATCTTATCAATCTTATCCCCTCAGTAAAACAGAATCTCCTAAAGATCAGAAAATGATTTTTTTGTTCTATTCTTAGCCCTTCCTATACATTGTGCCTGATATAGAGAAAGTGACTAATATTTCTTTCTTGTTATCTCATTTATTGAGTCTACAAGACTGTACTTTTCCTTGATTTATAGCAAATAATATCATCACGAGAATTAGATGGATTTTAATGTCAATGAGATCTGGAATTATTGAAAACACTACACTACTATGTATGTGCTTTCACCAATAATATTGGAAGAATCCAGAAATTTTTTTTTCTGATTTTTTTTCACAGTGGATAGCATTGATGAATAAATGTATAAAAATCCAAAGCCAACTTTGTAAGTCAAAGAAGGTTTTTATAGGCTAATGAAGCAAAAAAACATTTTCTGAGTATTGTTGATTAATATAAAAGAAAATTTGACAATTAGTGTTTTTATTTCAATTTATGGATAGTTAGGACCTTGAATAGACATGATAAAAAATTCCCTTAATGGGGCAGCTTATAAGCATTAAAGTGATTTTGGAGAGGTGGTGGAGTTATTAGGTGAAACAAACATCAGAATTGAAAGAATCATGGCCAATGATAATTCAGAACCCTGAGAAAGCTTTTCACTTTTCCAACTTTGAAAACATATGCATTAATATTCTTTTTCGTGTCCTTAATGACAAAGCAATGGACTTGGAGTCAAGAAAGCTTAAATTAAAATCCTTACTTTGACATTTAGTAGTTGTGTGACTTTGGGCAAATCACTGAAATTCTATAGCCCAGCACAAAGACTTTTTTTCCTAAACTTGAGTAAAATTTTCCAACCAAGAATTTTCCATTGATGCTTCAGTGCCCATATTCTATGAGGACAGATAAAACAGTGATTACTCATAGCCTTTTCAAGTAGAAAAAGCTTTATCAATTTTATTCCAGCATGACTAAAGATGTACTTTTATGAAATAGCAGGAAATGGTGTTTCTGCAGTGTGCAATTGATATGACTTTTTTGTTCTTTTTCACCAAACATATATGGATTATAAGTATTGGTCTAAGAAACCTTGTCATACTTGAAACAAATATAGTTCTGTCCAAAATAAAAATCATTATAATGTTCTGCTTATAATTTTAAATGAGCATTAAAAAACTATTGAATATAAGCTCCCTAAGGACAGGGAATATTAAGAGATTTATTCTTTGTTGCTTGTGCCTAGCTAAATTTTCTTTAAAATTTTTACTGAATAGAATAGAATTTGCACTTACGTGAATTATTTACTATATTTATTTTTTTCATATTCACTGTATGACTTCATTTTTTGTTATTTTTATTTTTCTTTATTTTTAAAGTTTTTATTTTGAATATTTTCCCATAGTTACATATTTCATGTTCTTTTCCCTCTCCCCCAAATCCCCTATTGTACTATATTTAAATGAATGAAAGATTATCCAACATAGTAGTAGCAACAGTATGTCTCCTTTATGTCAACAAATGAAGGCTTCATTTCCTCCCTAAAAAATCAACAACATCAACAAAGGAGATAGACTGTACGAATAGTATTGTCCTCATTTTTCAGATAGGAAAACTAAGGCTAAAAGATATGAAGTGAATTCAGACCCAAGACTCTTAATCTGAACCCTTCCCTCATTACATGGGATTATGGTGATGATTGCCATTCACTTTTGCAAAGTCTCTTAAACCTTTCACAAGCATTTTATTCTTCACCAAACTCATCTTGCAATATCTAAATAATATGAAAAATACATCAAAGTAAGTATTTAGATTGGGCTTTCAGGTTTGTAAAGCACTTTACATGTACTGTCTTATGTGACCCTCACAACAACCCTGGAAAGTAGATGCTAGTATTATCTTCATTTTACATTTTAGTAAACTGAGACAGAAATTAAATGACTTCCCCATGGTCACCTAGGTAGTATCTGAAGACAGATTTGATCCCAGATCTTCTTGACACCATGCCCAGAATTCAATCCACTATATGACCTAGCTGTCTCAAGGTGTTATTATGGCTATGAATCTTTTGAAAAGACAACAGCAAGCTGTGCTATGAATAAATCCATTCTCTCTCTTAGTGAAATGTCAAGTCTGTTATCAGTGATTACAGTTGATTTCTATAATCTCTACTCCACAGTATGAAGACCTTTGGTGATATACATCTCCAGAAATGAATATCAACAGTTCAAAATGTAACTGGAAACAAATTGGTAACCAATACAAAAGTTCATATGTGTCACATAAGCATAGCATGTGACTCTGCTAATCAAGGGACCTTCTGGGATTTTTATGAGTCCAGACTTCCAGGTAATCATCAACCAACTCTGGATAAGGTAATTGAATGAAGCCAGTATTTGCCATCTTTGGTGGCACTGTTCCCCAATTACTGAGAATCAAAAGAATGGATGTGACAAGCAGAGAGTAAAAGGGAGTGTGGGGAAAGAGAAGAGTGAAAAGGTTACCCTCTACAACTTATAATTACCTCATTACATTATAAAGATGAGCTAATAGCCTGAAAGAATCATTAACGTTTTTTAAAAATCCATATCCCTTCTCCTCTATGCAATAATATAATTGCCTTGTGCAATCAGGGCAAGGGGAAAGGCTTATGTCCTTTCTTTAATTGGCCTTGTTTTTGCTGTTTCTCTTTGCTTTGTTTTTGGAGTCTTTTCTAAGACCTAAGACTATTTTTCCCAAGCATAGTGGCTGTGAGGATGCATCTTATGAGACAGATGAGACAGATCATTATTGCAAAGGCAAGTAAACAAAAATTAACTCCTGTCCATGGGACAATGGAGATGTGATAAATGATGAGCGCAAATAATTGACTAAGCTAGGGGCATGAGGTCCCAGGGATCAGAAAATGTCTTACAGAAAGGAAACTGATTGATAAAATAAATTTTCCTAGATTAGCTTTTATGAATGGAATCTAAAATAGGTACATGGGTTCATTGAGGAAGAACAAAATAAGTAGGAATATCTTTTATCTTACATTATGTATATTGTCCCTCTAACCATACCCTATATACTATTTCTCCATATTTTCTATGCACATCATACAGAGCTAGATAAAGAAATCATTGCATTGCTATCAATCACTTTCTGAAAGTTTCTAAAGAAAATGTGTTTCATCATTCCACTAAAAACCCTGAGGAATATAGTTACATGAAATCATCCCGAACTAAGTGGAATTCATCAGATTCTATAAATATTCACAATTTCCTATCAGACAAAATAATTATATGATTCAGAGAAGCAGTTAAATGCAGGCTAGTCACTTTTTATGACAAAAGTAAATTGGAATTTCTGAGTCAATAATACACATGTACACATACACATACAAAAAGAGGATAATTGGCACAGTAAAGTCAAGAAGACCTGAGATCAAGCAAGTTCCCTCTAATTCATTTATTAGCTACATTACCCTGGTCAAATTGTTTCACCTTTTTCAGCCTCAGTTTCCTCATCTGTAAAAACAGAGATAATAGTACTCACCTAGATTACATAGTTGTTGTGAAAAATCAAATAAGACAATTTATATGCAATGTTTCATAGATTTTAAAGGATTATACAAATTCTAGTCATTAGTAATATTATTATTATTATTATTATTATTTACTCTAACATTTGTTTCCCTACATATTCTGGTCCCCACATATACTATTTCCCATTTCCCATTCATGTGATATATTTTTCTACTTCTGTATCTGATATTCTCTCCATCTTGGGGCACTGTGAAAATAATACTGGATTTGAAAGCAAAATACCTGGGATTGTCTTCAAGCTTTTTCACTTATTATCTGTGTTACCCTCATCAAGCACTTTGAATTTTTTGGAACTCTACTTCAACATCAATAACATGTGGAGCTTCTACTAAATAACCATTAACATAATCTAAATGTTACACACACACACACACACACACACACACACACACACACTTAAAATGATTAAGAAAACTCTCAAGTACATTGGAACATTAATTTCTAGTTGTTTCTTCCTTTTCTTCCCTTTTCTCTTTCTTATCCAGCTCTAAATCTATAGCCTGGAATAACCTGCTTCTTGCCCGGACAGGGTCACCTTTATTACTGAATACTTGTGTGAGAAGAGAAGAAATTTATTAAGATAAAAGGACTTAAAAAAAAAAGAGGCAGAGACTTCTGGGTTAAGATGGCTACAGAGTAGAAGCAGGGCTCTTATCTCTCCTAACACACCTATATATGATACCACAAAAGGACACAAAAAATAAATCCAGATGAACAAAGGGGCCCCTCAATAGGGCACAGCATTGATGGTATGTGGGATTTGGGCATTTCCATACTATAAGGGGGTGAAATAGCTCTCACTAAAACTTGAGCTGATCAACCCCCCTCACACACACACACACACACACACACACACACACACACACACACACCACCTACAATGCCAAAGCCAGTGCACAAGAGTAAGAGCAAGCTTGGGGAATTCATTCAGTTATTGGCAGCTACCTTGGACCACCAAGGCCTGGCTCCTAAGATCAGCAAGACTTAAGACCCCAAGAGGTTAAAGAATGCAGACTCTGAATGCAGACTTTGAGTGTGGACCCTGGGCACAGACTTTGAATAAGGACCTTGGGCAGGGACCTAGAGCAGAGGGGTGCCTGACTGTGGAAGTAGCATGCTGAGACTCTTAAAGGAGCCTTAGGCAGAGAAGCAAGCAATGGGACCACCAGGAGGCTTGACACTGAGAACAGCTAGACTTGAGACTAGGATCCTAAAGAGCGCAGACCTAGGGCACGAGGCTAAAGCTGAGAGGGGTAGCACTACACTGTGACTCAGGCAAAAACTGCTTCATGGCTCAATAGACAGAGAGCCTGCCTGCTTCACTCAGACTTCTGACTGAGAAAGAAAAACAGCATAATAATAACAGCAAGCAATGCCCAAGAACTACCCAAGAGAAAGAACAAGAAGAAAGCTTTAACACTCGATAACTTTTACAGAGATAAAATCCAGACAACAGAACAGACAGCAGAGGAAGACAAACAAGTAATCACATCCAAATCTTCCCAAAAAATGAAAATTGGTCTCAAGCTCTTGAAGAGTTCAAATCCGAGATCATGAGAAAAATGGAAGAGATTTGGCAAGAAAAGTAGGAAATAGCTCAAAAGGAAATTAATAGTTTAAAAGTCAGAAACTCCCAATTGGAAAAAGATGCCCCCAAATCAAAAGAATTGATAAACAAACTGGAGACCAAAATTAAACAGCAGGAAAACAGGATAGACCAAACTGAAAAGGAAAACCAAAAAATTATAGCAGAAAACCAGTCTCTAAAGACCAAAATTGGGCAAGTAGAAATCAATGATTTCACAAGACAGCAAAAACAAATAAAACAAAGTTAAAAGACTAACAAAATAGAAGGAAACATGAAATAACTCACTGAGAGGATTACAGATCAAGAAAACAGGTCTAGAAGAGACAATGTGAGAATCATTGGTCTTCCTGAAAAATCAGAAATTAATGGAAATTTGGACACCATACAACAAGAAATTATCCAAGAAAACTGCCCTGATATTCTTCAACAAGAGGGCAAAATAGACATTGGAAGGATCCATAGATCACCCTCTACACTAAACCCTGAAAAGACAACCCCCAGGAATATTACTGCCAAATTCAAGAGTTTCCAAGTTAAAGAAAAATATTAGAAGAAGCCAGAAAGAGACAATCCAAATATCAAGGAGCACCAATCAGGTTCACACAGGATCTGGCAGCCTCCACACTAAAAAACCACACAGCTTGGAATATGATATTCAGAAAGGCAAGAGAACTGGGTCTATAACCAAGGATCACCTACCCATCAAAACTGACTATATATTTCCAGGGGAAAGTATGGGCATTCAACAAGAGAGAAGATTTCCAAATATTTGCTCAGAAAAGACCAGGTCTAAATGGAAAGTCTGATATCCAACCACAAAAACCAAGAGAAACATGAAAAGATAAATAAGAAAGAGAGGGGAAAGAAAGAAAACTCTTATCTTTAGATTGCCTTCTTCAAGGGCTTCAATGAGATCAAATTATTTGTATTCCTATATGGAGAAATATTATGTGTAATCCTAAAGAATTATACTCACTATTATAGTAATTAGAAGAATTAGTCATAAGGAGTGGTTGGAGTACTAAATGGTCTAAGATGATATGGGGGGAGAGGAAATGGGGGGGGGGTGAATAGTAGATGGCGCCAAGAGAAACTTGAATGGATAAGAAAAATAGGATATTCTATACCACACAAAGAGAGCATGGGAAGGGGAGGGGATGAATACTATTATAAGAAGGAGAGGAAGATAGCATTAATAGGTAATATTTAAATATTACTCACAGCAGAATTAATCCTGAGAGGGAAGAGTAGCTACATCCATTGGGATATAGAATTCTATCTAACCCTACTGAGAAAGTCAGAAGGGATAAAACAAGGGAGGCAGGGAGGCGGGAGATAAAAAAAAAGAGAGGGGAAGAGAGAGGGAGGAAATTCATTAGGTCTTAAAAAATAAAAAGAGGGGAATAAAAAGGGAGGGGGTAGAAAGGGAAGTAAACTAAGGGAGGGGATAAGGGGGAATTACTTAAAACAAACCACTGGTTTAAAGGGGAATAGCGTAAGAAGAAGGGGCAGAACTAGGAGAGGATATCAAAATGTTGGGGAACACATAGCTGATAATTATAACTCTGAATGTGAATGGGATGAACTCGCCCATAAAAAAGAAGCAAATAGCAGAGTAGATTAGAAACCAAAATCCTACAATATGTTGTCTACAAAAAACACACATGAGACCTGTGGATATACATAGGTTGAAGGTCAAAGGCTAAAGCAAAATCTCTTGGGCTTCAACTGAGCAAAAGAAGGGAGGAGTAGCCATTTTGATGTCTGACAAAGGCACAGTAAAAATAGATCTGATTAAAAGAGATAAGGACGATTTGTATAGTCCAATGATTCCCAAAGTGGGCGCTACCGCCCCCTGGTGGGTGCTGCAGTGATCCAGGAGGTGGTGATGGCCACAGGTGCATTTATCTTTCCAATCGATTGCTATTAAAATTTTTTAAAAATTAATTTCCACAGGGCTAAATAATATTTTTTCTGGAAAGGGGGTGGTAGGCCAAAAAAGTTTAGGAACTACTGGTATAGAAAATGAGGAAATAACAGTACTCAACATGTATGCACAAAATGGTATAGCATCCAAATTTCTAAAGGAGAAATTGGCAGAACTCAACGAGGAAATAGACAGCAAAACTATTCTAGTGGGAAACTTGAACCTGCCACTATCACACCTAGATAAATCAAACCAAAAAATAAATAAGAAAGAGGTAAGAAAGGTGAATGAAATCCTTGAAAAATTAGAGTTAATAGATATGTGGAGAAAAATAAATAGGGACAAAAAGAATACACCTTCTTTTCAGCTGCACATGGTACATTCACAAAGACTGACCATGTAATAGGGCATAGAAACATGGCAAACAAATGCAAAAGAGTAGAAATAACAAATGTAACATTTTTGAACATAATGCAATAAAAATAATAATTAGTAAGGGTACATGGACAGGCAAATCAAAAATTAATTGGAAATTAAATAATATGATTCTCCAAAATCAGTTAGTTAAAGAACAAATCATAGCAACACTTAATAATTTCATTGAAGAGAATGACAATGATGAGACATCCAACCAAAATTTGTGGGATGCAGCTAAAGCAGTACTCAGGGGCAAATTTATATCCTTGAGTGCATATATTAACAAGTTAGAGAGGGAAAAGATCAATGAACTGGGCATGCAAATTAAAAAAACTATAAAGGGAACAAATTAAAAATCCCTAGTTAAAAACCAAATTAGAGATTATAAAAATTAAGGGAGAAATCAATAAAATTGAAAGTAAAAGAACTATTCAATTAATAAATAAGACTTGAAGCTGGTACTTTGAAAAAACAAATGAAATTGACAAAGTACTGGTAAATTTAATTAAGAAAAGGAAAGAAGAAAACCAAATTATCAGTATTAAAGATGAAAAGGGAGACCTCACCTCTAATGAGTAGGCAATCAAGGCAATCATTAAAAACTATTTTGCCCAATTATATTGTAATAAATATAGCAATCTAGGTGATATGGATGAATATTTACAAAAATATAAATTGCCCAGATTAACAGTAGAAGAAATAGAATACTTAAATAATCCCATATCAGAAAAAGAAATTGAACAAGTCATCAAAGAACTTCCTAAGAAAAAATCCCCAAGGCCAGATGGATTCACAAGTGAATTCTATCAACCCTTTAAAAAACAATTAATCCCAATACTATACAAACTATTTGACATAATAAACAAAGAAGGAGTTCTACAAAACTCTTTTTATGACACAAATATGGTACTGATCCCAGAGTCAGGTAGACTAAAAAAAGAGAAAGTAAACTTCAGACCAATCTCCTTAATGAACATAAATGCAAAAATTTTAAACAGAATACTAGCAAAAAGACTCCAGCAACTGATCACAAGGGTTATTCACTATGATCAGGTGGGATTTATACCAGGAATGCAAGGATGGTTCAATATTAGGAAAACCATTCACATAATTGACCATATCAACAAACAAACCAGAAAAAATCACATGATAATCTGAATAGATGCTGAAAAAGCCTTTGATAAACAACTATTGTAAACACTAGAAAGTATAGGAATAGGACCTTTCCTAAAAATAATAAACAGTATATATCTAAAACCATCAACAAGCATCATATGCTATGGAGATAAATTAGAAGCCTTCCCAATAAGATAAGGCATAAAACAAGGATACTCATTGTCACCTCTATTATTTAACATTGTACTAGAAACACTCGCAGTAGCAATTAGAGAAGAAATATAAATTGAAGGTATTAAAATAGGCAGTGAGGAGACCAAGCTATCACTCTTTGCAGATGATATGATGATCTATTTAAAAAATCATAGAGAATCAACTAAAAAGTTAGTGGAAATAATCAACAACTTTAGGAAAGTTGCGGGATTCAAACTAAATGCACATAAATCATCAGCATTTCTATATATTTCCAACACATCACAGCAGGAAGAGCTAGAAAAAGAAATTCCATTTAAAATTAACCTAGACAATATAAAATACTTAGGAATCTATCTGCCAAGACAAACACAGGAATTAAAAGAACACAACTATGAAACCCTTTGCACACAATTAAAACTAGATCTAAACAATTGGAAAAACATTGAGTGCTCATGGGTAGGACAAGCTAACATAATAAAAATAACCATCATACCCAAATTAATTTACTTATTTAATGCTATACCTATCAAACTACCAAAAAACTTTTTAATGAATTAGAAAAAATTATAATAAATTTCATTTGGAAGAAGAAAAGACCAAGAATGTCAAGGGAAATAATGAAAAAAAATATGAAGGAAGGTTGCCTAGAAGAACCAGATCTTAAACTGTACTATAAAGCAGTAGTTATGAAAACAATATGGTACTGGTGAAGAGACAGAAGGGACGATCAGTGGAATAGACTAGGGGTAAGTGACCTCATTGAGACAGTATACAATAAACTCAAAGAACCCAGCTTTGGGGACAAAAACCCTTTATTTGACAAAAACTGCTGGGAAAATTGGAAAACAATATGGAAGAGATTGGGTCTAGATCAACATCTCACACCCTATAACAAGATAAACTCAGAATGGGTCAATGACTTGAATATAAAGAAGGAAACTATAAGTAAATTAGGTGAGTACAGAATAGTATACTTGTCAGATCACTGGGAAAGGAAAGATTTTAAAATGAAGCAAGAGCTTGATAAAATTACACAACATAAAATGAATAATTTTGATTACATTAAACTAAAAAGGTTTTGTACAGACAAAACCAATGCTACCAAAATTAGAAGGGAAGCAACAAATTAGGAAAAATTCTTTATAACAAAAAACTCAGATAAAGGTCTAATTACTCAAATATACAAGGAGTTAAATCAATTGTACAAAAAATCATGCCATCACCCAATTGATAAATGGGCAAAGGACATGAATAGGCAATTTTCAGATAAAGAAATCAAAAGTATCAATAAGCACATGATAAAGTGTTCTAAATCTCTTATAATTAGAGACATGCAAATCAAAACAACTCTAAGGTATCACCTCACACCTAGCAGTTTAACTAAAATCACAGAAAGGGAGACTAATGAATGTTGGAGGGGATGTGCAAAAAAATGAATGTTGAAGGGAATGTGACAAAAAAATGCATTAATGCATTGCTGGTGGAGTTGTGAATTGATCCAACCATTCTGGATGGCAATTTGGAACTTTGCTCAAAGGGCTTTAAAAGACTATTTGCCTTTTGTTCCAGCCATAGCACTGCTTGGTTTATACCCCAAAGAGATAACAAGGAAAAAGATTTGTACAAAAATATTTATAGCTACACACTTTGTGGTGGCAAATTTAGAAAATGAGAGAATGTCCTTCAATTGGGGAATGGCTGAACAAACTTCTGTATCTGTTGGTGATGGAATACTATTTTTTTCAAACATTTATTAATATTCATTTTTAACATGGTTACATGATTCATGCTCCTCCTTTCCCCTTCGCCCCCCCCCCCGCACTCCCACCACCCATGGCCAATGCACATTTCCACTAGTTTTGTCATGTGTCCTTGATCAAGACCAATTTCCAAATTGTTGGTAGTTGCATTGGTGTGGTAGTTTCGAGTCCACACCCTCAATCATGTCCACCCCAACCCATGCGTTCAAGCAGTTGTTTTTCTTATGTGTTTCCTCTCCTGCAGTCTTTCCTCTGAATGTGGGTAGCATTCTTTACCATAAATCCCTCAGAATTGTCCTGGGTCATTGTATTGCTGCTGGTACAGAGGTCCATTACATTCAATTTTACCATAGTATAACAGTCTCTGTGTACAATGTTCTTCTGGCTCTGCTCCTTTCGCTCTGCATCTGTACCCGGAGGTCACACCAGTTCGCCTGGAACTCCTCCAGTTTATTATTCCTTTTAGCACAATAGTATTCCATAACCCGCATATACCACAGTTTGTTCAGCCATTCACCAATTGAAGGACATATCCTCCTTTTCCAATTTGTTGCCACCACAAAAAGCTCAGCTATAAATATTTTCGTACAAGTCTGTTTATCTATGATCCCTTTGGGGTACAAACCCAGCAATGGTATGGCTGGATCAAAGGGCAGGTATTCTTTTATAGCCCTTTGAGCATGATTCCATATTGCCAGCCAGAATGGCTGGATCAGTTCACAGCTCCACCAGCAATGCATTAATGTCCCAATTTTGCCACATCCCCTCCAACATTCATTACTCTCCCCTTCTTTCATTTTAGCCAATCTGCTAGGTATGAGGTGATACCTCAGAGTTGTTTTGATTTGCATTCTTCTAATTATTAGAGATTTGGAACACTTTCTCATGTACTTATTGATACTTTTGATTTCTTTACCTGAAAATTGCCTATTCATGTCTCTTGCCCATTTATCAATTGGGGAATGGCTTGATTTTTTATACAATTGCTTTAACTCCTTGTATATTTGAGTAATTAGACCCCTGTCAGAGTTTTTCATTATAAAGATTTTTTCCCAATTTGTTGTTTCCCTTCTGATTTTGACTACATTGTTTTTGTTTGTACAAAAGCCTTTTAGCTTGATATAATCAAAACCATTTAATTTACATTTTGTAATTTTCTTTAGCTCTTGCTTGGTTTTAAAATCTTTCCTTTCCCAGAGATCTGACAGGTATACTATTTTGTGTTCACTTAACTTGTTTATAGTTTCCCTCTTTATATTCAAGTCTTTCACCCATTCTGAATTTATCTTGGTGTAGGGTGTCAGATGTTGATCTAGACCTAATCTCTCCCATATTGTTTTCCAAATTTCCCAGCAGTTTTTGTCAAATAGTGGATTCATGTCCCAAAAGTTGGGCTCTTTGGGTTTATCATACACTGTCTTGCTGATGTCATTACCCCCAAGTCTATTCCATTGATCCTCCTCTCTATCTCTTAGCCAGTACCATATTGTTTTGATGACTGCTGCTTTATAGTATAGTTTAATATCTGGTACTGCTAGGCCCCCTTCCTTCACATTTTTTTCATTATTTCCCTTGATATTCTTGATCTTTTGTTATTCCAAATGAAATTTGTTATAGTATTTTCTAATTCAGTAAAGAAGTTTTTTGGTAGCTTTATAGGTATGGCACTAAATAGGTAAATTAATTTGGGTAGAATTGTCATTTTTATTATGTTAGCTCATCCTACCCATGAGCAATCAATGGTTTTCCTATTGTTTAGATCCAGTTTTATTTCTTTGGAAAGTGTTTTGTAGTTGTTTTCTTATATTTGCTGTGTTTGTTTTGGTAGGTAGATTCCTAAGTATTTTATATTGTCTAGGGTGATTTTAAATGGTGTTTCTCTTTCTACTTCTTGCTGCTCTAATGTGTTGGAAATGTATAGAAATGCTGATGATTTATGTGCATTTATTTTGTATCCTGCAACTTTGCTAAAGTTGTTGATTATTTTTACAAGCTTCTTAGTTGATTCTCTAGGATTTTTTAAGTATACCATCATATCATCTGCAAAGAGTGATAGCTTAGTCTCCTCCTTGCCCACTTTGATACCTTCAATTTCTTTTTCTACTCTAATTGCAACTGCTAGTGTTTCTAGTACAATGTTAAATAATAGAGGTGATAATGGGCATCCTTGTTTTACTCCTGATCTTATTGGGAAGGCTTCTAATTTATCCCCATAGCCTATGATGTTTGTTGATGGTTTTAGGTATATACTGTTTATTATTTTTAGGAAAGCTCCTTCTATTCCTATACTTTTCAGTGTTTTCAATAGGAATGGATGCTGTATTTTGTCAAAGGCTTTTTCAGCATCTATTGAGATAATCATGTGATTTTTGTTTCTTAGACTGTTGATATGGTCAA
>NC_058134.1:250261172-250278778 GCF_016433145.1 Gracilinanus agilis
TTCAATTTCTTTTTCTGATATGGGATTATTTAGGTATTCTATTTCTTTTGCTGTTAATCTAGGCAGTTTATATTTTTGTAAATATTCATCCATATCTCCTAAATTGTTATATTTGTTGCCATATAATTGGGCAAAATAGTTTTTAATGATTGCCTTAATTTCCCCTTCATTAAAGGTGAGGTCTCCCTTTTCATCTTTGATACTATCAATTTGGTTTTCTTCTTTCCTTTTTTTATTAGATTTACCAGTACATTGTCTATTTTATCTGTTTTTTCAAAGTACCAGCTTCTAGTCTTATTTATTAATTCAATAGTTCTTTTACTTTCGATTTTATTAATTTTTCCCTTGGTTTTTATTATTTCTAATTTAGTTTTCATCTGGGGATTTTTAATTTGCTCGCTTCCTAATTTTTTGAGTTGCATGCTCAATTCATTGATCTCTGCCCTCCTTAATTTGTTAATATATGCACTCAAGGATATAAATTTTCCCCTGAGTACTGCCTTGGCCGCATGCCACAGAGATTGGTAGGATGTCTCTTCCTTGTCATTTTCTTCAATGAAATTGTTGATTGTTTCTATGATTCCTTCTTTGACAAATTAGTTTTGAAGAATCATATTATTTAATTTCCAATTAGTTTTTGATTTTCCTGTCCAGGTGCCCTTACTAATTATTATTTTTATTGCTTTATGATCTGAGAAGGTTACAGTTATTATTTCTGCCCTTTTGCATTTGTTTGCAATGATTCAATGCCCTATAACATGATCAATCTTTGTGAATGTGCCATGTGCAGCTGAGAAGAAGGTATATTCTTTTTTGTCCCTATTTATTTTTCTCCACATATCAATTAAATCTAATTTTTCTAGGACTTCATTCACCTCTCTTACCTCTTTCTTATTTATTTTTCGGTTTGATTCATCTAGATCTGACAGAGGAATATTTAGATCTCCCACTAGTATGGTTTTACTATCTATTTCCTTCTTGAGCTCTGCCAGTTTCTCCTTTATGAATTTGGGTGCTATGCCACTTGGTGCATACATATTGAGCACTGTTATTTCCTCATTGTTTATACTGCTTTTAATCAGGATGTAATGACCTTCCCTGTCTTTTTTAATCATATCTATTTTTACTTTGGCTTTGTCAGAAATCATAATAGACACTCCTGCCTTCTTTTTCTCATTTGACGCCCAAAAGATTTTACTCAAACCCTGAACCTTAAACATGTGTATGTCCACCCGCCTCATATGTGTTTCTTGTAGACAACATATGGTTGGATTTTGGTTTCTAATCCACTCTGCTATTTGCTTCCGTTTTATGAGTGAGTTCATCCCATTCACATTCAGAGTTATAATCATCAGTTGTGCATTTGCTGACATTTTCAAATCCTCCCCCATTCCTACCCCCTTTTTCCTTATACTTTTTTCCTTTTAAACCAGTGGTTTGCTATTGAGCCGCTATCCCTTATCCCCTCCCTTGATTAACTTCCCTTTCTACCCCCTCCCTTATATTTCCCCCTCTTTTTGTTTTTAAAGGCCTTATGAATTCCCTCCCTCTTCTCCCCTCCCTTTTTTTGTCCTCTCCACTCCCCTGCTCCCCTTGGTTTATCCCTTCTGACTTTCTCAGAAGGGTTAGATAAGAGTTTTATGTCCCAATGGATAGTATAGCTACTCTTCTCTCTCCGGGTTGATTACACTGAGAGTAAGGTTTGATTATTACCTCTTTATGCTCTCTTCCTCTCCTTCTTATAATAGTATTTGTCCCCTCTCCCTCCCATGCCCTCTTTGTGTGTAATAGAATATCCTATTTTCTTATTCACTCAAGTTTCTCTTGGTGTCCCCTGCTATTCACCCCCTCTTTCCCATCCCCCATGCCATCTTAGATTATTTAGTGTTCCACCCTCACCCTGTGAATTATTCTTCTGATTACTTTAATAGTGAATATTATAATAGTGAATAGAGTTCACTACAGAGAATTATACATAACATTTCTCTACATAGGAATACAGATAATTAGATCTCACTGAGGCCCTTAAAAAGGCAAATTTAAAAATTATAAGTTTTCTTTCTTTCCCCTCTGTATCTTATTTACCTTTTCATGTTTCTCTTGATTTTTGTGGTTGGATATCAAACTTTCCATTTAGCCCTGGTCTTTTCTGTGCAAATACCTGGAATTCTTCAATTTTGTTGAATGCCCATACTTTCCCCTGGAAATATATAGTCAATTTTGATGGGTAGTTGATCCGTGGTTGCATGCCCAGCTCTCTTGCCTTTCTGAATATCGTATTCCAAGCCTTGCGATCTTTTATTGTGGAGGCTGCCAGATCCTGTGTGATCCTGATTGGTGCTCCTTGATATTTGAATTGTTTCTTTCTGGCTTCTTGTAAGATTTTTTCTTTTGCTTGGAAACTCTTGAATTTGGCAATTATATTTCTGGGTGTTTTGTTTTCTGGATCAAATGTCGCAGGTGTTCTATGAATTCTTTCAATGTCTATATTGCCCTCTTGTTGTAGGACTTCAGGGCAATTTTGCTGGATTATTTCTGTTAGTATGGAGTCCAGGTTTCTATTAATTTCTGGTTTTTCTGGAAGACCAATTATTCTCAAATTGTCTCTTCTAGACCGGTTTTCTTGGTCTGTCACTCTCTCATTGAGATATTTCATGTTTCCTTCTATTTTTTCAGTCTTTTGACTTTGTTTTATTTGTTCTTGTTGTCTTGAGAGTTCATTAGCTTCTGGTTGCTCAATTCTAGCCTTTAGGGATTGATTTTCGGCTATAATCTTTCGGTTTTCGGCTATGATCTTTTGATTTTCGGTTGTAATCTTCTGGTTTTCGGCTGTAATCTTCTGGTTTTCGGCCATAATCTTCTGGTTTTCGGCCATAATCTTCTGGTATTCCTTTTCAATCTGGTCATTTCTGGTGTTCAATTTGCTTATCAGTTCATTTGGTTTCTGAGCCTCACTTTCCATTTGCAAGATTCTACCTTTTAAACAGTTATTTTCTTGCCAGATCTCTTCCATTTTCCTCAAAATCTCAGTTTTGAACTCTTCCATAGCTTGTGAGGAGTTTTCCTTATTTGAGGAGGGTCCTGATGCTTGTTTGTTCTCCTCCTCTGTTTGCTCGGTTGTCTGGATTTTCTCTGTGTAAAAGTTGTTGAGTGTTAAAGACTTCTTTTTCTTGTTGTTAATCTTTCTCTTCTGAACTTCCTGAGACTGGGTAGACATCGTTAGCCCAGCAGCTTCTCAGGTTTATCCTCGCGCTCTGGATCTCCGCGGTCAAGCCCCCTGGTGGACCCCCTTGCTTGATCGTCTGCTAGAGGTTTCTTTACAAGTCTCAGGGAGCTGCTTCCACAGTTGTATACCCGTCCACGCTGGTTCCCCACTCAGGGTTTCAGAGCTTTAGCTTGTGGCTGTGTCTGCCTCCACCCACGCCTCCACCCATGCCTGTGCTCTGAGCCCGTGCTCTGCCCCCTGTGTCCGCTCTCTGGGCCCTGCTCCCGTGCTCAAATTTTGTATGCGTTCATTAGCTTTTTGGGGTCCTAAATCTTGCTGTTGTCAGGAACAGGCCCCGGAGCTGCCAATGACTCGATGGGTGCCCCAAACTTGCTCTATTTCTTTTTAGCCGGCTTCGGAGTTATAGGTGTTGTGTGTGGAGGGGTTGGGGGTGGGGTGGTTGCTCAGCCCGCAATTTAGTGAGAACTGTTTCACCCCTTTATAGCATGGAAATGCCACGATTGCACATCCCTTCCACGCTGTGCCCTGTTGTGGGGTTCCTCTGCTCATCTGGACTTGTTTTTATGTCCCCTTGAGGAGTTTTGTGTGTTTCAGTCAGGAGATGTTAAGAGCTGCTTCTTATTCTGCTGCCATCTTAACCTAGAACCGATGGAATACTATTTTGCTCAAAGAAATAATGAACTGGAGGAATTCCATGTGAACTGGTATGGCCTCCAGGAATTGATGAAGAGTGAAAGGAGCAGATCCAAGAGATCATTGTACATAGAGACTGATACACTGTGGTGCAATCAAACGTAATGGACTTCTCTACTAGCAGCAATGCAAGGACCCAGAGCGAGGCTGAGGGATTTATGAGAAAGAAAACTAGCCACATTCAGAGGAAGAAATGTGGGAGGAAAAACACAAAAGAAAAATAACTGTTTGAACACATGAGCTGATGGGAATATTATTGGGTGTGTAGACACTAAACGATAATTCTAGTCCAACTATAAATAATATGGAATTAGGTCTTAATCAATGATACATTCAAAACCCAGTGGAATTGTGCATCGGCTAAGGAGGCTTTGGGGCTTTGGGGTAAAGGGAAAGAACATGAAACGTAACTTTGGGAAAATATTCAAAATAAAACTTTTTAAAAAAAAAAAGAGGCAGTCATAAGAAAAAAGCAGAGGATCACCCAGAAATTACAGACAGGTAGAGGAAGTCATCTGTTCCAAACTTACTCATGATTTTAATCACTTGCAAACCTAAGAAGAGCTGAAAATGGACTTCCGTTTAATAAAAATATTTTTCCCTCCTTGTTAAGCTGAGATTTCTCCATGCCTATGAACTTTTTTGTTTATTTTATTAGACATTCTTGGATCTATTCTAATCTGTACAACTTCTTTCATTTCAACTACTGCTTACTTTGGTTAAAAAAAACCACATCAAAAAACAGCCAATTAGTTATACTTGATGTTCCTTTATGTAACTAGTGTTTTTTACATTAAGATCTATTTCTTTTCCCCACCAAACTATTGCAATAGCTTTCCAGTTGGTTGTTCTGCCTCAAGTGTTAGCTAGCCCATGCTCAACTTAACTGTAAAAGCAATCTTTCTAAAGTTCAGGCCTATGTTCCCTCTGTAGTCAATAAATTAGAGTGGCTTCCTATTACTTTCTGGATCAATGATTGAAAAGATAAAAACAGTTATTTAGTTTGGGTATTTCAGAAACTGCCACCTTCCTATTTTCCCAGTCTTCTTACTCTTTGTTCCCATCCACCTACTTTATGATCCAATGACAATGGATTTCTTGCTGTTACTTAAAAAAATCCATCTCCAGCTTCATGCCTTGTCAATGGCTGTCTGTCCCTCATGCCTATAATGTTCACCCTTACCTTGTGTTTGCTTCCTGGATTTTCCAGCTTCCTTCAGGCATCAACTCAAAGCTTACCTCTGAACAAAGTCTCCCTCTCCCAATTCAAGTGCTTTCCCTCTGGGTTTATCTTCAATTTATCTTCTCTGTGTGTTTATTGTATATTTTCTATACCTATGCCTGTGTTCACATCCCACCATCATAATATGAAGTTCTTGAAAACAATGATTGTTTTTACCCTTCTTTTCTTCCACAGAATTAAGCATAATGATAGACAAATAATACAATAATGGCTTAATAAATGTCTCTTAATTTGTTGATTTAATTATGGGTGAACCATATCCCAAATCAGTTATCTGTACAAATCAAGAGATTCACATTTAAATGCTAATAAATATATGCATCTTAAATTTATCTGTAGCCTTATAAATATATATGTATATATATATAATATTTTAATAAAATGATTAGGAAACAGACTTTTATGCCAAAAGAAAATAGCTATGAGTATCTCTTGTGAAGTCTTTTTCCTTATATGATCTTATACTTATATAGGAGAAGATCCTGATAAATCTTCACACTAACCACCCCAACCCCCAACACAAACTGTTATGATGATAATAACAGATAGTTTGGAGAAGCAGATAAATGTTTTCAGGGCCAAATAGAGCTTTAAGTTAAGAGCCAGATATTGACAGGCTACAGTGAGGAAATGAGGGGGTAAAACACTCCTGGCTCTCAAACCCCTCCCCCTCTAACTGCTTCTGCTTCAGTTGGTAATGAAGACAGGAATAAGATTCTTCTGGTGAGTTTCTGTTATGGCTGAAACCCTAATAATGTTTCTTTCTTAAATTTATATTCCTCTCAGGTCAGTTAGAGGAGATATATATATATATATATAGAAATTATTTATCTTACTGTTGAGGACAGAGGAGATCTTAAACTGGCAGCCAATAGGATTCAATCTAGAAAGTTCAGACTGAATTGTAAGTATCTTCCAAATAATTATCAGGCACAGTTTGAAGGTAAAAAGTTATATTAGGAATTAACAAGGAAAATTAGAGAAGTTAATGAAGGTATATTGAATAAAGGAAAGGTGACCCCTAACTGTTAAATTGATGCCCCTTCCCCCTCCTCACTGGAGGGATGAAGCATTTAACTAAAACTGGCTACACACACACATGCACACACAAACACACATAAGCTGAATGTTCATAAAGAATAAGAGAGGGAGAAAATAGGAGATTTTTTATTTCTTGATTAGGAACAGAAGAATATATATTAATATATGTGAAATAGATTTAGTTCCCCTAACTAGTATCTCTCAGGTTTCCTATGACCATAAGAATTTAAAATTCTTTTTTTCCCTTGTTTTCCTTTTTTTGTTTATAATATTTTTCCATGGTTACATTGATTCATGATTCCCCACCATCACCTGCCCCCTTGGCTCTTGAAGCCAAAAAGCATTTCCACTGGGTTATACATGTATCATTATTCAAAACCTATTTCCGTGCTATTCATATTTTCAGTAGAGCGATCTTTTAACATCAAAATTCTAATCATATTGCCATTGAACCATGTGATCAATCATCTGTTTTCTTCTGCATTTTGCTCCCACAGTTCTTTCTCTGGATGTGGATAGCATTCTCTCTCATAAATCTTCCAGATTATCCTGGATCATTGCATTGCTGCTAGGAGAGAAGTCCGTTATGTTCGATTGTACCACAGTGTATCAGCCTCTGTGTAAAATGTTCTCCTGATTCTGCTCCTTTCACTCTGCATCAAGAATTTAAAATTCTTAAAAGACCTTGAACCTTACTTAGTATAATGTTTTTTCTTCATGCTAGGGAACAAATATTTTTAGCTGGAACTACCCTTAAAGTCCACCCAATTCAACTCACTCATTTTACAAATAAAGAAACCAAGAGTTAATAAATGGTTTTTCAAAAGTCATTCAGATATTAAACAATTAAACATTATATCTGAACCCAAATCGTCTAACTCATGCTCTTTCCTCTCTTAGTCAATAGTTAACATCCACTCCACTGACTGGTGTTGCTTGCTTCTCAATCTTGGCAGTTCTAAAGTTCAGTACTAAAAAATATGTAAACTATGACCAGTCTTTTTTGTATCTTTTCTTTTGCAAAAAATGAGTGCAGCCTTAGAATGGGATCATTTCCAATAGAAGAAGATCTTCCTTCTACTTCATATATTGTTGAGAGATTGAAAAAGTTGACGAAGAAGAGACACAATTCCTTCATGGTAGATATATACATACATATTTGTATGTGTATGTGTATGTGTGTATATATATATATATATATATATATATATATATATATATATATGGAAATGGGGCATATGGATGTAGGATTATATATGTGTGTGTATGTATATTATAATCTATGTATGTAGTTTACAATCTAATGAAGGATGATCATGTAGAAACAAGTACATACAAAGTAAGCTACACACAGGAAAAAATATGAAATAACTAACAGAGATAAGGCATTTAAGAGGTGTTGGGAAAGGCTTCCTGTAAAAATTGAGAATTTAGTTGGTTCATAAAATCAGTGACATTTGTCAATAGAGCAGAGGAAGGAGAACATTCCAGGCATTGAGGAGATCCAGAGAAAATTGCCCAGAACTAAGAGACAACATATTTTGTTCATTGAATAGCCAGGAAGCCAGGGTCGCTGAATTGAAAAGCAAGTTGTAGAGGGAGGTGTAAGAAGAATTTCAAGGTAGGCAAGGGATAGATTTATGATGGCTTTGAATACCAAAAAAGAGCATTTTTCATATGATACCAGAGACAATAGAATTTGTTGAGTAGGTTTGGATATCATGATTAGCCCTGTGTTTTTTAGGAAAACCTTTTTAGTGACTGAATAGAGGATGTATTGGAGTGGGGAGATACTTGAGACAGGCAGACTCACTAGCAGGCTAATATATGAGTGTGGTGATGAAGGTTGCACTAGAGTGGTTGCAGTATCAAAGGAGAGAAGAAGGAATATTTTAGAGATGCAGAAAATATGAAATCAATTTCCTTGGTAACAGGCTGGAGATGTGAGAAGGAAGCTAAGAGATAGTGAGGAGGTAAGGTTGAAACCTTGAGAAAATGGTGTTGTCCTTTCCATTAATATAGGAGATGGAAGCCTGAAAATGTTTGGGGTAAAAGAAAATGAGTTCTTGGATATATCGAATTTATCAACTTACATTATTTGCTCTTGGAATCTCATTCTTTACCATCTTTCCCTGCATATATACACTCATAGTTCTGTAGTTCATTTAATTAGTTGCCTAAGCCTTTTCTTGCATCTTACATTTTATATTCTAGTCCACTAAAGCTTTTTAAGTCTGAGTAAGTCCTTTCAGGAATGCTTTCTCCCAAATAAGGCTGTATTTCCCAAAATATGCCCATTCCTTATTACATGTCAACAGATCTGGTTCAATTTGTTGCTGTATTGATATAAAAGTTGGACCATGAAATTCTCATACCCACACAGCCATGATCCTACCATTAGGCTTTGAAAGATGTTGCCATCTAGACAAGTAAATGACCTTATTTGGAAACCATTATTACACTTTTCTACTAAAATCAAGAAAAATTGTAAAAATGTTGATTCACTATAATCTAGTGAAAATTGCTTCACTTCAATGCTAACATTTCCCACCATTTTTTGATACCTAGACGTGCTTAGATTTAAAACTTATAGTCAAATCCAATGGCACATGTGTTATAAATCTTTTATTATTATAATTATTAATAGAAAACCTGAATTAGAAAACTCTGGTATACATAGAGATAGTCAAGTAGACATCTGGTACCAACCAAGTCTATGTAATCATAATTCCCCCTGAATCTCTAAAATTTCTGGTCAGCTTCAACTTTCCCAGGCCTGACACCATTGAATTCAGTGAACTGCTGGGCATTATTTCTCATTTATATTCTTACAGAGTCCCTTAGATTTACTTTGTTTTTAAAAATCATGAAATATATCTTTTCAAATGTATGCAAGAATATTATACTCATAAGAATATCTTTTAAATTTCCTTCTAAAATTCTGATTAGAAATTTCAGTCAAATACATCATCAGTTATGCTAATACATGTATGTTTTTCATACTGTGCTTTCCTCCTAAATTGATTCCATATGCTGTAACCATTTTTTTAGTTAAAAGTAATAATAAAAGCAATTCAAATAATACTAAGAAAATAAAAAGGTCTTTCTAAAGTATTTTGTCATTTAAATATTTTAGACAACGTTATCGTTGTAGAATAACAATGTTTGTTTGTTTTAATTTTCCTACATGTTAAAGAATAAAAGTATCAAACACATGGTCTATGGACTGTGTGCACCCCATAACACTCCTGAGTTCCTCCCCAAAGCAGATTAAATGGAATTGGTTAACAATTGTCAGCAATTCAAGGATATAAGACAAATCTCCAAAAGGATACCTACTGCCATAAAAGGAAAGGATGGAGTTTGAATGGAGATTGAAACTAATCATTTTTTTCAATTATATGTAGAAAAAATTTAACAATTGTTTTCTTGCATTCTCTTATTCAAATTCTCTCACTTCCTCTCTCCCTCTTCCTCTCCCCCAAGTAGATAAATAATCTTGTATAGATTATACCATTGCTGTCATACAATACATATTTCCATATTTTTCATGCTGTGAAAGAAGACAATATCACACACAAAAGAAAAACACTCAAAGAAAATAAAGTGAAATGGTAATATGATATATGTTGTACATATGCTATCATACAATATTTTATTTCTATTTTTGTGAAAAAAGCCACATCTCTTGTACTAGAGAAAAATTCGTGAAGAGATATAGTTAAGAATAGCAATGCATTCAGACTCCATCAGTTCCTTCTATGGTGGTGGCTAGCCTTTTTCATCATGAGTCCCTTGGAGATGTCTTCGATCCTTGCATTGCTGACAATTGAATTGTTAAGTCAATCAACACTGATCATCATATATTATTGCTGTTACTGTATACAACATTGTCCTGGTTCTGCTTATTTCATTTTTTATCATTTCATATGTCTTTCCAATTTGTTATTTTTTTTTATCATCCTGTTAACCATTTCTCTAGTACTATTTTTCACCTTCCAGGAAAACACAATTTCTCTCTATATATGTGTCTGTCTCAACAAACAAAAAATCCCCAGAAGCCTTTTGCTACTCTGATTTTGGGGTGAAGGGCAGAAAGGGATGAGGAAGGTATGTACTAGAAGAAGCCTATGAAGTAAATTCAGAAGAAATCCAGTTAGATTATTAGATATTTATATTAGATATTTATATTAAATATTAGACATTAGATATTGCTAGACAGTGTTAGGTAACTAAGATTCCATATGTTGTGCTCCATTCTCCTTGCTGGATAGTGAGAAGCTAAATCCTTCATAGGTCCTTCTTGTCCTTTTCCCTGAAATTATTAAAAGTATGATGTATTCTCTGCCCACAATCCTTTTCTCTTTTCCTACTTTTTTTCTGGAATTTTATTTAGCCAAACTGTTATAACAGTTATTACATTGTTTAAGCTAGATGCAAAGTAATTACTCCTTGGTTCACGTTATTACTTGCTTCATTTTATAAAATTTATATCATACAAAAATATTAAAATAATTGGAAAATTCATAACACTCAGAGAGAGGCTTTACTTTATTTTAATTTTTTATTTCTTTATAACCTTTGACTGCCTCATTTTGACACATAAAAATTATTATACAGGAAACATTTAGGCAAAATAAGTGAGCATAGTATGTACTACATGATCTGTTATTGAATACGTGTGGAAAAAAGAAAGTTAAAGTGCTTTTGGGGGAATTTCCCTAATTTCTTGACAAAATAGGTAAAGTCAATAAGAACCTGAAAGATATCCTAGAGCTCTCCCTTCTCTTCCAAAGCTCTGAATTTATTTTAATTTTCTCCATTGTCATTGGTCTTTTGCCTCTAATTCTTTCCAGTTGAGTCTGTCATGTTTTGATTCAAGTGAAAATTCTGGATGAGGAGAAGAAAGGAAAGAACAGGACAAGACAGGACAAGAGAAGGAACTTTAGAGTGCTTCGCAGGACAAATTAAGATTTATAAAGAATGACTCCAATCGAATTTTATTGCTTGCTTTTGGATTCATTTCTATGAAAACATATCTCCTTTCCAACTGATAGCTGAGTAGAAAACTCATCTACACCATCAATGACAAGATATACAACCACTTGAAGATTTTTAGTGATGGGGAATTCATTCTTCAGGATCCTTAATTTGCCCTGTTGAGCACTCTCAGGCTATACAATTTGAAGTATTTATTTACAGAATAATGTAAAAAGTTGACATTATTTTAAAGTTATCCTACATTAATGCATCAGAGTAGAGTATTTAATTATCATATCCACTTTAAAGATGGATCAATTAGAGTTCATGGAGATTTTAAGTAACATCTTCAAGGTTTTACATGGAGCAAATGAGCAAATGTGTACTAAATAATATGCTGTTGTAAAGCACCCTAGGGGTTGTTTATCATCATTAGTGTTACTAATTATCATAACGCTACCTGAAACCTCAAAGAGTCAAAGCTCAACAAATAAGAGAATATTGACGAATAATTATAAATCGAAAGAGGATTTAAAAAAAGAAAATCCATTTACCTGCTTCTGCTATGTTTAGAGAAGATAAAGGAAACTGGCAGAATGCCTGCACTTATAATTATAGCAATAACTAATGTGGTATTGACTGAGCTTTGTCCTAGGGTGCCAATGTCTACTGTGATATACTTCTTCCCTAAAATAAGAACCATTCCTGCTCAATTCCTCTCCTAATGTAAATGTTATAGCACCCTTTTCTGGAGTATCTTCCTTTCTAATCCCCAAAACAGCAATCCTTCATTCCTCAGTTGGACTATCCTCTCAGTACACAACTGCATCAATATTCTACTGATTGTGGCCCCCTCCCCACCTTAATTGTCACACATCTCAAGGGAAATAAAAACAAATCTAGTGGAGTTAAGAGACAGAACAACAACAAAAAATCTTGCTTTCAAAATGTGCAATAGATATGTAATTTTATTACATATAAGCCTTCTTCTGGTTCCCTTTATAGGTATATTTAACTTGTTCTTTTAACCATGAATATACAATTTGGAATGTCTTCAGAAACATTATAAATTGTCCTTTAAATAAGCTAGAAAAGTTGATATATTTTCATTTGAGTAACAAAATATGTTCATATTTTATTAGGCATGTTGGGCTGTTGTTTGGGTTTTTAGGAGCGAAACTGTGATTGCAGGTATTATGCTAATGCTATCTTGGTTATTTATAAATAGCAACATTAATTTATTTAGCAGTCTGAAACAGGGACTTATGAATGTGTGATTTATTGCTTCATAAGTGGATATATTTAGGATAATGTTAATCCAAATGGAAAGCCCAGTAAGGAAAAAGAAAGAAAAAAATTCACCAAGAAAAAAAAAAGACCATTGTTATCTCCTGTCACTGACATGCATTTTTTTCTGCCTAGATTTACATTTAGAAGGTTGCATTTAGAAGCAATTTACTTTCATAGTTTCTCTCTAGAGAGCTTCACCCAGGAGCAAGGAAAAATTGTGCTTGCAAGTAATCACTATTTGGCTGTATTGTGTTTTCCTTGATTTGTTGAACTCAGAAACTGCAAAGTACCTTTGCATTCTAATGAACCAGCTCAACATTCCATTGTTGAGTATTATGGAAAAGAAAGTCTAGGGATGTTATGATTATAGAGATGCTATGTTGCAGTTGAAAGACCTATATTCACATTCCAAAGTTTAGAAATCAGTTATAACGTATTTCCCATTTCTCCATAAGTTTCTTTGTTTGGAGATGGCTTCCCTCCTGCTCTCTAAAATTTTGATTGGGCAGACTCCCTTTAAAACCTACCACCATCCATCACAAACTACCTGCTCAAAATAGAAAAAAATCCTCAGAAGGTTAAGCTAAATGGTATATATACCTCAGTAGTGATCCTCATATGAGGGCTCTTTTGACAATGTATTTGTTATAACAGAGCCATGAATGAGAGACTGGAAATCTGGGTTTCAGAAAAGTAATATCCATTTTACTTAAATTTGAGACACCAAGTAAGACCCTAATATATTTGTTCCATCTCTTTAAAAATAAATAATGATATTCACATGATCTGTTCTATAATGTTGTCTTAGAAAAATGCATAGGAAGAATCTATAGCAACACAGTGATCTACTTCAATTATCTTGTATATTGTGGTCAAGGGACTATCTCAGAGTTCCTAGCCTCCCCCTTCCAGAATCATAAAAGTGATGGAATCTTCTTCTCTTAGGAGTTCAGTGCCCAAGCTTTCAAACAAATTACCCAGGGGGTACCTACTCAGGGCAACACAGTTTGCTCACAAACTTTTAGTTTTCAGGCTACAGGGAAACACATTTCTTAAGTAGTGGCCTTGTGTTTGTGTGGGAGCTCAATCAATACCTTTGCTACTGCCACATATATTGCAGAAGGGAAGTCCATTATTAGGAACTTTAGTCTCTCGTCAGTCCCAAGAATAGGAATTAGACATACAGATGCTAGAGATCTCTCCCGTTAAGCTATCTGGGAAAATACATGGCAATTAATCATGTAGTTTTCCTTTACATTTCCATTCAGTGCTCTAGGGAGGGAATACAGGCAGACAGAAATCCCCTTCCCATTCCTTTACACATGGGATGGATAGATAGTATCATGGAAGCAATGAAAATGAGCTTAGACTTACTTCTGGAGATAGTGGGGGACAGAAGGGTCTGCTGTGTTATGGTCCATTGGGTCACAAAGAGTCAGATACAACTGAATGAATGAACAACAAGAAAAGACATAAGAGAAAAGACCAAGAAAGAGTCCTAAAGAGAAAGGAAGAGTGTCCACCATTTTACTTTACCATAAAAAAGAGATTCAGTTTCCCTGATGAGGGTCCATTCCCCTTCTCGATTACCAATTATCTTGGAGCAGATTCAGGAATAGGAGGTCGCTTAAAAAAGTCCCCTATGTCTTCACAGCAAAATACCATTAAGCATCACTACCAAAAGTAGGAAGCTACCTCCATGCATCTGTAGACTAAGAGACATGCTCTGTTAGAGCACAGATTTTATTAGGAAATACTTCAAATTGATCAGAATTACACATTTAAATACCAATTTCAGGGAAGAGTTGAAAATTATCTACTTGATTCAGGTTGATTATAATGGATATGGATAATATGGATAATTTAGAACTTGAAAATGAGATGAGTTCTATAAATTTAACAAAACTATGAAAAGTTGTATTCATACTGTATTGTATAGGTAACTGTCAGTAAGTAGAATATAAGTTCCTCGAAGCTTGTGATTTTGTCTTTGTTTTCCTACTAAACAGTTGTGCCTTGTTCATATCAGTGTATCAATTTATTATATAATGTTTTCCTTTGAAATTATTGTCTCTTTTCATCTCAATGATATCTCTCTGTGTTTTTATTTGAAAATTTATAAAAGAAATATTTTTATCACATTAAAGAGTTATAGATAATTGCCAAATAAGAAAAAAATTGCATTCATGCAAATAGGTTTAGAAAACTAAAAAAGACAATGGGGAACAGAATTTGAAATGAAAACATCTAACTTGATCTATATTGGGAAAAAATCATAATAAGGTATAACTGAAAGTATAACCCCAAATAGCTTCATTGTGGTTGACTTTGTTGCTGTTATTGTTGTTTTTAAACATGATTGCTACCTTTGTTTCTAAACATTTGTTTTTGTGAGTTTGGGAAAAGAGAAATTAGCTTTGTTATACAACAGCCCACACAGTAAAAGGGAAAAAAAATCTATCAATGCCCTCCTATAATTCCTCAAGCTGCTTTTTAAGTTCAAAATGTTGACAGGTTCAATAGAAGATTCCCATACTTGAAACACTGCTACAGAGTAGTTTCATACATGTGGTAATACTTAGTAATAATAGTGCTCATAATCCTTGATTATTGGATTTATCCATTGTTCAATGGAATCTTTTTTTTTTAACTGAAATGTACAGATGCTATGACATCAAGGCTTTGTCTAAACAGGACTAAGTTAAGTGGAGAGTTGAGGCAATTATCTAACTAATCAGTCCCTCTTTCAAAATAAAAACTTGCTAAGAAGAAAAAGGAGGGGTCTGGTATTTGAATTTTCCAGATAGGCTGTCAGCATTGATTCAGCTGTCCAATTCCCCATTTCACCGTGCTGTTCAGACTTATTCCAAACTCCTTAGTTCAATATAGTACTTAAAAATATATGTCTATATCCACTCTCAGTAAATGCAAATCCGTCAATGAATCATAATTCTGTTTTCAAAGCACTGAATGATAATATTCAAGTAGAATAAGAGGTAATTTTATCAGTTCTGTACTTCACCATGTAATAGATACAGGCTAAGGACTCTTCAAAGAAAAGGTGTTATATAAATGTAATAAAGAAAATCAAAAGTTGAAATAGATATCTGTAATCATAGTTTTACCCCCATTTTTTAAAGGGAGTTGCTAAGACTGGAGAATGCCAGAAAAAATATTTGCATATTGTTGTCAATCTTTGATTTACCAAACTTTTTGGTTGCTATTGAAGAAAAATTCAAGAAAAAGAAAATAATAACTGCTATGATATTTTTTAATGTAATGCAGTACTATTCTTTAAGGGTAACCTGAATTTTACCATTGGTTCTTTTGATAGGTTATGACCCTAATTCCTCTGACATTACTAGGAGTTATCCCTCTACCCCCAGATATAAACAAAATTTTTAAAAAGAAAAAAACTTAAATTTAACTATTAATTTTGTGAACAAAATATATACAAAGTGTGAATCATGTCCCCAAATGATGACAATATCAGACCTGGAAAAAAATATCCACTTCTTATTTCCTCATTCAGGTTTCAATTCACTTACTCATATTGCTTAATAAAATGAGTATTCTTAACATTCTTATCTGATAAATACATCTTGACCTTGCAATTGGAAAGTATTCCATTTTCTTATTTTCAGAATTACCAAAGAATCTGTCACATTAGATGTAAGACAATTACCACCTTATAAGCCTTTTCGTAGACTGAGCAAAGATTGTGAGACACAACTTTCCTAGGCCAATTTTACCTAGAATCCCATGTCAATGGACAAGTTAGTTAAAAGTTGTGTTTCCTTCCCTCAGTCAAGATGTTATCTAATCTAATTATCTTTTCTCCTCCATGTCCCTCTTAGTGCCTCTGTCCATTTCCAAAGAAAATATTTTTAAAGTGGAAACTTCAACCATTCTATTTAGTTCATTAATAACAATCATGAAAAAGGATTTTCTCATAGGAGAAAGTTATAGTCATCTTCTAAAACAAGGATTTATATGATGATGATTTTTATTGCACTTGCCTATGACCTCTCTCCCTCCCTCTCCAACTCCTCCTTTTATATAGGTAATTAATTTGAATGTAGTAACTTTATGTATCACAAAATCAATATTTCTTAAACTTATAGTTATAATTGCATCAAATATTAAAGCATTGTTGCAAAGTTGACAGATGGTCATAAAGATTCTATATTTCTAGTCCTTACATTAACTCAGATAAACTTCTTTTAATATGACAGTGCATAGCCCTTTGACTCCTACCTTTCCTTAAAATATTTTGCCAAACTATATTCAGCACAGTGAAACCAGCTATTTTTCTCTCATTTCCCTTTCTTTGACTTTTTTTACACAAGATAACTTGCACTCTTATAAAATGAAAGCTTGGGAAACAATGAGTTTCTTTAATTAACAGGATAGTTAAGCTGACTTTATAGAAAACAATTTTTTTCTGCTACAAATTTTGTCAGTGGATCGATTTTTAAACAATTTAAAACACCTAATTTTGCAGGGATTATGTACAAAGTAAATGCTTAAAATTTAAAGAGTAAAAGCTTCAGGTGGAATTGAAGAAAATGTTTAAATTGTAAAAATAAAATATAGATGAAAATAACATCAAATTCATTAACGGATTTTATAGTATGATAAATATGACACAGCAAAGTGTTCTTCAATAAAATATATATATATATATATAATTGGTAAAACACACATAAAGGTAAATTATCAGTCATAAAGAAAAACAGACATATAACTTCCATCATCTTTAGTGAAAATCAATCAGCTAAGTGCCTACATAGCACTTAAAAAATTTACCTCATATTTTATGTTGTTTATAATAAACTGACAAAGTATTTTTACACTTAAATAATTTAAAAGTCTTATCTAGAAAGATGAGGGAAAGGTTATCAAAAATAAAAATGACTGTAAAGTGAACTCCAGAATTTTTTAGAGAATTATTTTAAATTCTTTCCTTTTTTTTTTTTTTTTTTTTTTTTTTTTTTTTTAACAAGAGTAAATATTAATTTAATCAGAACCCAAACCAGGTTCTTTCAGGACTTATAACTGACAGTATACAAAACAAATAGGGCACTTACACAATACATATTTGTTCAAATATTCATTCTAGAAAGGGTAATC
>NC_058134.1:250283692-250353266 GCF_016433145.1 Gracilinanus agilis
ATATATATATATATATATTTCAAAAGAAATGGTTGATCGTGTTGGTGTTCTGTTAAATGGCTCTTTTTCCTCTTGTCTACCAACAAATTTATACAATGGAGAGCTTGCCAGGTGATGAGGAGTAGAAGGAAAAAGAACATAGTCAGAAATAAAAGTGAAACAATTCCTAACAATCTGTGATGAGACATGCTATACATCTCCAGATGTTGTTCATTTTTGGTTTGCAAAGGAGACCAATGACATCATGGTGAATTGGATTTTAGTGAGGCAGAATTGTGCAAAACTGTCAGCCTCACTCTCTTTCAGAGTCATCGAATTCCAGTGACAAAGCAAAAGTGAGAATAATCAGTGACAGCCCGGGATGCAGTGGATGACCTTGACGCTTCAATGTCTTCCAAAGCTCTAAGCACTATACAGTGCTTTCTTCAAAGAGAGAGCTGCTGGACTCAGCTAAAATATATTTTCTCCTTCCTTCCTTCTTTCCTTCTCTCCTTCTTTCCTTTCTTCCTCCCTCCCTCCCTTCTTCCCTCCCTTCTATTCAGACATGAGTACTGGGGAATTATATTTGTAATATGTTTTGTTTTTCTTTCTTTTTGAATGGGTGAGACAAGGAAAACAAAAAGGTGAGAATTAAAATAAAAGAATATAAATAAATAATATAAATATAGCATATATTTATATATGTGCATATATAAAATGTAAAAATAAATAAATAAATAAATGGAAATAAAGTGAACTGATTTTTTAAAGGGGGAAATAAAAACAAATAATACTATTTTTTTAGTGTTATTGATGGGGCAGCTAGGTGACTCAGTGGATAGAAAACCAAGGCATAGAGACGGGAGCTCCTAGGTTCAAATCTGGCCTGAGACATTTCCTAGCTGGGTGACTGTGGCCAAGTCACCTAACACCCATTGCCTAGCCCTTACTGCTCTTCTGCCTTTGAACCCATACATATATTGGTTCTAAGATGTATGGTAAGGGTTTAAAAATAACATAATAAAATTGTTATTGAAATAAATGATCTCCAGGAGAAAACATAAAGAAACTATCTATTTCTGGATCTTACAGCTTTTAAAAAGGATGTAGACTTCGACTCTACCGGGGACACATTATTTGCACATATAAAATCTGGATTGTAAAGAGGCTTCTCTGGTAGATCAATACCAAGATGGTTTTCACAAATGGTTAGATCACTTATCTAGAAGAAAATAAAGATCCAGTATCAGTTACCAAGCAATATCTGCTGACTGAGGGCCACCTGAGCCTTCTGCAAGGGGCCTTATAAACTTGTGATTCCTTCCTTCCAAATCAACACAATCACATCTGTTCCCAAATTGGCACCATGGCCTGTTCTGCTTCTGGAAAGCAGCAAGCCTGTGCAGCTGGGTTAGTTTAACCACAGACTCACTTCAACAAAGAAAGACTATGGGCCAAAACCCAATTTCTGCATTAACTATGGCAAAGACATTCATATTTCCAGAACCTGGTCTACCAAACAGCCATCACTTTTACTAGGGGAAAAATTGAGAAGGACCCCCCCCCCCAGCAGCTAATCCTGAGAAATTAATTTCTGTCTTTATACAGCCACTGCCTTAGTGTCTAAACTACAGAGTTGGAAAAGACTTCAGAGCCTGGAGTTATTATTTCAATTAAATTTTAGATGATACTTTAGGGAACTTTATATCATATCATTTTCAAAAAAGTTATACTTTTACTTTTTTACCTAGACTTATTCTGACAACTTATTTTTCTTGTTATATAACTATAGCCAATATTTCTAGTATTGTTGCAAATCTAAGAGAATTGACAAGCCTTTTGATTTTTATGGAAAAGGTTTCTAGTTTATCTATATGACAAATATTAGTAGACTATGGTGTACATACATTTATATGTGTATAGAGAGAGAATTTATCATCTTAAAGAAAAAGATTTATTCCTATATTTTTTAGCCTTTTTCGCAAAAGTGTTACTTTTTTTGTTGAAATCTTTTTTTCTGCCAGAATCTATGGGTATATTCATATTATTTGGTAAGTTTATATTTTCCTTTATTTCACATTGTTAATGAAGTTTATAGTTTCCCTAATTTTAAACCAATGCCATATTCCTTGTATAAATTCAACTTGGTCATGATGGATAATCTTTGTGATTTGTTGCTTTATCCTCTATGATAAGTGTTAATTTAATTATTTACATCAATGGATATTAAGGATATTAATTTATACTTTCCTTTTAACTCTCCTTATGTTTATGTATCAACATCAAATCTGTACCCCAAAAAGGTATTTTATAAGATCTAATCTTTTACTATTTCTAAAAATAATTCAGATAGAATTTGAATTAATTATTCTTTAGATAAGTATTTGATAGACTTCAATTGTGAATTTATGTGGTCTTTGAATTTCTTTTCCCCTTAAACTTCATTTATGTCTTGTTCAATTTCTTCCTCTGAAATAAGGTTGTTTAAATTCTCTAGTTCTTGTTTCATTAATTTGTTTATTGTACTTATTGAGCTTTTAGGAAGGCTATTTATTACATTACAATAGTAAAGAGAATAGTTTTTTTATTAACAGAATTTCTTTGCAGTTATCTCAGCCTTCCTCCCCACACATTGAATGCATCATTCTGCAAAAAGATATGTAAATATAGCTTATGTCTTTTGTATTTCCATTTCTCAGTTCATTCTCTGGAGGTGACCATTAACAACTTGTTCTTCAAATACTAAAACTGTAACTGTAAATAATATTCTCTTGATTCTACTTATTTCACTCTTCATTAGCTCATGTAGTTAATTCCAAATCCTTAAGAAAATTAATATGATCATCTTCATTAAGGCACAGTAATATTCCATCCCAATCATATACCACAATTTCTTTGACTCTTCCCTAATTGATGAACATCTCCTCAATTTCAAGCTCTCTGCTACCAAAAAATGAGCTGCTATAAATATTTTGGAAAATATAGGTTCTTTTCCTTTTTCCCTGATATCCTTGGGAAATAGATCCAGCAATGATATTGTTGGATCTAAGTGTATGTATGCACAGTTTTATAATTCCCTGGGCATAACTCCAAAATGGTTGGATTGGTTTAAAGTTCTAGCCATAGTGTATTAGTGTCCCCACTTACCCATATCCTCTCCAAGATTAGTCATTTTGACTTTTTGTCATTTTAGCCATTTTCTTCATTTTGCAAATGAAGAAACAAAAGCCAAAAAAGATTCAATGACTTGTCCAAAGTCACAGAAGTATTTAGTGTGAGAGTAAGAATGTAATCTGAGATTTTTTAATTCCCAGGCTAAGGTATTTTTTTAACTAGAAAGAAAGCTGGTTTTAGTAAAGAATACATTTTATACATAATTTGTGAAGATAATTTTGAAGATTGCCAGGTAATTTTAGAAAGCTCAAATTCTTTCTTGGGGCACTCGCCCTCTATCATTTAAATAAGGCATATATATGTAGTAATATTAGCTGTGGTACATATACATGTGTATTTCATCTCAGAGGAAATGTGCTATATAAATGCAAAGGAACAATAATAGTAATTAATATTTTCCTATAATACATACTGGAGGCATCCAGGAAATTATCTGTTTCTAGAATATGCAAAGTAAGAGAACAATATATAAAATCCCAGAAAGTGTGTATATATGTGTGTGTTGAGAGGCCAACATATATATTTAATTTTTTAAATTTACTTTTATTCAGCAGCTTCGCTTCAGCTTTTGTTAAAGAAATCTTACCACATCTCCATAGGAACAAAGAGAGAAAACTCATTATCTTCTTGGTCTTAGGGATTTGCAAAAGTGGTACCATTGTGATAAAGTTCTGAAATGGGTAATAAATACCTGCAAACATAACAAAGCCTTGTGGGGTTTCTCTCTTTAACAAAACACAATAGCTTTCTCTCATCCATCATCTTTTTTCCTCTATTTCAATAAATGGCTATATGCTACATTGAATCAAACTTGCCTAGTAAATCTAATATGAAATGGAATTTTTGCCCACATGAGGATTTCCATTGATCTTCAAGGAGCTTTTCCCACTCTCTCAAATCAGAACAAGTTGACCTAGTATTTAAGTGACTCATAGCCTTTTCCATACTACCTTCTGTAAGAATCTGATATTTCATTAGCTACAAGCATAATTTTCCTATCTTTAACCAGTCAGTAGGCTTTTTGTTCTTTCTTCTTCAGTAAAACATATGACTATTCATAAATCATAATCAATTTCTACTCTCTCATACATACTAACTATACAAACTCCATTTTTCTGAATCAACAAATCTTTATTTGTTATTGGCACTATGTAGCAGTTACTGTATAAGCACTGGGAATAAAAAGATGAGTAAGTTGCTGATTTTGGTGAGGTTAAATCTGAATAATACATTGTATTTCATCCACAAAGTGTTATTGTTTTCTGGCACCAAGTGGTTAAGAAAATATTTCTGAATGTGTGGAAGAGGCAGGGGAGAAAATATGAGTTTGTTATCAAGAAAAACAAAAACAGAATATTTCTAAACATCTAGAGCAGTCCAAGAGTGGAATTAGATACTTTGGAAGATGGTAGACTCTATGTCATTGTATGTCCTCAAGCAAAGACCAAATTCTTGACTAAGTATTTTTTCATGGACAATTTTTCTTTTTATTTTTGCATATTACTTCTAGGATATATATTCAAATTCTGGAATCCTTTGATTCTATGATTAAATTTCCTATTATATAAGTATGCATCAACTTGATAAAAATGCTTAAAGAGAAATCTGTATTACCCCTCAATTTTATTATGGTTCTGTTATTAATTATGATACTTCCCCACAAAAAGGAGCTGATATGAACCCATCTACATTCATTCATCCTATGTGATTCTTGCCATTTTCTTTCAGAAAAAAACCCATTTGATTGTTGAGGGAGGCTTTCCTTCTTCTCTTGGCATTGCATGGATATTAGTGGTGTGAGTTGGCTATCTGTCTATACTTGAAAAATAAATAAATCTTTAATTGTTCTTTTGGGGAAGGATACTTAACTTTACAAAGGACTCATTTCAAGTACAGCTAGTTTCACTATATCAATGCTACCATGAACTGTAATTTCACCACACAAATGGTAATACTGACCCCTTAGTAAGTGGAGTACTTTTGTTTCACATGCCTAGTTCACCTAACGTAGAGGTACCCTATGTCTAGGAGAAGAAATAATGTGTTCTCCCTACCTCTTCTCTTGGAATAGCCTGGTTTGATTGCCTAGTTAGTCAGAATTAGTTGCCTTAAGAAAAAAAACTGAAACATTCTCTCTTCTTAGTAAGGAAAGAAAGGATTATCTTCCACTTTTTTCCTCCTTTGCTGGTAGTTCAAAGAAATGAGTCTTGGATGGAGGGTCTTTTGTTTTGTTTTGTTTTGGTCTGCTTTAGTTCTAAAGGCACATTGGGTTAAAATCCCAATTAAAGACTGAACTAAGCCATGGAGATCTGGGAGTCAGGATTTGAGGCCAGATATTGCACTCAGACACACTGTGCAGGAAAGTTATGAGATATCAAGGTGTATATTCAAGACCAAGGGATGCTAGGAACTGAGTTTAATTGTGAACATAATCCCTTTTCATTCCCAAGTGACTGAGATGGTGTGGTAGTAGAAATGTTGAGGCAAAAATGTTTGCATGTTATTTTTTCCTAGTTTTATCTTTAAAGTAAATGTTCCTTTGTAAATACTAATAAAATTATTAAATATTTAAATGGAAATGAGGTACAGTGACCTTTACAATTAAGATGAAGGTCATGTGTTAGATCCAGTATTGAATAGCTAACCCTAAACCCCCTTTTTGAGCACTGGAAAAACCTGAGAGGAAGATGAAATGTAACATACCTGGCCTCAGTATATGAAGTAGTGGATTATTTTCAAGACTGATTTTGAAAGTAATTTCTTTCAGATTTCTGCCTTTCTGCCTTCCTGCCTCCCGTTTTTGTTTAGACTGTCTCCCATGCCTAGAAGGTTCTCTCTCCCCTCACCTTTGTTTATTTGAATCCTTATCTCCATTTAAGACTCAGTTTGTATCACTTCCTACAAGAACTTTTTGCTAATTTCCCACTAGGCACCTGGGTGGCCCAAGGACCTGGAGTCATGAAGACCTAATTTTAAAACCAGCCTTAGGCATTTACCAGCTGTGTGATTCTGGGCAAGTCACTTAGCCCAGCTTGTCTCCATTCCTCCAGAGATAAAATGAGCTGGAGAAGGAAATGACAAACGACTCAATTTGAATCTTCACCAAGAAAACCTAAAATGGGTTCACAAAGAGTCAAACAGGATTGAAATTGAAAAAGAGTACCATGGCAAAGTATTCTTATTTATGTTATACATTTTCTATTTCTTTTTCTGAGCATTGAGCCTCCCTCTCTTCTCCTAGACTATATGTTCCTTGAAGACTGAGGGCATTTAAATTTTGTTTTTGGATCTCTTAGCACAGTACCCAGATTATAAATATGAGCTCAGTAAGTGCTCGTTGAATAGAATGAAAGGAAATGGTTGAGATACTGATCACTTGCAGGAAATTATGCAATGAACCTCTGAAATCATACTCAGGCATGTCCTCAGATGCAATCTATATTGTTTCTATACTCAAAGACTTTCTAGCTTTTTTATTGTTTCTATACTCAAAGACTTTCTAGACTTCCACCTCCATCTACTTCACAACTCCCAAAACCAACTCCCCACTTGCTTGGGGGTTCCCCCTTTTATCTTCCTGGTTCCAACTGCCTTCAACAAATCTGAAATCATACTCAGGCATGTCCTCAGATGCAATCTATATTGTTTCTATACTCAAAGACTTTCTAGCTTTTTAAGAGATGATAGTTTTTGTTCATATTCAAGAATTAAGAGTTGCTTCCACAACAGGAGGAGAAATTAGAATAAGCCTTCGGCAGAAGATCTCCTTGAGAACATTTACATTAGGGAACATTATACAACCCTTTTGTAAATAAAGGTTATGTAATAAACACTTAATATTTAAAGGGAGGAGGAGGGAGACAAAAAAAAAAGACTGTGTAAAAGAGGCTCCTGCAGTGCAGGAGTTGGGTGGTAGGGAGAGAAGTCAAAGTCACTACAAGAGTTATTTGTTGATGACTTTACTAGTTGGAGTGACTGGATTTGTTTGTGCCGCCATGTACTTGATGGAAGAAAGGCTTCTCTATTGATCGAGATACATTTTAACTGTCTGTGATGTTGCTAGGAAAATCCTCCCCTTCACCAACTACACTCCCTTTCAACTGAAATCAGCTTCAAGCTACAGAATCACCCAAAGGTAGGCAGCAGTCTTGTTCACTCCCTAATAACTTTACTGAATGAACCAGAAAGGCTATCTGACTTAATAACTTGGCTTTAATAACAGGATTAATATGAGGGAAAGGATGGAGGATGAGGGAAAGAGGGTGTATAGGGTGTCTAGTTGTCTCTTCATTGAAGCCTAAGAGTCCTTGGCCCAGCCAAAGCAAAATGCCCAAACTGAGTTTCTCTCTCCCTTCCCCACTAAAACCTTAATCTTATCTATTATAGTTCTATCTAAATTAGAACACTGGTCTCTTGTAAGAAATGGATGAGGGCAGGCTGTTCCAGAGAGACAGGCTCTCAAAAGAGTCCCAAAATCTCTCTATAGATATTGTATTGGTTAATTGGTTTAGCTAGATCCACGATGGCTGCTGTCAACAGTTTTTCCAGGGACAGCAGGTGCCTAGGATTGTCACAAGGGCTGGTTTGCCTTGGAGCTGCAGACTTCCACCTCCAACTCCTTCACAACTCCCAAAACCAACTCCCCACTTGCTTGGAGGTTCCCCCTTTTATCTTCCTGGTTCCAACTGCCTTCAACAAATCCTCCTTCTTGGGGTTCCACTAGCAGCCCCTCTATAATTCCATCTTACAACTGAAAGAGACAAGAGACAGAGAGCAAGAAGTTGAAAGATAAAATATAAAATCTAATACAATTGAAATCATTAGGATCAGCAAATGTGCATCTGCTTTAGGATTACAATATTATAGTTGAGTGTCAAATCATACAGCATTCAAGATTCTTAACCATCAAATCTGCATTTCCTGGGCATATTGAGAATTGTCAAAAAGAAATCAATCTTTTAAATCCTGACAGGACATTATTTCCAAAAATCAAATAGTCTCAACTATAGTTTGATTATTAGTTATTAATTTTGAGGAGGGTCTTAGTTTGATTTTTCTATTTTGTTTTGATTTGAACTTAAGAAACAATGTGTTTAAAGATCTGACAAATGATCATGAAGAGACCATAGTTTCTACCCAAAGATAATATTTGGTGAACAATTCTAGTTTTGCATATTTTCTGAACATTCAAAATAATTTGTCATTTAATTTTCACAGTAACTTTGAGTGCCTGGCCATTGAGGTGTTATTGCCTCATTATATCAGAGGCCACAATGTTAGAGAAGTGATCAAATAAACTGAGGCAACTATGTGAAAAGTTTAAAGATGGTACAGGAGAAACACAATACTGTATACTTTTATTTAGTATGAAATGTAGCATCCAAGAATCCTTACAAGGCTTTGACCTAGTAGAATAATGCTAAGAATATCTAGCAGATGTGAGGGGCAAAACTGAGAGGAGAATTTCCCAGAACCTGAGACATGCATAGAATTCACATATAATTTCTAAACTGGCTAGACTTTGGTGAGTACATAAAGACTTGGCTTTTATTTTTGAGTCAGCAAGTCTGCACACTATTCCACTTATTCTAATTTGGCTTATATGTATTAAGTTACTAATACTGTTCTAATGTCTGGAGATGCAAAGAGAAAAATAGAAACAACTTATGCCATCACTGAACTTACATCTCCTGGGGAATACAAAGAAGTTCAAATATGAGTAAATAAAAATTGTATACACAACTAAAAAGTGATCTTAAGGTCAGGGAGAACACCAAAAACTGGGATACAAGGAAATGTTTCACAGGTGGCATTTGAACTGAACCTTGAAGAGAGATAGGAATTCTAAAGAAAAGAGAGAATATTCCATGCCTTTACAGAGGCCATTATAGAGAAATAGGATTGATCTTACTTAGCTATCAGAGAGAGCAGATGTGGCTGGCAAGAGAACTTAGAATCTTGCTACAGGGACTCACACAGTGACTCTGGCTGGCAGTTGGGTTTGGAGCAGCTGTCCGGGTGAGCCTGTGTCTTTTGGGGAACTAAGTACTCTGGAATTTTCCTTGGTTGTGCACAGTACATCTTCAATCAAGACCAGTGAAGTTGTAGGTTGAGAAGTGGAGTTATCTGGTGTGGTGGACACACACAAATTCTTCCATCTCCCTCACTTCACCCTTGGATTTTATCTTGCTGTTTATCCTGATTTCCTGTGACCAGCTGTGACATCCTAAGAACAACCAAGGACATCTTCATGAGATTCCCTTAACCCTGTCAAGCCAGACTGCCTTTCCATAGGCAGTCTTTTCATAGATTTAATTTCAATGTAGTCTATGTCCATTCCTTTATTCCCTGGTAATTATCACTAAACCTTAGTGACAGTTTTCCTATCTCCCTTCACTCCCCATCCCACTTATTTATTAAACAATTTAGATAGTACAATCCTGCCTGTGTAAGTCCTTTCCCAGGAACCTGGCTGGCACATTGGACCCACTGTGTTACCTTCCCTGGTTATTAGTGGTTGTTATTTTGTTATTTGTTATCCCCAGCTAAGTGTTATTACTTGTGATTGCTCAGTTCCCTTTTCAGTTCCCTATTGTCAGTTGACACATCTAATTGATAACCCTCTTTCCCTACTTTTCCCACTGTAGTGAGGGACTCATTTAAACCCCTTTACTAAATTTATTTAAACCCCCCTTACTTTCATTTACATCACTATTGACAGATAGTAAGATAATATAGGTAAAAGACTTTGCAATGCTTAAAGTGCAATATAAATGCTAGATACTGTGATTAGAATTATTTTATTAGTATTATTAGAATATTACTATCTTAATATGATTAACATTCCTATTATCATAGGAATCAGCATGTAGTCCCATTTGAATGGAACATAGAATCGATGAAGGGAAATAATTTGGGAAATCTAGGATAGAGTCATAATATTTAAGGCTTTAACTGTCAAACAGGAATATGCAATTTATTTATGAGGAAGGATCCATGAACTAATGTAAGGGGTAGACATGTGTAAAGGAGTAAAGAATAAAAGAAAAAAAGAATAAAAAGAAAAGGAGTAAAAATAAAAGGTTGGACTAAATTTATGAGAAAGTAGAGTCACCAGGAATTAAATACTTAATTCCAAATGAAAGATTTAAATCAGAATGACTTTTACAAATAGGAAGAGAGAGTGAAAGTAAGAAAATCGAAGAGAAGATAGGGCAAGATATCTAATCTAACACACTAGGCTAGGTCTTATCACTTTTGTCTCAATATCTTTCCCATCTATACCCTTCGCAGCACTCATACTCTCCTAATTCAGCTTTTTCATAATTTTTTCCAATGGCTTCCTGACTGGTCCAGCTTCTCTAATCTACTCTCTATCCAAATATAAAATTGTATAGCTAAACTGCAGCTCTCCTCTGCTAAATAAATTCCAGTGGCTTGCTTTTACCTTAAGGATCAAAGATAAACTTCCCTATTTGGCATTTAGAATACAAAATATGTTATCCACAGAGACAACATTATATGTGCATGCACCTGTATTATGTATTGTGTATCATGTATTATGTGTGTATTATGTATTAAGAATGTATATACATATGTTTGCACATATGCATATACACGCATGGAAATGTAGGCATACATATATATGTATGTGTACTTACCTGTGAATGCATGCAGGTATATGGACTATATAAATGTGTATGTATATTCAAGCTATCTGTCTAGTTTTATTTTTTCTAATTTCTAATTATTTTTTTAAGTGGAATTATTTTATTTTTTTAATTATTTTTTATTTTGAATATTTTCTCCTAGTTACATATTTCATGTTCTTTCCCTCTCCCCCAATCCTCCCTAACCCCCTCTTAGCCAATGCACAATTCCATTGGGTTTTACACGTATCACTGATCAAGACCTAATTTCATATTATTGATAGTTGGACTAGATTTATCATTTAGTGTCTACGTCTGCATCTCCATTAATATCCCCAACAGCCCATGTGTTCAAGCAGTTGTTTTTCTTCTGTGTTTCTCCTTCCACAGTTCTTCTTCTGAATGTGGCGAGTTTTCTTTCTCATAAGTTCCTCAGCCTTGCTTTGTATCCTTGCATTGCTGCTATTATAAAAGTCCATTATGTTCGATTGTACCACAGTGTATCAGTCTCTGTGTATAATGTTCTCCTGGATCTGCTCCTTTCACTCGGCATCAATTCCTGGAGGTCTTTCCAGTTCACATGGAATTCCTCCAGTTCTTTATTCCTTTGAGCACAATAGTATTCCATCAACAACAGATACTACAATTTATTCAGCCATTCCCCAATCAAAGGACATTCTCTTATTTTCCAATTTTTTGTCACCACAAAGTACACAGCTATAAATATTTTTGTATGTCTTTTTCCTTATTATTTCTTTGGGGTATAATCCAAGCAGTGTTATGGCTGGATCAAAAGGCAGATAGTCTTTTAAAGCCCTTTGAGCATAGTTCCAAATTGCCATCCAGAATGGTTGGATCAATTCACAACTCCACCAGCACTGCATTAATGTTCCAATTTGGCCACATCCCCTCCAACATTCATTACTCTCCTTTGCTGTCATTTTAGCCAATCTGCTAGGTGTGAGGTGATACCTTATAGTTGTTTTGATTTGCATTTCTCTAATTATTAGAGATTTAGAACACTTTCTCATGTGCTTATTGGTAGTTTTGATTTCTTTATCTGAGAATTGCCTATTCATGTCCCTTGCCATTTATCAATTGGGAGATGGCTTGATTTTTTTGTACAATTGATTTAGCTCCTTGAATATTTGAGTGATTAGACCTTTATCTGAGTTTTTAGTTATAAAGATGTTTTCCAAACTTGTTGTTTCCCTTCTAATTTTGGTAGCATCGGTTTTGTCTGTACAAAAACTTTTTAGTTTAATGTAGTTAAAATTATTTATTTTATATTTTGTGATTTTTTTCTAACTCTTGTTTAGTTTTAAAAACTTTCCCTTCCCATATATCTGACAAATATACTATTCTGTGCTCACCCAATTTACCTATAGTTTCCTTCTTTATATTCAAGCCATTCAGCCATTCTGAGTTTATTTTGGTATAGAGTGTGAGATGTTCATCTAGGCCCAATCTCTCCCATACTGTTTTCCAATTTTCCCAGCAGTTTTTGTCAAATAGCGGGATTTTGTCCCAAAAGCTGGATTCTTTAGGTTTATCAAAAACTGTCTTGCTAAGGTCGCTTACCCGTAGTCTATTCCACTGATCCCTCTTTCTGTCTCTTTGCCAGTACATATTGTTTTGATGACTGCTGCTTTGTAGTACAGTTTAATATCTGGTACTGCTAGGCCACCTTCCTTCACGTTTTTCTTTCATTATTTCCCTTCATATTCTTGGTCTTTTGTTCTTCCAAATGAACTTTGTTATAGTTTTTTTCATTCAATAAAAAGTTTTTTGGTAGTTGGATAGGTATGGCACTAAATAGGCAAATTAATTTGGGTAGGATGGTCATTTTTATTATGTTAGCTCATCCTACCCATGAGCAATCAATGTTTTTCCAGTTGTTTAGATCTAGTTTTAATTGGGTGTAAAGGGTTTCGTAGTTGTGTTCGCATAGTTCCTGTGTTTGTCTTGGCAGATAGATTTCTAAGTATTTTATATTGTCTAGGGTGATTTTAAATGGAATTTCTCTTTCTAACTCTTCCTGCTGTGTTGTGTTTCTAGTTTCTAGTTCTAATTCTATTATTTATTTTATTTCTAGTTCATAAATTCCTCCCTTTCTTATGTGATACAGTTAAACCAAACTTATCCTCTGACTGTTCCTTTGTAGAATATTCTCCTTCTTCTCATCTATAACTTAGAATTCTTAATTACTTTCAATTCAGCTTATATGCCATCTGCCATATGACAATTTTCCTTAGCTAGACCCCACAGTTTCCAATTCCTCTACCACCATATTTCCTTATATTTATTTTGAATGCACATATCTGGCTTTATATTCTCAGTATGGTGTACAAAGCTTTGAAACTTATTTTTTTATTCCTTCTTTCCTTTCTTCCTTTACATTGGAATTGGAACTGCTCATTAAGTGAATTAATTCTATTAATGAATAGAGGTGTCTGTGGTGATTTATAATCTTAAAGATAAGAATAGAGAGTTGGCCTTAGCGTCAAGATGACCTAGATTCAAGTCCTGCCTCCAAGAGCAACTCTCTACTCATTATACCATACCTCCTCTGCTTAGCACATGGCAGTTACAGAAAAAAAGTCTTGTTTTTTGATTGTTTTATGACTTAAAGTTAGAGAGAATATGAGATCTCTATTGTGGTTGTTTTGTTTGTTAGACACTAAAAAATGAAATGTCACACTGTTAGTAAACATTGGACTCTAGACCGTGTCTTCTCATTTTTAACTAAAATAGTTTAATTATGACATTTAAAGAAGACATTGTGGCAGTCATCTCTGGTGACAGGCATTCATGTCCCTACCATGATGAGATAAGGGTAGAAAAAATACCTAGGAAATCAGGAGGCTTAAAAACCTCAGAATATAAAAGGACATTGACATGCTAACTCTACTCTAATGTTTTTCCTATCATCAACAGGCTCATAAATAAATTATCTGAGTTCCTTAATGGATTAATGAATACTTTGTGAATTTTCATATATAGCTGGCAAGAAACCAATATACCAACATGAATAAAATACACTTAGAGACAGAGGCAAAAAGCAACCTACATTTTAAACTCAATGATGAATCTGTCAGATGAGCTAGCCCACATGAATATGAATAATGTGAGAAGACAGGGTACACATAATAAAAGTATCCCCAACAAAGTACTGGGGACTTGGGAACCCCCAGCCTGATTCTGTTATATAGGCTAGGAAATTGGGGCATGAATGGTATTCTCCTCAGAGGTAGGATCAAATTTAAGGCTTTTTCTGGGTCACTCTTAGAGAATAAAACAATATGCAATGAATCATCTTTTCCTGTAGGAGAGGGGGAGGTTGAAAAGAAATGCTCTCCTTCAAGTTTTCTTAAGTAGAAGAAATCCAAAGGGTTTGTAGCATCTTGAATCATGAAAGGAGTAATAACATGCACAACTAAAATCTGTATTCTCACCAAAGATATTTGAAAGAATAGTTTTAGTGCTTCTAAAGTATTCAAGCTCAAAAAATAGAAAGAAATCACAGTTTTTCTTCTATTAAATTTTCTTTTTTGAGATACATTATCCGTATTTTCTATACCTACATGCTTTCCCATACCCAAAGGTAATAGCTTACAGATTAAAATATTCACAGTATTTCTAACAAAGCAGAAAGTAATTTTTCTCCTCAAAATACTATTCACTGAGAACATATAGAAATGCTAATTCCCTAGTTTTAAAATTACTTTGAGAGGGAAAGTATTTACAAATGACAATATGGCTCTGAATTAATGTTAATAGTTATTAGTTAAATGTTAATAGTTGCTTTAAAAGATTATGTGTATCCATTCTTTATAACAAAGCACTCAAAAGATTTAATGATTGCTTCTTGCTCTATGAAAATATGGTATTTTCCATCTCAAATCCCATTGTTGTTCTCTTTTTTTCTATGCAATTTGACCATTTCAAGATGGAAGGGATCTCAGAAGTCATCTAATTCTATCCTCTCATTTCACAGATCAGGAAATAAGTCTAAAGAGGTTAATGTACTTGCCCATAGGAAAACAAGTGGCAAATGACAAAACCTGGATTGGAATTCAAGTCTTGAGATTTACAATGAGGAGGACTCTTATTCCACTGCTATATTGCATTCTTTGTCTGCTTTTTATTATTCATTCTCTTTACCAAACTAACCCAATGCTTTGTTTTCTTCAAACTATGTAAGGAGTTTATGTAGAATGTTTTTATTCTGTCTGGAACTTTTTTTTATTTTTTTTTTAAATTTCCAAATTAACAGTCTTTGGACTCCCATATCAAGTTTTGTATGTCTCCATGGTCCTGTTTCACAGTCCAAATAAAGACAGCAAACAATACATTTGAGAACTGGCACTTTGGTTAAATGTTCCTTTGCCAATAAAGAAGTTTCAACCAAACAACTTTTTAAAAAAATTTTTTTAGCTGAGACTTCAACATAATTAAAGATGTTGTAGAAATACGACTCAGTGACTTTAGAAAGCAATTTAGAGTAAAGCAATATTTTATTTTAAAATGTTTAAACCAAAGAAATGAGCAATCTACACAGCTTTTTGTGCTGCCTCACTACTTCACCAGTGGAGAAAGTTTCCAGAATGGCTTTATAAGTGAGGTGTTATCATTATTTCTTATAAATCATCCTTTCACTGACCAAAGTCTCCTAAAAGTTTCATGGTCCTTAACATCTTAAACTGGAAGGTTTCAAATGTTATCCATCTAGAAAACTACAGTAGCTTTGAGAAGTTTGTGATGGGAGACTTCTCAATAAGTAGTGACTTCTGAAAACAGTAATTCTTATCATTTAAAATCACCAGTGCCACATTTGGATTAAAAATAGATAATTTGATCTCATTGACAAAGGTTGATTTTAAGCTTTATATCAATTCCAAAGGACAACCTCTTATAATTGTCATATATGTATATATATACTAGTTTTTTGTCACATATATCTACTACTTTTTTCCAGAATATGTTCAAGGTGGTCAGGGTGGATGAGGAATGTTTCTTCTTTGTTTTTAATGACTATTACTTTCCTAACATTAATCCCTATTGTTAACATTGGGTTCTTAAATTTATCAGGATCAGAGAACAATTTTTATTATGAATTTGGGGGACAGAAGTGAAATTCCCCAGATAATTACCATCTCCTCACTAGAATTACTGAAGGGGAGCCTGTTTAGAAAACCACAGAGGCTGGAAGGAATGAGAGCGTTATCATTTTCTTCCTTGTCAGAATTTTCTTTCCAATTTAAATGTTTTCTTTTCTTATTGAAGAAATGTCTAAATAACTTCAATATTCCATTTACTTTTTTAGGAGTGAACGGCAACTAGGTTCCATCAAGCCATGCCTGCCCATTTCCCCCCATGTCTTCTGACAAATTCACCCCAGAGATACTTAACCAATATTCGATGGAGGCTTCCTCAAGTACTTCTGGTGTTGCGTGGACAACAGTAGAGCAAACTAAAAAAAAAGCATTCATTATTAACAATTGCTATATGACTATTTAATAACATGTTGTTTCCCTCATTTGAGTGAATGATGCTTGGGGGTGTAAGGATGAGATTTGTGCAAGGGGGATGAGACAAAAAGCACAAACAGGAAAGCCTTGCCCCCAACTCCTGTGGGGCAGCACAAATATCCAGGTCATCCAGTTTCAGGGTGACACCCCCTCAAAGTCTCAGCAGTGTATATTTGGTGGAAGGGAAGAGTTAGAAGAGAGTCAAACCTTGTAGACTTTCTCTCTCCTCCTCTATCGAACATTGGTTATAGGCTCTTTTTATTATTATAGGGGGAGGAGCTATTCTTTGCATCTTCTATGTTTAATTCAGTGTTTGGCACATAATATGTATTTAATAATGCTCATTCACTAACTGCCATAACTTTTTGTCCTTGTAGTATGTTTCTCTGATACCATCATTCATTCCACTTCTCCTATGTAATTGCTTTTCTTTAATGCATTTTAGATTACTTATTTCCACTTTGTATCTTTCCTTTGTCCTTTGGATGATACTCAACTTCAATTTGTCAGAGGTAGTAAGACAGTGTTTTAAACCTGAAGTCTGTAAATTTGTTTTTAAATGCTTTTCTGATCATTGTATTTACACATGTCAGATTTCCCTTGTAGTCTTCCCTACTCTGTTACATACATTCAAAAATATCATACTGAGAAGGGTGATAATAGGATTTAACAAAACAAATTGCCTCTAAAGTATTTTACAACTTTCCACCGTATACTATTTCTCAAGAACATTAGTGTTTGTTCTTTAAAATGGGTCTCTCTCTTTTAAGAGCAAACAGAAGAACTCCATAATATCCCCCAAACAATTTAGTATTCTCTACTTCGTTCCTTTCCCTTTTCCTTCTCCTGTTCAAGTCTAGGTCTGGGTTCTTGGTCATACAAAGTATCTAACAACAATATTGTAGGAATTTAATGTGAATCTGTACCCCTATTTCCTTTTAGAAAAGAGAGTTTTGAAAATCCATTTTGATGTCAGCCCCACTCTGATCAAAGGCATGCATGCATCCTATAAGAAGATGTTAGAGGCCTTATAGCTCCATGGAGTCCCAGAAGACACTTGCCTCTTGTCTCACGTGACTCCTGGCATCTCAAAAACTGGCTTCTTACCCAGACTGAGGTCAAGTGTGTCTAATCAGGGAAACCCAGAAAAAGTGACATCACCGGGTCAGAAAGTTATGCCTGCAGGAAGTTTGCAGTCTCTGGGCAAGCAAGCAGTGGGAGATGTGAAGTAAGCTCTGAACACAGATTAACTAAGCTACCAGCCACATGAATATATGCTGGTACTCTCTCCAACTTACTTTCACTATTGTTATGTTCAAACCCTGGGAATGTGGGTCTCACCTTGATTGACAGGGGAGACAGTTGGAGACTTCAGAATGTTCCCAGATGCCATGAGCCAGGGGCAAAAGTCGGTTGGCCTGAGAGTATAAATACCCCAACAGCCATCTGGAAGGGACCTCTAATCATTGATCTTTGGGGTCTTGGTCCTTGACCATTGATCTGTGAGTCTCTGACCTTTGGTGATTGGTTCTCTCTGCATCTCCCTAGATCTTTAGGCATCTGAATCATCATAGTTACTTAGGTCTCTGGGCCCGGGTGGTGAACAGGAGGAGAAGGTATAAGAAGAAGAGGGTGTTTTTTTTTTAAGGGTGGTTACTTCCTGAAGGCTGTGAAGGCTAATACATCACAAACTGATAATAGAAGCTGAGAGAGAAATCATCAATATAGCTGCATCCAGCAGAGCAGACTCTCTGGTTTGGCAGTGGCCAAGATGAATCAGAGGGGTTTGTGAAGAACAATAGCTCCAGCTTTATAAATCAAGAAACCTCCAGTCCTGAGGGATTATAGCCTGTAGATATTATATTAGTTTGACAGGGTTTCCAATCCCCAATCCATATCCTGATTGTCCCTTCCCTGTTTATGATCATAGATAAAATATTTAATAAGTACTTTCCTGAGTGGTCATTATATCACAACCCTTGGGGAGGGAGCAAACACAGTCAGATGAACAACGTGATCCAAGACTAATCAGAGCCCAATATTAATAATTGATCCAACCCCAGTTGGTACCTGAAGGGTTACTCATCCACCTGACCATTCAGGGTCTACTTGAGCACTGTTATTTAAAAAAGGGAATTATGTCATCTAACAAGGGTGATTGGGGTTGGTGTTCCCCCATTCACCTGTAACCTAGGGGAATACAAAGACACAGCTTCCCTCACCAGCATCCATATATCCCCTAATACCCTTTTATTTCTTTGTAACTCTATCTAATAAATAATCATAAATTAATATGCAGTCTCTAGAGAATTTTATTTCTAACAATATCCTAGATCGATCAGAGTATCAGGGTATATATCTCCTGACAACTGAGGACATCTACATGATTGAAATGAAAAGGACTAAGTCAATTATCTAGATATTTAAAGCCAAACCTACATGCTTCAATTCTCTATAAAGAATAAGTCAAAGAAAGCTAAATGGCATGAGGAATAGCATGCTGGAATTTAAGTACAGAAGTCTTAAGTTCAAGCCCTGTCTTCAAGAATTCTTATCTTTGTCACCCTGGAAAGGTCAATAAAGATCTTAGCCTCAGTATCTTCATCTGTAAAATGGGCATAATAGCACCTACCTGAAGAATATGGCGAGTCAAATGAATATATATGTTTATATATTTATAATACACACATACACACACACATATATATATACACATAAAGTCAAACCACAACTTTTATATAACAATCATCAACTTTCATGCACTGAGATTTCCAAACTTCAGACATTCCCATGATTTTATTAGTAAATTCATTTTTATTTTTGTTCAGGCAAAAGAACACATTCTTGGCTAGGCACAATGGGGGAAAAAGGAGAGGTATAATGCAGGCAAGTTTGTGGAGTGACTGATACTCCTAAGTGCTTTACTGATCTTGTTCATCCCACCTTTGTAAAGAGCTTCATGAGGATTCATTGCAAACTTTCATTGATTCTCTTTAAAACTCAATTTTTATATTATAATTATGCCCCCAAAGCATAGTGGTAGGTCCTTTGTGTTATAAGCCCAAGTATGCAAAATCAATGATATGGCTTAGTAAGAAAATAAAGGTGCTAGATCAACTTTGTGCCAGAATGTCTGCAGCTGCTGTCAGCTCCAGTTTGGTGGTAATGAATCAACTTCATCATATAAGCAAAAAGGAGTAAAGTATTCAGAGAAGTGTTCACAATCCACTCCAGAAAGTGCTAAAGAAACCACTCAAGTACTTGATGAGGGAATTGAAAAAATGAAAAAGCAGCTAAGTTCGTGGGTAAATGAGATGGTAGTCATTCACACACACACACACACACACACACACACACACACACACACACACACACACGCGCGCGCGAAGCCTCACTTCCTTTGCTGCAGGAGTCTCTGGGCTCTTGGGCATACTGGCTGTAAAGAAGCAGCTGAGCTGGACCAGACCAGGCTGAGACACGTTGGGTGGGAATTCTCAGCTCAGAGTCAGGGTTAGGGATTCACCCGAAGGCTTATGCTTTTCTTTGGTGAATGGTTCAACCACAGAGCAAAAATTATTTTAGAAAAAGCAGATTGCCTCTTTCTGTTTTTTTATTTGTTTTTTACCACTGAGTTTTTGGACATAACTGCCCCAGTCCTACATTGCCTCTCCTCTCCCCATCATTTTATTATTCATTTCATAGATTCAGTGTTTCAACATGGAAATATATACATACGAGAACCTTGCAAAGCCTAAATCTAAACTAATAGTTAAATGCTATTGATTATCACCAATTTTTTTCTGTATATATTTGGCTTTTAAATCATTGTTTTCCTGTCTTACCATTAGACTACTTGAAATCTGGGATTGTCTTTTGTCTTTTCTGGGGGGATCTTTTATACTTAGCAGTGCTTGGCACATAGCAGTACTAAATAAATACTTATCGACTGAGTTATCCACATAATTTCTGATTTCTATACTTTACATTGCAAGCAAAGACTTTTAAAATCAAATATATTCATAAAATTCTGTGGCATATGTACAGTATGTATTTGTATACATTGTGTTCAAGTATTATGATTCAGGGAAGTCCCTGGAGGTAACAGGGAAGATAAAAAATAAAGTATTTTTACACAATGTACAAAAATAAATAAATATATCTAGAGGCAACTGACAAGGATGCTAAGAGGACTACCGATCTTTCTCTTCAGCCGAGAATATAGAGGATAGAGAAGAGAAGAATTAAGGAGGACATGATAGCTGTCTTCAAATATTTGAAGGGCTGTCAAATTGAAGAGGCTTTAGACTTATTCTATTTGTCCCCAGAGGGAGGAATTAGGCACAATAGATCAAAGTGTTAGAGAAACAGATTTTGCCTTGATGCATGGACAATTTTTCTATTTGAAGGCATCAAAAAGAGAATGAACTGCCTATTAATTTGTGAGTTTCCCATGACTGGGTGACTTCAAGTAGAGGCTGGATAACAATATGTATGAGATGTTATAGAGGGTATTACTATTCAGGTAGAAATTTTGCTTGATTTTTTTGAGTCTCTTTCTAACATGGAGATTCTGTGATTCTATTATTCATAACATAGAATATTGTTATTTCTATTACAAAAGTATTCCAAACTTTGCAAATGCATTGACTGTCAGATTCCCTACCAAGCAGCTTTTGTGTTGGATTTGGCCTTGGACTGATCTCATAATCTCTTGGTACCCTAGATCCCTCATCTAGAAAATGAAGATACTGTCCAAGATTTTTAGTATCCTTTTCAATTCTGAAATGTGATAATGATATTGTTCTCATGACCTATCTGTCTCCTTTTCTATTTTTGTTGATGGCATCCTAATTATCCTAATCTCCCAGACTCACAGCTATAGAAGCATTTTTCACTTGACCTTTTCCCTCATTCCCTTAATAAATAAATAAATAGATCATTTATTCAGTCAATAAGCATTTACTAAGTGCCTATTATATGCTATTCACTGTCTAAAATGTTGAGAATATTAACAAAGGCAAAATACAGTTACTGCTTTTAAAAAACTCACAATATAATGGTGGAGACAATATGAAACATTCATGTAACAAATAAGCAATATATAGGATTTTAAAAAATCAACTGAAAGAAGGTACAAAATTAAAAAATTCTGGAAAGACTTCCTGTAAAAGATGGGATTTTGTTGAAATTTGAAGGAAACCAAGGAATCAAATGGTTAGACATGAGAAGGGGGAGGGGCATTCAAAGTATGGGACAAAGTTAGGGAAAATGTCCAGACATTGGCAAATCATGTCAATTGTATTAATACTCTGTATGCCTAATCCATTTTAATTTCTCTCTCTACACAGACAATTTAATTCAGACCCCAACACCTCTTACTTTGATTTTTGCCATAATTTCCCTACCTCTAATATTCTCCTTTTCTAATTCATTCTACATAAAGTTGCCAAGTTAATCTTCCTAAATTGAAAAGTTGTGTCATTTCACTTTCCAGCTTCATTGATTTACTATTGCCTACAAGACAAAATGTTTCTCTTGCCTGGCATTTAAGGCTCATTGTATCATGGTTTTAACTTATCTTTCCTTCATTATTCCATGTGGCTTTTTTTATCATGTTTCCTATAGCCAAAATGAAACACTAGCTCATCTCCAATCTCAGCCAGAAGACTCTCAAGTTTCCATGTTGACATAATTCTTCTTATACTTGGAATCTCATGCTGCCACGTATTCATCTATTGAAATAATTCTCTTCTTCAAAGTCATGACTCAGACTTTTTACAGAATCTCTTTTTATACTTCTCAGGTATTTTTTAAACCTTAGTCTATGAATAGTTTTTCATTAAATTTTAATAATTATATTTCAATATATTGTATCTTTTGTAAATATATCAGCAGTTTTCAAACCCTTCGTTCTCAGGAATTCTTTACATTCTAAAAAATTATTTATGATTCCCCTCAAAGGATTTTTGCTTATTTGGATTCAAGATATATTAAAAGTTAGAATTTAGTGATAGATATTGATCTCTTTCCAGACATAAACATATATATGGATATAAAGAGATAGATATATGAAAGATATGTATTATAGATGTATGTATAGGAATGGATAGATAGGTACAAATAGACATGTTGATATTTAAAGATATAATGATATTTAACATTTGAAATTAAAATATTTTCATATTATTGTGAAATTTTACCTGAGATCCCCTTAGAATTTTTGCCCTATAGGTTTTATTTTATCATTTAAAAATATTATTTTGAGAAGAGGTTCATAGGCTTCACTAAAATGTCAAATGAGTCCTTGAAAAAAAATGTTTTAAAATCCTGCCTCAGCTGAAAGTGATCACACCTTTCACAAATTTTCTAGACATTCGATTGTGAGTAGCAGTTTCAGGGCAGAAAGGAATAGTAGTATTTGGTAGCTAAAGGGAAGTAGAGTCTCTTGCTAGATAAAGACCAAATCACAGACCCAGAGAACAGTGGCCATACCTCTCCACAGATCATACCACTTTGGAAGAAATGAAAATTTATAGACCCCCCAGGACAAATTCTGAAAACAACAGTGGAATTAGCTTTAAGTTTAGGCTAGTGATACCCACATCTTTATGACTTCACTATAAGATACAGCCTGGAAGTTCCTTCTACTTCTATATCTATGATTCCATGTTTTTTGATTCTAGCTCCAATAGTATACAAATTCATAAATAATTCAACTATAAGGAGGCAAGTTTTATCCTGGAGTGCACAGGTGGCATTCCCTATAATTTCAGTGGGAATTGAGCCTACATATTCAAGTACTGGTTTTTCACTTTAGGATAAAAAAAGAGAAAGAAACACAAGCATATTTTTAGAGATACATTCTGAATGCTTGGTTTTTACTGACCAATATTTACCTAAGCACATATACACTTAATGTGGATTATGTAAAGTTCAGTGGGCCTTTTTCCAATTAGAATGTATTTTATTCAAGTCAGTATAGCACAGTAAGTCCCTTATGAAGTCATAGCCTTCTCTCAACAGAGTATTTTTCTTCAATATAATGTACCTAAATGTGCCCTCTAGGAATTTTTCATAAGTGTGGCAAAAACACTGATTGTGAATTTATTTTTCTTACAACTTGTATATGTTTTCTTTTTCTTGGAACGTCAACTCTAAGCAGATGAGAGATTTGAACAATTCTTTCTGCAACGATCCCAGAGAATCAGAGGTCAAAAGTTTCCAAACAGCAGGAAAAAATCAAAATGTATGCAAAAATATACAAAAAAGATTGCTATTATTGAAAAAGCAAAGCTATATAATAGGATGGCTCCCATAAAACTAAAAAGATGTTTACTTAAGAAAATAAAATGAGAAAAATGTTAAAACAATTGCTGTAACATTGAAAAACAAATGCAATATTTTTATGATGAAAAGTACCAACTCAAACAATGATTAATTCAGGATTCCCATTATTTCTAATTTCCCAATGGATTTTATGTGAATCTATTCTAATGTACTGGAAATAGGAAGTAATAATTCATCTAAAAGCAATATGGGTAATCCCTCCACAAATTCAGATCACAACTATTCCACACCTCCATACAGAAGGTTTCAGCCTGAAGTCTGTGGATTTTTTAAAAATACTTTTAAATTGTACTTCAAAAATCTTACGAATTTTCATTTTGTGTTTTTAAAAACATTATTCTGAAAAGGGGTGGAAGAATATAAAAGATTGTTAAAAACAAGGTTAAGATCTCTTGCCTTAGAGGAAAGTTTTCATAAACGGACCTTGTCAAAAAATACATCTATTGACTCATATTTATCTAGGTTTGTTCTTGATGGTAAACATACCATACATTTAGACTTTCAAAAGCTTTCATTTTGGGAAAACCTACCAAACCTTGGGTTCCAATGGTACAATTGTAAAGAATTCAGGTTCACAAGAGCAGCTAGGTGCCTCAGTGGATAGAATGTCAGGCATGGAATCAGGAGGACCTGGGTTCAAATCTGATCTCTGATAATTCTTCACTGTGTGACCCTGGACAAGTTACTGAACCCCAACTGCATAGTCCTTATCACTCTTCTGTCTTGGGACGGATACTCATAAGAGTTTAAAAAAATAAAGAAAGAATCCAATTTTACTCTAAGCCCTGATGAAGTATCAGAGAAGAATTAGAGTGAATAGTGATAAACCAACCGAAACAAAGTGACAACATAAAGGAATAATAATCTGAGTAAGTAAATAACTTTAAACAATAGAAATATTATCTTTATAGTTTATTGCTTTGCTTATTTGTGTATGTGTGTATGTGTGTGTACATGTGTGAGCTTTCATTGGTATAGAAGTCTCCCTAGTGAGAAAAGTCCCTCCATTGATGCACACTGGCACATATTTTCTAACAGACTTGTAGAGAAATATTGGACACATAACCCACGGAAGGAACTGACAGAGTCTGAATGTAAATTGAAGCATTTCACTTCCTCCATGAATTTTTCTCTAGTGTAAGTAACATGTCTTCTTTCACAACACGATGAACATGGAAATATCTATTGTATGTTGGCACATACACAACTTCCATCAAAATATTACCTGCCATCTTGGGAAAGCTGGAAGAGGTGGGAGGGAGAAAACATAAATCATGAAATCTCAGGAAAAAATCTACCAGGGTCATGAAGTCAGGAGGCATTAGATGTCTCTCCTGATCTACCTAACTACAAAAATCCAGCATCAACTATATACTATTCTCCTGTGACGTATTTTCCTGATCTTTCAAAACTCAAAAGGTCAGATCTCTAATCTCCTTCACCAAAACCAGAGGAAGAATAAATAAAATGAATCAGAGAAAGCAGGGGAGGAACTAATAAAAAAGATCCACATGTCAACGTTGAATAGAGAGAGCTTTTAGGTTCACCTCTTACATATGAAGTAGGAAAAAAAGAATGAGCAACCCAGGTCTTCTCAATTCTGAAGCCAACTATCTCTGCAATTTTAATGTTCTATATTTCATTAATCCAACAGTTTTTAATTTACTATCATCAGAAAAGCATGGAAGAGCATTGTACGGGAATAGATTATGATTATAAAATTTCAGAAAAAGAAGTTACGGAATTTTGGAAACACTAATCACATTTTAAGGTAATTCTTCACAGACAAAGAGGGTTTAACCATTAAAATGTAACTTTTTTATTTTTAAATTTTTCAAGCCAATCTACTTCTGTCCTTGAAGATCATTTTGTCCTATATCCTCTTTAGTAATTTACAATAATGTAATTCACAAAATACTTCCTCAGTTTTCCATTTCACTTTAGTTCTACACGTCTGTAAGAAAGAGTGCGCCCATCTCATATACAGGCAATTTGCTAACATAAAGGGCAGTTGTGAAAGAAATTTTGAATCAGTAGCAGCATTGAAAAAAAGGAATTTAATTCAGGTTCAAGATTGTTGAAGTATCCTACAGTCAACCATGTAATTTGCATCTGACTGACATGTGGGCTTTGAAATTAAAGCTGGGCAATCATAGTCTCTAGATCTTTCGGTGAGTGAGAAAAGTTTATTTTGCCTGCTTGTTTTTGTTTAATCATTTCAGTCATATCTGACTCTTTGTGATCACACTTGGAGTTTTCTTGGCAAAGATGCTTGGTCATTTCCTTCTCCAGATCATTTTACAGATTAGAAAACTGAGAAAAATAGCATTAAGTGATTTATCCAGGGCCACACAACTAGTAATTGTATTAAGCCATATTTGAACTTAGAAAGATAAGTCTTCTTGACTACAGGCCTGATACACTCTCCACAGTGCCATCTAGCTTCTCCAAAGCAAATTATGCTGCAATGTATATAATTTTGGAAATGTTGCCTCAGCTAACTATTCATCAACTTGGCATTCTCCTATCAGGTAGGCATTAGCACTATATCCAAAATACCTTTTTTTCTATGTTCTTTTTCTGATTTTTTTAGAGGACTAACAAAAACAATAATTATGAACGTAAATGTGAATAGATAAAATCCTTCAATTACATAAAAAGAGAATGGAAGAACGAATAAGAAAACCAAATCTGACAATTTGTTATACATGTGCTGAGTCATATATTAAATATGTTAACAAACAAGAAAGAAGTAGACAACTAATCAAATTGTTAGGAAAATAGATTTGAAAAACATATAGAACTTTCTCTATGGAAGATTAAAGAATATACATATTTCTAAGTAAAGAACAGTAAATTTATAAAAATCAATTGTGTACTAAAGGATAAATTAATCATAAATGCATGTAAAAAGGCAGAAATATTAAGCCTACCTCTTCTGACAATATATGAAATAAGAATAAGTAATAAATTCAACATGAATAACATAAACAAGCTAGTATTTATTAATCATCTATTATGTGCCAGATATTTTTCTAAGTTCTGGGGATATGAACACAATGAATGAAGCAATTGCTATTTACAAGATTATGCTCTAATGCAAAATTAAATAAAGACTAAATAACAAATCCTAAATTATAACTGGACCAAGAACAAATAATGATAATAAGAAATTAGTATTTCAAATAAATTTAGAGAAATAACAAAATATATTATTGGATGGTGCAGAAGGAATGTTCAGAGAATAAGTTATATATCTGGCAATATTGACAGAACAGAAAATGAAAAGATTAATGAAGTAAACATAATATTAAAAAAAATAAGATACAAAGGAAGGTATTTTGAAATAAGGAATTATATACAATTTTAAAAAGGAATTTGGGTTTCATTAACAACTTGGGACCCCAAGTATACTCTGTTCCTTTAGAGAACCAATGACTTTTTAGCCCCTTGTTTCCCATTTCTAATTCTATTAATTATCTATTGTGGACAGAATTTCCTCTAATGAAATGGTGACTCAAGCTAATACTAAAAAAATAAAACTTTGCCATGTAGCCTATTAAAATTATTTTTGATATCTAAATATCCACCTATGTTCTGATTATTAGTCTTATGATAAACCTCTAGGAAAGTTATAATTATAAAGTTCAAAGGAACCTTTGAGGCTACCAAGCACAATTTATTCATGAAGAATAATCTCTGTGAAAACTATTGTCTTTACTACATTTGCTAACATTGCCTTAATTATCACTGTTCCTCATTTAAAAAAATAGATACATATGTATATATATATACATACATATATATTCTATCCATTTTCCAAGTATTAAAGCAAAATCTATTGATTTCTAGTTCTAAAAATCTCCCTGGACATTATACTGCTAAATGGTAAGATGTTGGCAATCTTCCAACTCTCTGGCATGGTGGCCATTTGTAATGACAGGTTTCATGTTGAAGCCAATAGTTTAACAGTTTCACCCTTCAGTTCTTTCAAATCTCTGAGGTAGATGCCAAATGGTTCTAGTGATTTTTCTAAAACTGGCTTGTCATTGAGATCTTGGCCATGCTTTTCAAGTAACTATCATAACATCAAAGACCTCCAACCTATCTGAATCAAAAGATAATTTGGAAGTAAAAATGTCCCTAATGTATTCCTTTGCACAGACCAACCTATTAAAAATATATACAGATATTTTCATTTCTACATATAGTACATAGATTATTTCGCTGTCCTTCTATGTTATGTTACTGCATATTTCCTGCATATTATGCTTATCTGGTCTTCACTACATTTCATTGCCTTTTTCTTTTTGGGGCACTTTGGAGTCTTTCTTAAAGGTAGATTTATATAATGATGTATAATGATTTCTTGTACTTTTTGCTTTTCTAATGAAAATATGTCATTCTACATGGAAATATAGACCACAGTGATAATGTATTCCATTCAAACTTCATAATTTGACAAACAAGAAAAGTTACTTAATTTCCCTCCTAATTATATTTCCTAGTGAATTTTGAAATTTTGAGTTGTGCAAAGAGCATCTCTAAGCTTTCAGTTTTTATAAGAATCCTTAAAAATGTTGTTTTCCTCTTTTTAACCCAACATGACCATTGATTTAGTCAATTATTATGGACTGTGAAAATGAAAGTTATTTCTGTAGTTTCTGGTCATTTATGTCTTTGGGTTTTTTTTAGCAATTTCTCAAATTTGCTTCTTCTTTCAGTTGTGTCCATTTCTGACATTTTCTATCAGAGTTTACTTAAAATAATCCAACCAAAGTGATTCTGTTGACCACAGCCTTCTGACTACATGCTACTTCTAGGTCCTCATATATTCTTGCTTCCAGTTTTTTATCTTTGAAGAATATATTATCTTAATATTTTCTGACATATTTCCCCTACTCCCCATCACTTCTGACCTTATTACTCAACATTCCTTTTATTTTCGATCATCATTCCACACTTATTCTAAGATGCCTTGACATTTTCTTAAGGGATCAATATCATTTCCCCTTGAATATCTTTTCTTTTTTACTTATCATCTGGCATTTGCCCCTATGGCACATTTCTTAGCTTCCTTCCCATGATCTTCTGCTAATACAAGCTCATAAGACCACAATTCTTTTCATTAATTAGATGGAATCAGGATTTATCTACATTTTTAAAGGGGGAAAAGTAAGTGGTCTGCAGTCAGTGCAATTTTTTTTAAGCTAATGGAGATCGCTCCTAGAGCAAATGAGCCATATCTTTATTGACATTCTTACAATAAATGAAACCAGAAGATATTTTAAAACATAGCTAAATAGAGGGAGAGCATGAAGTTTCTTTTCAGTGAGACAAACGGGGCTCACTTCTTAACTGAATAAAATTTTACAAAATACCGACCATAGGCCAGACACTCTTAAAGGACTTAGATCGTTGAGTTAGTTCTATCATTTGTGCAAAAATAAAAGTATTTTTCCTGAGATGCTTGATCATTATGTCCTGCAATACTCATGATAAGCATAAATAGACGCAGACTATCATGAATGAAAGTCATAGCATTTTAGAGAAAGCAAGGACTTTACAGATCATCTAGTTCAATCTCATTTTATAGAAAAGAAAAATGAGGCACTTGAGGTCACATGGCTTTCTCAAAGTTACCCCAGAAATTAGAGAAAGAATCTTTCCCTCTGATTAAAGGGATTATTGCCCTTTTTACTCTGCCATATTACCTAGCTTTATGAAGTACCAACATCAATTGTAGAGGATTAAGAAAAAAATTCCATTAAGAATGCAAAAAGATCTTCCAGATTAAATCACTATTTACTTTGATACTTATTGACTTCAAATGGAACTCTGGCTTAAAGGAAGACAGTGAAACATATATTGGAAAATACAGTATGGCACAAGCAAATGAGAAAAGCCAAATGCTTATAAATTAATCCACTGTCTCTTACTAGTGTATCAAAGGAATTAAACTCTTTTTCTTTTCATTATAGACCTATAAGTCAGTGGCTAAAGGAAAGCTTAGTGAAGAATTCCCTCTACCCTTTCAGATCAGTACCTACTCTGAACATACAGCCTTAGAGAGTTTTCTGTGGCACTGGGAGGTGAAGGGACTTATTTGTCCATGCTTACATAGCTAATGTGTATCAGAGGTAGGATATGAATCCATGACACTTTCCTGATTCTGAGACAGCTGCTCTATCCTTAATTCCAAGCTGTCAATGACTCACCAGGGAAATTCTACATGTAACTATAAAGACTGGGCTCAGTGGTCAGTTCCTTGTTACATTTTTTAAAAGAAATTGATATTACCATAAGAAAGGAGAAACAATTATTTACAGATCGAGTTCACTTAAAATATAATTAATTAGAATTACAGCAAAAATTGAAGTAAATACCAAATGAGGAAAAAGAGAAAAATCTGAGAAAAATAATACCAAGAATTATTACAGCATCTCATACTGGACCTGCTTAAATGTGTCATCAACTTCTAACTTCCACAGATTTCCAATTCCAAAGTTTCATCATTATAAAAAGCTTTTGTTGAATTCTTTAAGTGATCCTATTTGAATAAAAATTATGGCAGGATCTACTCAACTAGAAACGATTTGACCTACATTTGATGATAGAAAGTATTCTTCAGGATTAGCTCAAATAAATATAGCTAAAGAGGTGACATATAGAAGGCACAGTGGATATAGTTCAAGACCTGGAGTCAGAGTCAGGAAGAACTCAGTTCAAATATGAACTTAGACAGTATGGAGTTGTGGGACCTCCAGCAGTTGCTTAACCTCTGAATACTACAATAATAAAATTAGAATAATAGTAGCACCTCTTCCCAGGGTTGTTGGGAGGATAAAGTAAAATCTGTATAAAGAAAATTACAACTTTAAAAGTATATTATGTATGCAAACTATAAGATGATTTATGACTAATTATTTGGTTGTGGTAGTCCATTATTTTAATGGAAAAAAGAAAGAAATTTATAAAACAGTTCTCAGTCTTTGCAAGCACCTTCCTTCTTCTGTAGTGATGCTGGCAGAAAAAAGGGTAAAGGTGGTAAAAAAAATTGGTTTAGGCTACTCGTAACATGTTAACTGTCGTTACTCCAAAACAGTAGAACTGGGTTTTTTTCCCCAATGACACTACATGGAGTCTTGCAATATTAAACACAATCAAAATTTTCTCAGTCACTATAACTGTGGTGTATGTACCAACATTTATTTTAGAAGATAAAGAAAAGAGATTTTAAAAGAATGATAATTTAGCCTGCCAACATATTGATACTCAGTGATTCCACTGTAAGGGTGGCCAAAGAGAAGGATGTTTCCACACACTTCACACACATACACACACACACACACACACACACACACACACAAATATGATTAAAGATCAAGAAACAAAAGACATCAAAATGTTAGGGAACTTTATTTCCTCCACAAGCATGTAAGCTCCTTGAGAGCATAGATTATTATTTTTCTTTTTTTAATATCCCAGGTTATTAAATGTTCATTGCTTGACATTCTGGACTTCAAGTTTGTTGATCAATTAACAAAAGAAACTAGGAAAAGACTAGACAGAGTTAGAGCAAGGAGGGAACTAATCAGGTCCAACTTCCTCATTTTACAGAAGAAAAAAAGTTAGGCATAGAAAGTTTCAGGTACTTGCCCATGCCCACATAGCGAGTGTCTGAGACAAGGTATCCAAAATAGTTTTTTCTGACACCAATTTCCAGTATTAAAATCAAGTGTATCAACTACAAACATTGTAAGCACCAAATGTAAGGAGAGAAATAATTAGGTTATGTTCCATGTAAAAAAGGATACAAGTTTGGTACATGTACCACAAATTCAATGAATCAAGAAAATATGGAAACCAAAGAGGCCACTAGAATTTTAGGCACATTATGAGATTCATAGAATATAGATAGCACGAGGGAAGTTTGTCCAGAGGTAGTCTGCTATGGACAAAAATAGAATATTCAGCATTTCGCAAGGGGCCTTATTTTAGGGAGAATGTTGGTTTGTAGCATATCCACATGAAAGTGGCCAGGATAATAACATGACTGAAGATCTTTCCATGTGAAGATAAGTCAAGGGAACAAGGGATATTTGGTGCTGAGAAGACAAATTTTTAAAGAGGATTATGAACAGCTGAATTCAAGGATTTAAAGAGTTGTCACATGCAAGAAGAGATTGCACCTGTTCTGTTTAACCCACTCAAAAAAAGTGGGGAAATTACAGAAAGGCAAATTTCAAATTGATGGAAAGAAAAACTTTTTGAACCATTCAAAAGAGGAATGAACTACCTCACAAGACAAGTTTCCCCAATTCATAGAGGTCTTTAAGGCAAGGACTAGGTTACCACTTCTCAGGAGTATTGTAAAAAGGATGCTTTTTCAGTTATGGTTGAGCCCAGATGATTCTTAAGGTTCTTTTCAATTCATTCTGCAATTCTTTGGCCATAGAAAAAATTCTTTGTACCATGGAGAAAACATTAGTGACACAAACATATGGAATTAAACATATTCTTAATACAACTTGAATTGCCAGTACAATTCACAGAAAGGTTTCTAATCACCAAACTCTGTGTGCCTTTAGAAACTAATTTCTGGAAAGGCTGTGCTTTTGAACACAGGTTTTTCTCATTACATGCCATTTAAATATTAATTTATAGGACACATAAATCAGTGTGAAATGATGTTTTATCTTTTGAGAACATGAAAGGAGGAGATTAACATCTTCATCATTCACACTTTTGAGAAATAGGACATGCAGATTCTGATTTGAATATGCAATGGAAGCAATGAGGTGCTCAATAATAGAACTAGAATAAGAATTAAGATATCATCATTTCTAAACTTGGACATATTATAAAGTATCTATGTGGGGTTAAGACCTGGATTTGAGATTTAATTGGTTTAGAAAACTCCCAGGTAAGGAAACTTTTTTCAATCAATGTAGATTGTTACATTAACTGCAAATTAGTTTGAGAGAGTTCTTCAGAGCATTAAAAGGTTAAATTACTTTCCAGGGTCAGACAATCAATATGTGTCACAAAGGGACTTAAACACAGATTTAACTGGCTTAGGATGGACATCTATCCACCATGTCATTCTGCCATGTATTTGACCTTAAGTCAGTCAATCAACAAGCATCTATCAGGAGTCCATTATGTAACAGGCACTGTGATAAATTCTGGTGAACAAATCACTTGACCTCTCTCCATCCACCTTGCAAGGTTATCATGAGAATGAAATGAGGTAATATTAGCCTAGTGCCTTCTGATGTCCTTTCCTTTCCTTTTCCTTTTCTAGGCTTCCATTTTCCCATCTGCAAAATAAAAATTAGACTAGATAATATCCAAAGTTTCCTCCAAATCTAACATTGAGTCTACTAATACAGGCAGATTGATTGCAGAAATATTTTTTAAATAAATAAGATTTTGAAACAGGTTTCACTTAATGTTATTGTTTTGTTACATAAATATTTAAACATTAAAAATGAAAGCCATAATTCTTGGAATGAAAGATTTTGGGTACATTTTGAGACAGGGAACAAAAATGTCAATGTATGCAAATTGATTGCTGACTCAGTTGAAGCATAATACAATTATTTTAAAACAAAGGTAAAGAAAGCATGGCGCATACTCTATCAGGCTTTCATTTTCAACGTGAGTTAACATGATCTGGGGAGGGAAATGCTCAACTGCTGACATTCTGAAAATGTTTATTATCAGGATTAATTAAATTAGTTTTAGTATTGCTATTGTTGTTTAATTATTTGAAAAAATAGGACTCTGAGGGGCAGAGGCAAGATGGCAGAGAAGGTACAGGGATCCATCTGATTTCTACCAAATTTCTCTCCAAAAAACAATGATATAACACCTCAAAATGAATTCTGGAGCAGCATAACACACAAAAAACAAAGCAAAGTAATTTTTCACCTCAAAACAACTTGGAAGGCCAGAAGGACGGATGTAGTATGCCTACTATACCAGGTTGAAAGTGGAGCATAGAACAGAACCTCATTGAGGCAACAGGCCTTGGGTCCAAATGAAGCAGTAGGCAAGATTTCTGGAACTTTCAGTGATATATGGTAAAGGGGGTTGGACAACTGCTCAGGAAATTTCAAGGTTCCCTTTGCAGGTTCTAGATGCAAGATTCTTGTCATCTTGCCCATATACAGAAGCAAGCCACAGTCCTGGAATGCAGTCTCAGGGTGAGGAGGAGCACCAACATATATTAGCACTTGTAGCCACAAGGGATCCTGCCACAGTTCCAAGGAAAAGAGTGCCTATAGTTACTTGCAAACCAGAAAATCACTCTCCATACATCATACCACCTTAGGGGAACTGAAAGCAGATAGAAGCCCAGTGCCAGCTCTGAAGGAGATGGAACAGTGCTCCTTTCATCACAATTACAGAGACCAAGTTTAACAGTTTTTTTAAACTAAAAAAAAGAAAAAGGCAGAAAAATAAGCAAACAACCAAAAAAGAACTATAGAATGTTATTTTGGTGACACAGTAGATTCAAACTCAGAAGAAGACAATAAACTTACTACAGCTGCATCTAAAGCCTCCACAAAAAAATATGAATTGATTTCAAGTCCAAAAAGAATTAATAGAGACACTCAAAGGGAAAAATGAGAATGATACAGGAAAATCATGAAAAAAGAATCAACAGCTTGGTAAAGAAGGTACACAAAATATACTGAAGTAATTAATACCTTGAAAAACAGGATGGGCCAATTGTAAAAGAGGCAAAAAAACTTCAAGGAAGAGAAGAATACCTTAAAAAGCAGGATTGGCCAAATGGAAAAACATAGAAAAATGCACCAAGGAGAAAAACTTCTTGAAAGACAGAATTGGTCCTTTGGAAAAAGAAGCATAAATTTCACTGAAGAAAAGAACTCTACAAAGTAGAATTGACCAATAGTAAAGGAGGTACAAAAGCTCACTTCAAGGAAATCATGCCTAAAAATTAGAATTGGGCATGTAGAAACCAATAAGCCCAGGAGACATTGAGAAACAATCAAACAAATCAAAATAATGAAAAAGTAGGAAATATCTCATGGGGAAAAATATGATCTAGAAAATAAATCCAGGAGAGACAACCTAAGATTACCAGACTACCTGAAAGCCAGAATTATAAAAAATATCTCAGACATTATCTTTCAAGAAATAATCAAGGAAAACTGCCCTGATATTCTAGAATCAAAGAACAAAACAGAAATTGAAAGAATCCACCAATCACCTCCTGAAAGAGATCCCAAAAGGATAACTCCTAGGAATATCCTGTATCATTTACCATTCCAAAACTTCTAGGTCAAAGAGAAAATATCACAAGCAACCAAAAAAAAAAAGAAACAATTTAAATATAATGGAGCCACAGTCAGGATAGCACAAGACTTGGTAGCTTTTACATTGAAGGACTGGAGGGCTTAGAATATGATATCCCAGAGGGCAAAGGAGTTAGGATTTCAAACAAGAATCACTTACCCAGGAATGCTGAACATAATCTTTCAGGAGAAAAAATGGGTATTCAGTGAAACAGAGAATGAGGACATTCAAATATTCCTGATTTTAAAAAAACTAGAGCTGAATAGAAAACTTGATTCTCAAAAACAAGATTCAGGAAAATCATAAAAGGGTAAACAAGAAAGAAAAATCAAAAAGACATTCAATAAGGTTAAACTATGTACATCCTTACATGTGAGATGATTCTTGTAACACCAAAGAACTTTGTCAGTATTAGGGTAATTAGAAGGAGTATACATAGACAAAGGGTAAGGATGTGAATTGAAAATAATGGGATTTTATAAAACATTAAATTAAGGCAGAAAAAGAGGAATGCGTTGGGCAGAGGGAGAAGGGAAGAATAGAATAGAGTAAATTATTGCACATAAAAGTGGTATGAAAGAGAGTTAACAGTGGAGGGGAAGATGGGAGTGGTGAGGAGGAAAGCATATGAACCTTAACCTCATCAAAATTGGGTCAATGAGGGATGAACATACACAGTCAATTGGATATAGAAAGCTATCTTGCTATAAAGTAAAAATAGGAGGCAAAGTTGATAAGAGAAGTAGGGTGGAAATGATAGAAAAAAGGCAAATTAGGGGAAATAGTAATCAGAAACTAAATAGGGGTAAATAGGATGGAAAGTAAGTAAGTCAGTAAGACACATAATGGTGCAAAATTTTTTTACCAATAAAGGCCTCATTTCTCAAATAGGTAAAGAAAAAAGTTGAACGTGTAAAAATAAGTCATTTTCCAATTTAAAAATGGTCAAAAGTTATGAATTGGCATTACTCTAACAAAGAAATTAAACCCCTCTATAATAATGCAAAAAAATGCTCCAAATCACTGTTAATTAGAGAAATGTAAACTAAAAGAACTCTGAAGCACCACCCCACTCCTGTCAGATTGGCTATTATGACAGAAAATGACAGAAAAGGAAAATGACAAAACTTGGAGGGGATATGGGAAAGCTGGGACATGAATGCATTGTTGGGGAGTTGTGAACTGATTCAGTTGTTCAGGAGAGCAATTTGGACCTATGCCCAAAGGACTATAAAACAGTATACATCCTTTGATCCAGAGATATCATTACTAGGTTTATATCCCCAAAAGTTAAAAATCAAAAACAAAAAAGGGGAAGGACCTATATGTCAAAAATATTTAAAGTAGCTCTTTTTATGAGGACAAAATATTGGGAAAGTGAGGAGGTACCCATAAATTGTGGAATGGCTTAGTAAGTTATAGCATATGAGCGTAATGAATACTATTGTGCTGTAAGAAATACGAAGCAAGGGGAACTAAGAAAAACCTGGGTAGATTTATATGACCTGAAGCAAAGTAAAATAAGCAGAACCAGGAGAACATTGTACAGTGACAAGAATACTTTACAATGAACAACTGTGAATAAGATCTTTCTTAGCAATAGAATGATCCAAAACTTTTCCAAAGGAGTGATCATAAAAATGCCACCTACTTCCAGAGAAAAAGAACTGCATCTAAATCCAGCAAACTTTTTTCACTTTCTTATTTTTTTTTCTATTTTAGTTTCCTTCCATAAAAAGATTAATATAGAAAAAACAATTTACATGACTACACATTTAAAATCTATATGAGAGTGCTTATCATCTCAAATGGGGTGGGAAGTTGCAGGGAGGGAGAGAGGAAGAGAATTTCAGATGCAATATTCTCTGAAAAATACTAAAAATTAATTCTGCATATAACTGGGGGAAAATAAAATAAATTTTAAAATGGCAAATTTAAGAAAAACAACACAATGTTCTTATTGATAAATAGGCTATGATCACAGTAATCTTTATATAACCAATAATTCATTATTATGACCTTTCCAGATGCCTTTAAGGTATTCATGTTTTCTAATCTCTCACCTGCCTCCTCAGTTAATTTTGCACATGCTTTTAGATCTGCTTAAGGAGTACATAGTGTTCTCATCATTAGTTCAGAAGCTCCTTGTGAACAGATTATTTGCATTTTTGTCTTTGTATTCTCATTTCTTAGCATAATCATAATTGTTCTCCCTAAAAAAAATAAAATATTTTAAAAAACTTTTTATCATGATACAATTGAAGAGAAAATGGTATGTCTAATTTTTTTCATTTGTTTAATTAATAGAATTTTCCTCTTTCATCAGTGAATGAAAAGATCTATGATTTCATTAATACAAGTAACAACTTCAACAACGTAAATTATAAATTTCTCATTCATGAATGTATTAAATCCAACTGTAACTGTCTCGTTAGAGGTGATAATTAAAATTTCAGTATACTTACATCTCAGAAATAGGCAAATACTAAAAACTGGACTTTATTTTTCTTATTCTGTGGATTGTCTAGACTTAAGAAAATCATGGAAAATGTTAATGATGGCAGGTTAAACTTCATACCAGGAGAGCCAAGATGGTGGGATTGAAGCAGGAATCCAGTAGAACACTCCCAATATTGTCCTTGAAACAAATTTAATGTAACACCACAAAGTGATTATTGGAGCAACTGAGTCAACAAAAGGTCAGAATGAGACATTTTTTTTTCCATCCCAAGACACCTTACACATTCAGAAGAAGAAGTCTGAGACTCTGGGCTGGGCTACCCTGGAGTGCAGGTAGTGGTAGCACCAGCAGTGAACCTCTGAGATTGCAACAGTGGCAGCACCAGCTTCAGAAACTCTCAATCCAGAGACAGTGAGGAGATCACTCAGTGGGTCAGAAAGAAATTTAAAAAGATCCTGAGCAGTCATTGGTTGTAGGATCAGGTGCTTTAGGGCAACTCCATTGCCTATTTGCAGTTCTGTGTTGAAGTTCCAAGATGGATAGGAGGACTTGTGATCTGGAAGAAGGGAGCAGCAACCCTGGTCACAGTTCCAAGGCACAGAGGAACACTAACACCTGTGGGTAGACCAGGGCACAGATCAGGAGAGGAATGTTCACACCTCTTCCAGGAAAACATCCCTTTTGAAATACCAATAACCTATAGACTGTGCTAGCTCTGAAAAAAAGCAACATGAAAAAGCCTTTTATTGATGATCACGACAGTGCTTTTCAACCACAGGAGATCAGAATCCAACTTTAACGAGTTCAAAGTCAAGAAAGAGGATGGAAAAATGAGCAAACATGAACAAAAAGAATCCAAGCATAAAAAGCTACTATAGTGACAAGGAAGATGAAAGATGAGAGCAATATCTAAACAACTACAAGCAAAGCCTCAAAATTATATATATATATATATATATATATGTATATATATATATATATATATGAATTGGACAAAAGGTCCGCACCAAAAAAAAAAGCCTGGAAAAAATTAAATAAAAGGAGAAGAATAGTAGAGGAAAAATTGAGAAAAGAAACGAATGATACAAGAAAATAATGAAAAGAGAATTAGCTTGAGACGCAAAAAATATTTAATAAAATAACACTAAAAAACAGAATTAAGCCTAATTTTTATTGGCACTAGTTCAAAGAGGGAAGAGAAGTTTCAAGAGATAAAGCTAAGGAAGGAAAGGAAAGAAATTAAAGAAATAATCAGGAGGGTAAATTAAGATTTGGAAGTGCAAAAGTCAGTCACTTTTCTAGCAAGATTTCTCCCATGGATATGTGTAATATATGAAATTCCCTGGAGGTTGTATTTTTTGTTTTAAAATATTAATTTGTTAATAACTACTCAAGATTTTGAAGTAGCCAGGAGAATCCCTCCACTGTTTGAACAGAAACCACAGAACGCAATTGAAGCAGAAGGCAGGGGCGCAAGAGGAAATGAGTGGCCAGATAGCTAGGTTAGACCAGGAGAGAGACTGTGTGGCCAGAAGATAGGTGCAAAAGAGAAATCAGCTAGGCAGGTAAGCAAGAGAGCTGAGTGAGCCAAAAGAGCTGCAAAAGCATGAGCAGCTAGGTAGATGCTGGGAGAACTGGGCCAAAGAGAGAAGAAAAAAAAAAAAAAAGACCAACTTCTCCTATGTCTTATGCCCCCCATGTAACAGCATCAACCAGTCTCTCCCCCAGAACATCTTTTTTTTATTTATGTGCATTTATTTTGTATCCTGCAACTTTGCTAAAGTTGTTGATTATTTCTTCCAGGTTCTTAGTTGATTCTCTAGGATGTTTTAAATAGATCATCATATCATCTGCAAAGAGTGATAGCTTAGTCTCCTCATTGCCTATTTTGATACCTTCAATTTCTTTTTCTTCTCTAATTGCTACTGCTAGTGTTTCTAGTACTATGCTGAATAATAGAGGTGACAATGGGCATCCTTGTTTCCCTCCTGATCTTATTGGGAAGGCTTCTAATTTATCCCCATTGCATATGATGCTTGTTGATGGTTTTAGGTAAATACTGTTTATTATTTTTAGGAAAGGTCCTTCTATTCCCATACTTTCCAGGGTTTTCAATAGGAATGGGTACTGTACCCCCAGAACATCTTAAGAGATTTCTGTTTGGAAAACAGGCACACAGAAAGTGGAATCTGACACTAGAACTCATCACAAGATGGTGAGTGTCCCAGTGATGCCAAAAGACTTGCCACGTGGCTGCCAGAATGGTTACACAACATGGCAACTTGTTTCCACTGAGACAAACAAGGAGCAGGTTTCCACCTAGTCTGCAGAAGATCTAGACAAAATAAGAGAGGACCCAAACAAGTTTTATAGCCTACGGGGAGAAACTGCTTCACCTTGAAAATCAAATTTCTTCAACCCAGCCTTAAGGGGGTGTGGAGATTAGATGGGGAAAAATGATTTTTCAATAATATCCCAATACAACATTAATTTTGCTCATTTGTGAAGATCATAAAAGACTTTATGACAGATTCAATCTGGAGATAACTGTGGTCAACAATCCAGTAACAATAATTACTAACATCAGATAAGGTTTAAGTAAGACAATATATGCTTTCCAGAGGGTTTTTTAAACTTTTCATCCCCATAAACAGCTATGCTTTGGGAAGATTATTATAGTGAAGAATTGAATGGAGAGCCCTGTTTGGAATCAAAAGTTAAATACAAATCCTGACTATAATTGCTATCATTGAAAAAATCATTTCTCCATCTGGTTTTAAAGTCCTTAATCTTCAACAAATTATGTTCTTTCCATTGGACAAATAATTTACTGCCCGCATCTTAGTTTTTTCATCTGTAAAATGAGGGCAGGGAAATAGATTAGTGGATCTCTGAGATCCCTTAAAGCTCTATGAACACATGAGCTTTCCTAGCAGAGTCAGAGAGCATCAATTTTAAATATATCTCTGCTATTTAATACCTGTGAACCATGACAAGTTCTGGGGACTTTGGTTTTTCATCTATACAAATGAAGAAACTGTAGTCAACTGATGTCTAAAATCCCTTCTAGAAGCAAATATATGACCCAAGGAAATCTAAAGACCTTTTTAGCCCTTAATAATATGATTCTCTTGATAGAGTATCCACCTCTCAAATGAATTAACTAAGGAAATGTTCTATAATTTTATCATGTGGAACAAGATATCAATTAAGTGAATCTACAAATTAAAAGCATTAAACTAGGTGCAAAGCATCTAAGGCATGAAATCAGTTTTTTGAGATGAAATACAGAGTGTGTGTTGTCTTGGCCAAAAAGACTCAGTCATTTCTGGGAAGCTTTTATGAACTAGGAAACCAGTTCAGACCTGGAACATGACAACAATGACTCAACTCAGCTGTCATAGCATTACGAGTCTAATTGAGGAAAGGAAATTTCTTGGACTTGAGTGAAGAACCTTTTCTCTTTCCCCCCTACTTTAACCAGAAGATAAACTTGTGAGCTTTGAAAGTTCACAATATATCCGCACTCTCCATGACTATCTTAGCAGCATCACAAGAAACACACAGTTGATAGCAATTTCTATATCAGGGGCTAGAGACAAACTAGACATGTAGAGGAATGGCAGCTTCCTATTTCTAGAAGGGATCCAGCCCCAAACTATAACATCCCTAAAGGGAACTTCATTGACTTTCTCCAAAAGGAATAAAGACTTCCAGTAACCAGGAACAATGTGTAATTTCTTTGCCTTGAGAGGAATTAAACTTGAGCCAAATTGTTACTTTATTTTGTGTGTATTCATGAAAGAGATTGACCTAGATTTGGGGGAGAAAGTTTTATACAAATTGTTATTTTAACAAGTTAGAAAATATCCCTAAATAAAATCTAAATCTGCTAGCTAATTGATATCAATAGACAATTGATGGGTTATGGGGAAATATCTTGAGCAATACCTAATATTGGAAAATTATGCCTCCAACTTCTTAGGGATTCCCTTTTAACTGCATAGAAATAAAGTAGTCACTAAATCAGGCTACCCAACTTGCCACTGTGAATAGGAATTTCAAATTTTATCCCCGGAGCTTATACTACACTTGGAGCTTATGTCATAAGTAAAGTATAAATAGAAATATGATTTGCTGTTGACAGAGGACATAATTCTACAACTGATCTTGTTTTTGAGTGGCATTATGTTAGTTAGATCATACTCCAAGAAGATTATAGAAGCCTTTAAATGCCCATATTCGATCTAAAGAAATTGACTCAGGAAATCTCACAACAAAAACAAATTGAAGACAAAACCAACTTGCACAGATTGGGACATGCAGATAGTTAATACTCTGAATATAGTCATCAGAACAGAGATCTAAGACAGTGGTAATAATTGGCAATAAAGCTGGAACATAATTTAATAGAAGACTTTGGATTACTTTGAGAAACTGTGCAATTATTTCAAGGATATCAAACTGCTTGAAGCCACAAAATATCACCTTTAAAATGCCAATACTCTCTTAGAGAATATTGAAAGAGGCAGAATGCTTTAGAGTTCTGAACTGAAGTCAGAAAATGAGGTTAAAATTCTAAACCTCTGACAAATGAATGATCTTGGACACAACACAACCACCATTAGCTTCAGAAAACCTATTATGACCAGATGAGTTCCAACTTCCATGGGTAAATAAAGTTAATAAACTCATTTCTTTTTTTAACACATCTAAAATGATAGGGCCTTAATGTACTCTTCCAGGGATTAGATCTGGCTATGAACCATGAGTCTTAGAATTAGAGTTGCAAATGACACAAAGGGCAATGAAAAGATGTGTGATGGGCAGAAGCAGCATATAGCATATTACCAAAATGGTTTACTTTAAAGAAATGCAAAAAAAGTTTTCATGTAAAATGTGTTGTAATGCTGAGAACAAGTGGTGAGTCATCCAAATAACTTGTGTGAAGGCTTACCGAGAGATCACCTGAATGTTCAAATTGCATCCAATATTTTTTAATGGTAGTCTAAAATTGGAATTTGTAATTCTCATTCCATACAAAACACTAGGGACCTATGTTCCAGAATGACAACAATACTCAGATTTTTTGTTATGCATTAATCTGTGTTCTTTATTAAAATCACATTAGATGAAAAATTATTCACTTTAAGGAGAGTTTTTGTTTCTGAACAGAACTCTCAGCCACAACATAAAACTGTAATCAATTACTTAAATTTCTGCCTCAGTTTCCTTACTAAACAAAGGAACAGAGCATTTGTTTCCAATGAGTACAATAGATGGGTGTAATATCGGCAAATTATCCTATTGCTGTTATGAACCCAAAGAAGCAGAATATCCCCTGTGAGAATAAAAAGTATTCAATGCTAGTCCAAGAGAGGCAAATTACCCCTTATAATAATTTACCAAATGGAATCCAAATGATTCCTTTTCCTCAATTCACTCTATCCTCTGAGAGTATTGTTTTCCTATTTCACTATGGAATCAGGACCTATCAGTCTCATTTCCTAACTGATGACACTGAAGTTATAAGCTCAAGGAGGAAAAGTCTCCTTAAATTTATACTGGGGCATTAGAATTCACATAGTGTAAGGAAAGGATATTTAGATTTGGAGTAAAGATTCCTTACTGCATCATTTAAGATCTCAGTGACTTAAACAATTCACTTAACCCCTCTTAGTTCCCTCACTACGAAATGGCATAATAATTCTCATTTTACCTATCACATGTAATATTTTGAACAAAGTATTTTAAAATCTTAATGTGCTTCAGGACTTATTATTTTTATCCTCTAACATTCAGGAAAATAATTTTGTTCTATAATATTAAAGGGGTCAGTGAGGTAAACTATAAGGAAAGATCTGAATTCCCATAATCTGATGGCAAATTATCTCATCAATAATTTTCTAGATGTGAGGTTGGTGTCCAAGTGAGTTACTTAAATTTTTCAATCAATAAAAATGTTTCTAGCCACTGCAAATACAAAGACAGAAACTCAACAGTCCTGATTCGCAAAGTTTTCATTCTCTTGAGAGAAATAATATGCATATATATAACAAAAATGTAAAAAAATAATGCATAAGGAATAAGATGGATCAGTGGAGCTCTTATTAATTGAATCTCTCCAACTCACCTGATAAAATTATAGAATTTAAAGGAAAGTTACAAAAATAATAATATGGGAGACAGATTTCTAGATTGTGTAATCCCATCTGGATTACACCATCTAGATGGTGTAAACCCAGCTGGACTCTCCTAACATTCTCTTCCAAACAAATTTAGAAATAACTAGTCAAATCAGATTTTGGAGCAACAGAACCAACAAAAGTTCAAAGTGAAATATTTTCCAGCATAAGACAAATTAGGAGGTCAGCAGAAGAGGTTTAAGACAACTGGATGGTTATGGGCAGAGCCAGGAAGGAACCTAAATTGCCACAACAGCAGCAGTAGCAGATTTGGGAATTTTCAGCCCAGAGAAATTAAGGAGATTAGGTAACTGGTCACAAAGAGATTGCAGGGAAACTTTTTCTGGCACCAAGTACAGCTGGCACTGACTGATAATTCTATTGCTCATAAGCAGTTCTGGATCACAAATCCAAAGCAGAGAAGAGTGCTTGAAGCTTATAACAAGGAGGCAGGGGTCCAGATAACAATTCCAAGGTGTCAAAATCTCACATCTGGAGGAGGGCAAGGACCTTTCCTGTGTAAAGACCAGAGTGAGTGCAGACCAGCAGAGTAATGATTATTTCTCTCTTCAGATTATACCACATCAATGAAAAAGAGCAAAAATGTGCCATCTTCTAGAACTAAATCTGAAACTAACAACAACAAAAAAAAGTCTGAACGATAGTGCCTCCCTATCTTGAGATTAGTAGAACTCAAATTTAGCATATAAGTTCAAAGTAGAGAAAGAGGCTGGCAAAATGGGAAAACACAAACAAAAAGAAATTGATTATAAAAAGCTACTCCTTTGGCAATTAAGGCCAAAACACAAACTTGGAAGAGGACAACAATGAGAAAGCAACTATAAACAAATCCTCAGAGAAAAATGCTAATAAGACTCAACACCAATAAGAATTCTTGGAAGAGTTAAAGAAAGAGTTACAAATGGTGGGGGAAAATGGGGAAAGTAATGAGAGTGGTGTAAGAAAGTAATAGGGGGGAAAAGAGAATTAAGGGTTGGTTAAAGAGGTGAAAAAATACTAAAGAAAATAACATCTTAAAAACAGAATTGGCTTAATGGTAAAGGGAGTATAAAAATTTACTGAAGAAAAGAAGTCTTGAAAAGCAAGAGGACAAATGGGAGGGAAAGGTGGGGCACAAAATTTCAGTAAAGAAAATAATTCCTTAATAATATATTTGAGAAAAAATATTGCCAAGATCAGAAAGAAACCAGAAAATTCGGGGCAAAATTTATAGGTAGCCTCTTGGAAAGAAGGTTCAGACCTAAAACATATAGAGAACTTTGCCAAATATATAAGAATAAAAGCCATCCCCAATTGAAAAATGGGCAAAAGAGTTTAACAGACAATTCTCAGATGAAAAAATCAAAGCCATTTATAGGTATATTTTTTAAAATGCTCTAACTCACCACTGATTGGAGAAATACAAACCAAAATGACTCTCAGATATCGTGAGATTGGTTGAAATGACAAAATGATAAAATGACAAATGTTAGAAATAACGTACAAAAATGGCAACACTAACATACTGTTGGTGGACTTATCCAACCATTTTACAGAGTGATTTGGAATTACATACACAGTTATAAAACTGTATACACTGATAATGCTGGGTCTGTTTCCCAAGGAAAAGGGAAAAGAACCTATATGTTCCAAAATATTCATAGCTGCTGTCCTTGTGGTGACAAAAAACTGAAAATTGAAGGATTGGAGAATATCTAAACAAAATGTGGTATATTATTATGACAGAATACTACTATACCATAAAAAATACTAAAAATACATGGGTTAATAAATTCCAGGAACAAAAATGGTGTGAATCCTAGGACTCAGGAGAAGTGACTTATTCAACAACTATTAAGGATACCAGTGTCACTGACTCACAGAGTCCATGATGAAACATAAAATATAAAAACACCCTTAAGTTTGGAGGGGAAAGTGGGGAGGTCATTTAGACTTTGCAAACCACAGATGAAAAAACCAAGGTCCAGAGAAGTGAAAGTTTTCACCTAAGATCACACTAATAGTAAATGACAGAGATAGGTTTTGAAACCAGGTATCTCACTCCATAGCCAACATCCTTTCATCCTGCCCTTATTCCTACCACCCTTATTTTCTAGATGAAGATACTGATGTCTTTGAGGCCTAAGGGGAAGAAATGGAAGCAATCATTTAATCAAGAAGAAATTCATTTATTTACCTGCTTCAGTTTTGCTGAATTTGCCTAAAAAGATACTCAGAATCTCCTGCTGCTACCACATGTTTCTGCTTTTTAAGCTAACAGCAACTTTATGGACGGATCATTTTTTCCTCTAGAGAGGAAATGCCAGTGCAGATCAGATATAGATACAGATGAATTAAATCCCAGTACTTATTACCTGCTCCAGAGCTGTAAGTCCTAACGCTGGCCCTATGGGCCTTGCACTGGATCCCAGGGCTATGTAAAAAAATGAGTATTCAAGATCTTTCCATTAAATCTTCCAAGGAGTGTACTTCAACCAAAGCAGGAGTTGGCTTATTTGCTCTTTGGTGGGTTAGCATTTAGTAAAAGGCTTTTTGCTAAAAACAGTGGAGTGTGCATTAAACTCACCTGGTTTCACATTTCTTTCTGAGCTGATGTTTTGAAAGGAGACTTTTGGATGAACCTAACATTGTCAGAAAGAATCTTGTCTTTCAGTTCTGCACAGCACAAACAAAATCAGTTGTTTGATCTAAGAGAACTTTTGAGTTTTCAGGTTTGTTTGAGTCAGACATGGGTACTAGATTAAGTCATTGGAGAGTCATATGGACAAATACACAATCCTGTCATTTATAATTTTTTCTTTTCTTCAATTGTATAGCAGCCTCCTCTTGAATCACAGTTTATCAACTTTGATTGCTTGCTAAATTTTCAGAATAATGCAAAAATCCTTTATAAGGGGACTGGAGAATTTAATTTTGAGTCCTTCCCTGTCCTGTAGTCAAGTTTGTTCATTCATGACATTTAGAAAACATGTATTAGCTTAAATACAGGACAGGGCGAAGAAAAAGGGCACTCACTATCCATTTAACAAGTGATCTTTTAAAAAATAATTTTCTTAGAATCATCTTTTACAAAAATAATAATAAATTATCATTATCTTAAGGTCATTTAGGAGAGAATTTGTAAGATAGCTTCTCTAGAATTGTCTTTTTAAAAATGTTAGTAAACAGTTATATCTTTTAAAACCTGACCTGCTCCTTAAGAAGACAGGATCCATAAATTTGACTATCAGTAAAGCTCTATTCAACTTTACTCCGAGCTTTGGGGGCACATGTGGGAATTTAAGTAAAGTGGCATTAAATTTTAATACCCCACAGAAGCAATGAATCTCAGAGTTATAAGTGATCTTAAGACCAATTAATCCTTAAATGAAGTATGACTCCCTTTTTGTTGGTCTCTCATAGGTGGTCATCTAACTTTGTTGATATTTTCCATTCCTTACTTTTTGATTCCTTCAATTTGGGAATAGGTCTGATTGTTAGGAAATTCTTTGTTTAACCCTGGGTGATTTTCTCAGACAATAGAATTGTACAAATAAACACTAAAGTCAAGGATATTTGGGGGATAGCAAAGACCTGGGATAAAAATCTTCTATTCCTACCTATTAATTATGTGAGCCTAGAAAATTCACTACATTTTTTAAAATCACACAGAAATTCCTAGAAATGTTCTACGAATTCAAGAAAATTTGCAATCTACAATCATTGAGTAAATTTCCAAAATATCCAAATCTTGCAAAAATCACTGATCATAGATCTAGAAAGGATGTTGGAGATTTTCTTCTCCAATCATCTCATTTTACAGACCACAAAATGGGCCTATGGTGTTGAAGTGTCTCTAAAAAGAAGAGCTCAGATTTACTTAGATCCTCTTATTCTAAAGCAATCATTCTTTCCACTGAATGACTCTACATGTGTGCACATGTATGCACACACATTCATTAAAAGAAATCTTTGTTCCTAAGCACCAATTTGCTTCTAAAACCACTATACTTGTCAAAATCATATGCTTTTAATACAATTTTCTCAGCATAAAATTCATTGATATCTCAATTACAGGCACTTAGTAATAGATGAACTTCAGGAGGCAAAGATACTATTTTCATACACTTGAACTGATTAATAATTACTGAGGAAAGAAGAAACCCTATTATATATGCAAAATTATTTCTAAAAAGAACTTAAATTTATGTTGATTCTCTAAATCTTTTCCTATTAAAAAATAGTCCAACCAACTCCCCAGATACAGTCTGACTTTATAAAAAACTGATAATCAGGATTCATTCCCCCAGGTAAAGCCTATTTAGTATGTGTTGTGGAAAGCACTTACATGATCCTTCAAGACATTACAAATGAAAATTTTATTCATCAATACTGAATATTTGCCACACTCTCAACCAGGCACCTGGTACACTGGAGAATAGTCAGTGTGACTAGAGAGGATAGAATTACAGTAGCAGAAAAATGGAAGATTTTTCCTAGAATAAAAAAAAAAACTTTGGAAAGTATCTTGTTTTTACTTTTCAATTGATACTTATATGAAATGACTCCTTAGGACATCTAAAGTCTTAAGAAACCACCCACAAGTATCCTTCAATGGAGTAACAATAATAGTTCCTTCTTTGTCTCCAGGTTGTTGTTTTTGAACTATTTTATTATTCCCTTTTCAAAATGAGGGATAAGGTGGCCACATAATCTGCATATCATATTAAATTATAGGTTTATTGAACAAAGAGATGGGTTCCAGTATAGTAGCATTAGTCAAATCTGCCCACAATTAAATGGGAAGAACATAAAAGATTCATTTAAATATTGATGAATTCCAAGAGTCCAAATTCAAGCCAATTTAATTAACTATTATTAGAAATATGTGATTAATTTATTAGTTCTATCAAATCAGTAATGGATCATTATTTACCACCCATGTGTAAGGTAGATAAATACATACGATGGTATAGATGTCCTCATATATTCAAATGTACTACAACATCTCATTCGATTCAAGTACATATTATGTCCATTCATAAACATCTAATCCATGCCAGTAATTGTCCTAAGTGCTGAAGATTCATGGACAAAAGTGAAAGCACCTGACCTCAAGGAGCTTACATTCTACTGGAAGTTCATATTCTCAAAAAGAATTATAATTTGCTGAATAGTTGTGAATTTTATTTTTAAAATGCTTCCTCACATCAACTAATGAAATATTTTTGAAACAGTGATTCTCAGAGGTGAAAGATATAACACTTGGAACCTAGTACAACAGGAGTGAAAGTCAAAAAGAATCCCACCTATAATGTACTTGAAATATGATCATTTAGGTTTGCTCAGAGTTCTCCAGCAAGTGGAGACTGTGAGGGCAAGGAGGGAATGATAAAAATAATAGCCAGAATTTATGTGAATTTGTTTTACAATGAATTTAACAGACATTATCTCATTTTATCCTCTCAACAACCTTGGGAGATAGAGATGCCACTATTTCCCCTTTTTGCGGATTAAGAAATTGAGGCAGATAGGAGTTAAGAGTTAACACAATTGAGGTTAAGGTGTTCGTCAAAAGCCACCAAATACAGTCAGCCTCACGGCTGGCAAAGGAGCGCTGGCATCCCCAAGGGCGAACTGTGGAGCTGGCACAGCCCGCTCTTGGAGGAGGGAAAGGGAAAAACGTTGCCTGTGCCTTTTCTTTCTCTGGCCTGCTTTTTATTATTTTATAAATAATTATAAATTAAGATATAGTCTCCAGGGAATTTTTATCTTAACACCAAAGATGTGCTTTGGTCAATCAGTCCATTTTCTATGCCTATCTATGCTCTTACCATGAACCCAGTGATTTCTCCATGACTTCATTAAATTCTTTGGTCTCTCTGGACAATGACACATGATTATCCAGGTTGTACAATACTTCATAGCTTCTGATACCTAAAAAGTAATAGTTAAGCCAATTAATAACTGAATATTAGCCGGCCTCAGATACTTCCCAGCTGTGTGACCCTGGGCAAGTCACTTGACCCCCATTGCCCACCCTTACCACTCTTCCAACAAGGAGCCAATACACAGAACTTAAGGGTTTAAAAAAAAATAACTGAATATTATCCATGTAACATATGCTCAGGGAGGGCTAGCATCTCCAGTGTGAGGGCTTGTTGAGCCCCTTTTCAGGGCTACTCATCTACCTTTAGTATTGTGGGTTTTAAAGTGTGGTGGGGGAACTGCATCTCCCTGCATGCCTCAGGAGTCCCTCCCTACTACTTTCTGGCGTGGGATTGGTCTTGAATGGACCAATCCCTTGCTGGGGGAGGGACCATGCCCTACTTTCGGATGCAGGATTGGTCTGTATAAGGACCAATCCTGCGCCTAGGAGGGAACTTTTAATCAGAGGAGATTCAGAGTAGCAAAGGAGTTAGTTAATTTCAAAGTGGGGGTAGGGGGGTGGGGGCGTGGCAGGGAGATGGAACTCTGGTTTTCCCAGCTCTCACCGGAATCTCCAAAAAGCTGTAGGTAGTGAGCCCAGCAGCCACACGCCAGTAAAAACATTTCCCGGAGGCAAGTTAAACCAGGTTGAGGGTAATCAACAGTCCTCCAAAACTCATTGTGAGGGACTTGGGTGTCTACCGTAACCACGTGAAGACTTCTTCTCCCACTGGAACGGGTAAATGAGAATAATTTGTTCCAATGACCACAAAGGAGCACCTAGAGTTCGATCAGATATCAAAAGATTCCAAGACCAGCTACTACATGATGGACAATTGACAGTCACCTTGATTTTTTTTGGGGGGGGCTACTAGTAATGACTTAAAGCAATTCTGTCTTACTTAAATCAAAATTGTGAGCTAATCAGGTCAGTACCTTATAATTTCTTTGGACCTCTTCAAAAACAAGGGAAGAACAATATTATCTCTGTACCAACTATCAGTTTTCAAGAGAAATTAGCTCTTCTGTATTTAAAAAGATAAGAGAAATCAGAATATTATATTCTTAGTTTTCACTTAATATGTGATGTCACAAGGAAAGGAAATAAACTCAACAGAGAACAAAGTTGTCAAAAATAAATTCTGAAACTGAGAATGATAAAGGGCAAGAATCCAAATCCTAATGTATTTTTTCGCTTTGTATATGTAAATATAGAGCTAAAGAAGAAGCTGACAATAAAATGTGGACATGAAAAAGCATTTGTTCACACACATGAAATAAAGGTTTGCCATTACTTTAAAAATACATTTCTCATCAGAATTATGGTCTCAGTTTCTACTTCCTTATGTCTCTGTGATGTATAAACTTGACATGTTAACATTTGACATTCCTTTTTTTCCTGTTCAACTAGAAAGAAGAATTATTTTTAAATTTCACATTGTAAAACAACCTATATCCAATTTATGGCTAGCAGCTACCTTGGATGCTTTTGGGGATGAATGATTTTGGCTTCTTTAGTCACTCTGTATAGAATGAGGGAGTGGAATGAAGCCTGGGCTTTGGAAGAATGAGACCAGGATTCAAATTCTCAATATGCAACTTATCAGTTATGGGACACTGATCAAGCACTTTACATTTAGACCTCAGTTTCCTCATGTTTAAGTCCTTTCTATCTCTCAATGCTATGAAACAAAACTTACATAAAGTCCTCAGATACCTCATTACAAAAGAAAGAACATGAATATAGTGTTTTTGTAAATCTGGGCAGCAAGAAAGAGTTTTCACTATCCAATCCCGCAACATGCAAAGATTTTGAGACCATCTAAGGTTAATTGTCCATTCTGATTGAAAAACAAACCTCCAAGCACTTTAAAATTACCAAGGTTATTGAAAAACATAAAAAACAATTCTTTTTAAAAAAGTCTCTACACTCTTGGCAATGTTTTCTTTTCTGTTTTGTTTCATATGATAGTTTTGAGGCTTTTATTATCATTTTAAAAATACATATTGAAGATGCACTTGATTATTTCCCATATTGTTCAAGATAGAAATGATGTATTGGAGTTTGGAGTGCCTGATAGGAATGTAACAACATTCCTGCTACTTTTTGCATGTGGGAAAGGGCAGAATTTTGGTTTTCTATTGTTATAGTTTAAAACTAGATTTTATTGTCCTGAAAGAGAACAGAAGCAAAAGAAATCAAAATTCTTCCCCTTTCCCCTCTTAGTCCCTATGGCAGTACCTTCTGACCCTTAAATAACCCAACATGGGTTTTTACATGTACTTCAGTTTTATAGAACTGACTCAAATCTACTGGAACTGGTCAATGCTTTGGAGTGAAGAGAGAGGCCTTAGGGATCAGTCTGGCTATTCTTGGGATGCAGCTGAGAATCTAACAGAAAAGGTCAGGAAGGGGAGAGTCCCCTCATTCCAAAGGCCAAGAAGACTTGTTATTGAAGTGAAAGACTCCATTAAATTAAGCTTGAACCTATGACTCTACTGTGAGAATCCACATCCTGTCATATTTTATAATGTTTCCCAAAATCTCTCATGTCTGTACCTTTCTCTCTACTCATTGCCACCACTCTAATTAAGGTCTTCATCACCTCTTGCCTAGATTGTTGCAATTACTTCCTAATTGGTTTTACTGCCTCCATTTTTTCTCTTTCCCAATCTATTCTCCATGCAGCTTTACAATTGATATCCCTAAAGCCTAAGAACAAACATATTCTTCTGTTCAAGAAGTTCCACTGACTCTCTGTTCCTTCTAGGGTAAAATACAAACTTCTGATTTATATTTAAGGCATTACAAGTCAGGCTTCAGGCCTTCAGGGACTAATTTCACATTATTTTCTTCTATTTACTCTTCGTTCTAGCCACAGCAGCTTACTTCCTATTGTACAAAGACAATGTTCTATTTCCCAACTTTGTGCCATTATTCCCATCCTTGGAATATTTCTTCCCTCACCCCAACATTTTGTAATCCCAGCCAACTTTAAGGTTTCAAAACTCAGCTCAAGTGCCACTTCCTTAGGGATACCTCTCCTGAATCTCCCAATAGTTACTGTTCTTCTCTCTCCTTGTAATTACTTTTAATTATCTATTTACATTATACTTTTCTCCAGTCCAATTTAAAGCATTTAGATAATTTAAGTCACCAAAGCAAGTAGGTAGTATGGTAGATAGCCTCACTTACTGGCTCTGTGACAATGGGAAATTCTCTTAACCTATGCCTGCCTCAGGTTTCTCAACCTTAAAATGGGGATAATAATAGCACCTAAATCCTAGGAATATTATGAGACTCAAATGAGATATTTGTAAAGCAATTAAAATAGTACTTGGCACATAGTAGATGCTATATAAATGCTAATTCCCTTACCTCCATTTAAAAGGAAGGTCTTTTCCTTTCTTCTCTCTCTCTCTGTCTCTCACTCTTTCATCTCTCTCATCTCTCTTGTCTATCTTTCCCTTTCTCTCTCTCTCTCTTTCATCTCTCTCTTCTCTCTCTCTCTCTCTCTCTCTCTCTCTCAATTTCTCTCTGTCTCTCAATTTCTCTCTGTCTCTGTGTCTCTCTAACTCTCCCCTATCTCCTTTTCTTTCCTTCATGATTCAATCATACAAGGTAGGTATTTTTTAAAATCATGTAAGTGGTATTCATGGTTCCATATCCTAAATTCTTTTTCATTAGTTAGCAATATGGAAAGGCAGTCTAAAGTAGTGGATATTATGTTGGATTTGGGGTTACCAGGATCTGAATTCAAATCCTACCTCCAAAGTTAACTAATAAAGGAAAGCTCTGGGGCCCCTGATCAGGGTCTGGACACTGAAATGAATAATGAGTTGGTGCCAGGTGGGCAACTTCAGAAGAGTTCCATTTAATGATCATTAGAGGTACATTTTTATAGAAATATTTCAGTCGTGTCATTGTGTCATTACATCATCTCAGGAGGAGTTTCTTTCCCACGGAATATTGTTTATGTAAATGCAGTACCAATAGGCTAAAACATTCCAAGAGGCCTCCAGATTTAAACATCCCTTTTGGACCTTCAGGAGTCTAAACATTTTTATAGGCTGTGAGTTCATTCCCAGATAGCCACCTGCTGCTTACGTTAAATAAGACCTTAACTTTGCTTGAAGACCTTTAGCAGAACACAGAGGCATCTCTGTAACAATTGGCTCCTTTCTCCCTGGGTCATTTTGACCCTATCATTTAAACTTTCAATAATTCATTGATATTTAGGAATTATCAATAAGTAAGAATGAGAATAACATCAAGAGCAGGAATCTGTGGGCTTAAAAAATGAAGAAACATTCATTTTGTTTGAATTATGAAAGACAGGGTTCATTTTCTGCCTCTGACTAATATTATCTGACCCTTGGTAAATCACTTAGCTTCCTAGGGCCACCTACAACTGCAAACAACTCTCTAAGGCTCTACTTAGTAGATAAGCTGGTGACTTGTGTCAGTGGAGGAACCTGCCACAGGAAAGTAAGGAATGTACCACTCCCTCTCCTAATGAGGTACTGCATTTACATGAATCTCAAGTTCTAAATTATATTTAAAATAGATATACTTCTATGTGTTAATAACTGTCTGACTAAATTCTTCCTGTACAGCTGGGAGAAAGTAGGATTTAGGATAAAGAACTATATGCCAGAGGAAAATTTGACCATAAAGAGATACATAAACCTTTTAAGTGAATTGCATCATTTTAAGTGATCTTCAATAAATCAATTAAAAAAAGCATTTCTGAGATCTAGTTTCCATATCAGTGAGAGAGAGAGAATGAGAGAGAGAGAGAGAGAGAGAGAGAGAGAGAGAGAGAGAGGCAGAGACAGAGAGAGAGAGACAGAGACAGAGAGACAGAGAGAGAGAGACAAAGACAGAGACAGAGTCAGAGACAAGAAAAAAATTGGATGTGCTGAAAAAGACCTTTACCAAGGTGCCAACTATGTTGGTAAAAAGGGTACATAAGAGATATTGTCAAAGTGAAAATGACAAGATTTGGCAACAGATATGTGAGTTGAGTGAGAGCAATCAAAGATTGCTCAGGAAGGGAACCTAGCTTGCTTAGAATCAAATAAAGTCAAAAAGCATTTATTGAGCACTTAGTATATGTCAGACACTCTGCTAAACATGGGGGACAAATAAAAATAAAAAGAGAGTCTCTACCTTCAAGGAGAATACATCCTTTTGAGAGAAGATAAAATCTAAAAAGGAATTGAGGAAAGAACATTGGACTGTAGCTATCTGAGGACATGGTGACAGTCTCCAGAAAGTCAAAAGTAGAGAAAAGATATGTGTTAAGGGTGAGTATCCAGGGTCATTCCTCAAAAATGGTGCTGGGAGGAACTGAACACAACCAAGTAAAAAGGCCACAGAATATAAGAGAAATTCTACATTAAGAAGGACACCAAGTAGGAGGAAACTTCCAGGGTGGATGTGCAGCTGAGGCATTGGAGGATAGTTTTTGAGCAGTAACAGGGAAGTTAGGAGGAAGGCAAGGCTTATGGAAAAGATGAGTCCTTTTCAGACAGCTGAGTTTGCAATTTCTACATGGCTTTCAATTTGAAATGTCTAAAAGGAAGTTGGTGATGAAGGTCTTAAGTTCATGACTGGAGAAAAGTGATGGATATGGATATCTGGAAATCAATTGACTAAAGATAATAACTTAACTCATGAGAATCTATAAGATGAACAAGTTTCATAATATTGAGCAAAAATAAATGGTTTTGGAAGATATCCACTCTTACAGGGTCTGATACAGGTGAAGAACCAACAAAAGAAACTGTCAAGTAATCAGAAAGGTAAGAGGAAAACCAGGAGAAAATAGTGTCACCAGAATTCCAGCTAGGGGGGAATCATACCCAGAAGAAGGTGATCATCAGTATGAAAAGCTACAAAGTCAAAAACAAAAGAATGAAAATTGATTTGGAAATTAAGAAATTAATGGTAATTTTGGAGAGGATATTTTCAGTTGGAAAATGAGGATAGAAGCCAGATGGCAAGGAATTTAGGAAAGAATGAAAGGAGATTTAAGTGGAGACATCAAATACACTTGGCTTTCACAAATAGTTTTAGCAATGAAAAGAGATTTAGGATGATTGCTGTGAGGAGAACCAGGAAAGAGTTGTTTTGTTTTAAGATGGCAGAGATGAACAATTTTAAGGCAAATAAGGAGGACAAAGATAAGAGATTTTGAAAGCAAGAGACAGAGAGAGAAGATAATGGAAGAAATCTGCTAAAAAGTGGGGAATAGTTGAGATCAAGGGCCATCCCTTTGATTATGACTAGATGAAGAAAGAGATAATTGGATATCTAAGTGATATGAAATTATGAAGAAGGAAAAGGTGATGCCACTAGATAAATTATTTTATTACCTTAAAGCTTAGTTTAATTGAGTTTTGTTTTCTAAATGTATAAAGGAGAAAATATTTATCTACTTCATTGATTATTGTGTGGAAATCATGTTGTAAGTTTTAAAAAAGTTCAATTTATTTTCCATATAACATTTTTGTTTTATAAAATGATTAATATTCCCAGAAAACCCAAAATTAGTCAGTCCAGGGTAGAATTTAAGCCAGATCTTCTTGATTTTTAGCTATAAATTATTATTGGATGATTCCAAATCTTGAGGTTAGAGTCAATATTATTAATTTACTATTAAAACAATGAGGAAAAATAAGACTCAGCAATTTTTGAAATCAAGAAAATGGAATTGATAGTTATCATTACAGATTAAAATATAATACTTAAGTGATCCTGGATTTCACCAGTGGGGGTAGTTTCTCCAACAAACACAGGTCATTCATATTAACACTATTATAATCTACTACATAGTTTTCAAGAATTTCTCTCACAGAGAGATTACCAGGTTGGTTATGGCTTGCTACCTTGTTTAAGGTAATCTTTCTGAATTAAACTAAATTAGTTCTCAAGTGACAGATATCCAGTCCACAAATAGACCTTTAATTGAATCCTTCTAGTGAGTAGTTAATAGTAGAACTTATATTCCATTGGAATATCTTTTGAGGAGTCAATCTCCCCTCTATTTCATAACAAGGCCTTGAAATGGAGCTGAGTTTATGGGAACTTAAGTATTAGGTGTGACTGTTGTTGAATTGCCTCACACTAAAGTATTTTGTTCTCTCTGGTCACTGTCCTGTTTCAATGGCTTCATGGCTTGTCATGAACTATGAAAACTAAAATAGAAAACTGGATTACTCATAGTTAAGAAAGTAAGTCATCTAGTCTAACCTCTAAGTTTTACACATGAGGAAACTGGGGTTGAATGATAAGTGACTTTCTTAGGGTTACATGGCTAATAAATGGAAGAAAGAGGATGTGAGCTCCTCTTTCCTAATTCCAAGTCAAACACTATATCCACTATGCCATCTAGCTATCTGGCAATAAAACAGACATGATTGCTACCCTAAAGAATATTCTAATCATTCTCCTCTCATGACAACCTTTGACATAAGTTAGCTATATAATAAACATATTTGAATTAAAAAATTCCACACTTGGAGAAAAGATTTCATTTTTTATCAGTGAGAATAAATACTCCTCTACTGCAGATAGCAACTTCTCAAGGATTTAATGCATACTTTTTCTGGTAGAAAAGCTCATCATTCTAAAGCTACGTTGGTAATTAGCCTGTCTAAAATTAATCCAAATGGTGCAAGGATATCAGACATTTGTCTATTGCCAATTCTATATGGAAAACCTTTATGGTCTAGAAGGACCATCAGAGATGATGATCTGGGGTAACCACATACTATCATAAGGGAGTTCTGTTTTCTTTATGTTATGGGAGTCACTCAAGTCCTGAATGCTATGCCACTGGAGCATAATCAGGGACAGGAATTGAGATTGGGCCTCTGATTCCATTGACATAGAGAAATTTCAGAATAGGAAACTCCCTACACAAATGCACATTCACTTGTATTCTGCAACATATAGTCATAGAGAATTTCCTAGAGCATTGATAAGTGAAGTGACTTACTTAATATCCTATAGACAATACAAAAGGAGACAAGACTTGAGGTTATTTCTTCATTTCAAAGCCAGTAACTATGAATAATTATTATATATAATAATATTGATTAAATGAATTAACGCCTATAAAGTGCTTTCCAAATCTCAAAGTACTACATAACTACAAATTATTGGCAGACAGATGGCACAGTTGGGGGAAAAAGATTGGAATTGGAATCAGAGAGACCTAAGCTAAAATTTGCCTGAGGTGCTGGGCATTTGATTTAACTTCACACAGCTTCAATTTCCCCATATATAATATGGAGATGATAATAGTAGGTACTTCCCAGGATTGTCATAAGAATGAGATGAGATAATGTATGTAAAACATTTTGCAAACTTTAAAGCTTTGCATAAATGGTAGGTATTGTCATATTATTACATGTAATTTCCTTGTTTACATGCATACCTATTACATGCATTATTTATATAGATACTCTAAGTCTTGAAATTCTTTTTTTTTCTTTCCCTTCAGTGAAATGTGTTTTTTTTTAACATATAAAATATAAGTTCAGGAAGAATGGCTATGGTCTTATGTTTATCATAAATAATATGAATATTCTGTGAGGTTTCTGAAAAGCACCTCAGAAGGCTTTAAAAGCTCAGGATGATGGAAATGAGAGTTTGGAACAATTTGTTTTCATTGAAACTTTCATACCAATCCAGGAAGGAAAGATTGGTCTTTTTTAGTAATCCATGTAATTATATTATAATGGGTTTTTCATCCATTCCCCAAGATAAAAGCTTACTTTGGAGAAATATTTAATGTTTTTCTCTATATACTTAGTGCCTTTGATATTCAAAAATTAAGAACCAGTCATAATCATATTAAAATAATTTGTCCTGACTTATTCCTGTGACCTTTCTTTGGCATTCATTGAAATTATACTGTATTATTACCTTTATAATATGTACTATTGCCTTCTCTCAACGATGCCATTATTTTGTTGTCTACTTTATAGACATCAATTTTATTTATGTTAAATAACACGTTTGTGCAATATTAAGTATATTTGCATATTTTGGAATTTATTATTTATTACTTTCTTAATTGTATTTTAAATTTTAAACTACCCTTCAATTCCTTTTGAAATTTTTAGTTTTATCATTCAAGTATATTATGCATGTGCTTTATCAAACAAATACAAATTCAGATCACACTCAGACCAAATTCACAGGTACAGAATTTCTTGAGATTCCCTTTGGACATTGTTTTCCCTCCAATATCCTGAATGAAATCACAGTTTCCCCAATATCATTTATTCACTTTTTTCTGTCTTTACCCTCATGAAAATTCTTTTGGTAATATTGAAATTCTTTCTCAGTCTTTTTTTCTGTGACTTTACCAATATTGCTGAGAACTTCAGAACAATGAATGTTGATTAAAAAGACTCAAATCAAACCTCAGCTACCCACCAGCTGAATCATCCTGAGCAAGTTATATCTATCTGTTTCAGGATCCTCACTTATAAAAAGGAGAAAATAATAACACTGACCTCTTGAAGATGGAATGAGAATCAAAGGAGATAATAATTGTCAAGTTCTTTGCAAAAAGTCAAAGTAATAGCATATATCTATATTCTCACACAAATACATATATATATATACATATACATAAGGTATTTATTATTATTTCATTATTGCTCAATGACTTCCTCAAGGACACAGAACTAGGAAGTGTCAAAGCCAAGATTTGAACCCAATCATCTCCTAATTGGAAGTCTAGCATGTTTTCCACTCCACCAGGCTGCCATAGTTCCAGTCTTAAGTATTCATTTCCTTTCTACCTACATTCTCTCTTTTTAAATTTTCTACATGTGGATTAAATTTTTAATAAACATATTCAGACATTTTGTGATCCATATTTTCTTCCTCCCTCCCAAACTTCCTCCTTACATTCTTATACCTTTATGGGTTCACACAGAATGTTAGAGTTAGAATAGATCTTAGTGACAAGAATAACCAATCACTTCAACAATCGTGGCATATGACAGTGACAGAATATTATTGCACCATAAGGAATAATGAACATTTTTAATGGAAAGACTCACTGGAATTTATGAAGAGTAAAACAATCAGAATCAAGAAAACATTATACAGAGCAACAGAAATATTATTGGAAAAATGAAGTGTTTGTATACCTCCAGAAAAAGAATTGATAAATAGAAATAATCAAGACATAGTTTTATACATAGATATATCGTTTTTGTCAAATGATGCCTTCTCTAATGGGGGAAGGGAGTAATAGGATATATTTATGTTTGCTACATTGTTTGGAACATGCAAAGTTCTGTTGTGTTGAAACTTTGTAAGTATTTTGTAAACTCTAAACCCTACCCTTATTTTCTTTCCTGGGGGATGTCCATGATTAGGAATAGTTAAGATATAATATAGCATAGGAAGTGTAGAGGTAGTTTATTGTTTTAGGGGTTAGTTAACAGAATAAGAATTAAAGGTAAGTATCAAGGTTCACAAAAATGAACCTAAGATGTTCATATTTGTGAAAGGGGACAACTGATAGATAGGAATTTAGAAAGAAGATAATGAACCAGAGTGGGGACACAAAAAGTTTATGGAATGGAAGAAACCAGGAAATACAGGGGAAGATCTCAGAATCCTGGGTTAGGATTCTGAAGTAGGTAACTGTCATCAGAGAGTTGGGTTTGGACTCTGGAGAAGTAAACAGGTCCTAAAACAAGCTCTCTCCTACTATTGATCTTCGACCTGTTCCTGTGAGAAACCAGCCATTTCCTAATGTCCATCTTTGGTCCCATACTCTGATATAACATCTATTGAAGTCTCAAGAGGGAATCACCAGCAACAGTGACCTGAATTGCTCAGTTGCCTTGGTGGGCTTTGCCTACATTTGGATGACTAGGACACGCCTGGCACCAGCTCCTGACTCCACAAGGATCTGGGACTTTCGCTAGAGACTATATTCTATGTGGGCTTAGTGTAGGATAGACGGATAGGACTGGAAATTGAGACAGAGAGGGAATGAGTATAGCCTAAGCTCTGTTGAGGGCTGAAGTGACTCTCTGCAGGGCCATTGTGGGAAAAAGGTAGTAATTATTAATAATAGGGAATTCCTAGTCCACATACCTTACCTGAATTAATAACTTGTAATAAACCTGTTACTATTTTAAGAAGAGTCGTAGTATGTGTCTACTGGCCTTGGACAGAGAGTAGTCATCTTGCTCTCTGGGCCTGAGAAGATCATCAGCACCCTAGACTGGGTTCAGTCAAACCCCAGACACCCGTCTAAATTACATTTTATCAGGAGGGAGAAAGAGAGTTACCTGGGTATTTTAATGAAACAAATAAGTATTTTTTAAAAGAATATCCAAAGCCTACCCGAAAAAGAATCCTGCCCACAATATATAAAAAATCATGATCCAATTTCTGTTTTAGGCCTTCCAGTGTCATGGACCTTGTCCCTTTTAAGGCATTCCATTCCAGTTTGTAACAGTTCTAATTTTAAAAAATCATCTACCTCCACAAGCATCCCATTCTAATTCTGAATATCTCCCAACAATTAAAAATATCCTCCCCCACAAAAAAATAATGATGATTTTTTTCCTTTTAATGGCAACATGGAACAATGAAAAGGTCACCATATTTTTTAGTCAGAAGATGTGAATTGGAACCCTGTCTCTTCCTCCATGAATTTTTCTCTAGTGTAATTAATGTATCTTCTTTCACAAATAAAGAATATATAAATATATATAGTATGATAACATAGGTAAAATCTTTTGGGAAAGTGGGAGACCTGGAAGGGAAGAAGAGAACATGGATTACAAAATGTCAGAAAATAATTATTAAAAGTGTATCAATAGGGGGCAGCTGGGTAGCTCAGTGGAGTGAGAGTCAGGCCTGGAGACAGGAGGTCCTAGGTTCAAACCCGGCCTCAGCCACTTCCCAGCTGTGTGACCCTGGGCAAGTCACTTGACCCCCATTGCCCACCCTTACCACTCTTCCACCTATGAGACAATACACCGAAGTACAAGGGTTAAAAAAAAAACTCTTTAAAAAAAAGTGTATCAATATGTTAAAAAACAAAAAATAACAAAATCCTCCTGAATCTAAAGCTATACATATATGTGAATTCCTGTCTCTTCCATCTATAACTGAGTTACCTCTAACAAGTCATTTTGCCCTCTAAAGACCTCACTTTCCTTTTTCTGTAAATAGAGGTGTCAATGGACAATCACAAATTTCCCTTCTGGTTTTAAATCTATGACCCCTGTGAGAGGGAATGATTTCCTCCTTCCTTGTAAAAATTCAAGCAAAACCTGCATAACCAGTTCTTGTATAAGTTGTATAGGAGATTCACTGGGAGACATAGGTTACAATAGAAATGACTACTGTGGTCCCATCTAACTCTGAAAAGATGTATGATTCTGGGAAGGCATGGGAAAGTACCATGATATAGAAAAAAAGACTAAAAGAAAAAATATAAATCATAAGAACTCTGGCTCTATTTCATAACCTTGGAACAATCTAATTAAATAAATAATTTGTTGCCCCTTAGTTTCTTGTTTTATAAGAAATGAATTTAAAAGAATTTATTAAGTGATTAATGTATATGTAAGCCATTGTACTAACTCAGATTCAAGTAAAAAAGTTAAACAACACATCCTCTGAAGGTGATAAAATTTAAGTAGAAGAGAGAATGAATAGCTTGATATAAATGTTTATTTAAATATATGGATCTACATATCTCTATCTTTCCATATCTATCTATGTAGAGATATTTTGCTATATGTTTATATTTAGTTTATATCTCTATCTCTGTCCATAGTTATAATATACATATAGATATATTTCTAAATTTCTAGAGAAATAGAGAGAGAAATATCAATGATATAGATATACAAATCAATAGAGATAGATATATTTAAATATATAGATATATAGATAGATATCAATACAGATAGATATAGTTATATAGAAAGAGAAATGTATATGTATACAAAGATAAGTATAGAAATATCTCTATATGTATCTATCCATATGTGCATGCATATATATATATATACATGTGTGTTTGTGTGTGTGTATTATAATTGACTTATATAGCACTTCTTTGACATGCCATTACCAGGAAGAATGATACTATTTTGATTAGATTACTGTGTCCAGGATCAGAGTTATAAAGGTTTGAGAAGATGGTTTGGGAAAGCCAGTCTACAGGAACACTGAATGGAATTTGTAGCATGGTCACTTATGGGGTCAGAAGATATTGTTGTCAAGATAAACTTTCAATCAGGCACCAATCAAGATGGCAAATCTGAGCCCCAAGGCAAGAAATAGACTGAGAAATCTAAAGGGTTCCTTTCAGGCCAGAAGTCTTTGTTTCTATGTTTGCATTTGGACTCTGTTTATCCTCATCTGTCAAATGAAGATAATAATATTTATACTACCTAATTCCAAGGCTGTCAAGAGAAAAGTGCTTTGAAAAATTCAAAGTGTTATATAAATGTGGTCAAGTATTATTTCTGCATGGTTAAGACAAGGGAGACAAATTATGAAGTTAAAACCTGGGAAATAATATATAAATTAATTACTTTCCCAATTTTCCTAGCAAGAAGAATATTTAAGATACATAAAAATTATGGAGCACAATTAAGAATTTAGATTTTTAATAGAACTATTGTTATTTAGTTGATTAATTCAATTAATTGTAAATAATCCATGGCAGAGATTATGAAGGTTTTTTAATGAGATTCAGACAAAATGCTCATGAAATTTGATCAATAATCTCTCCATTTGATTAACTGACTTTGAAATTCAGAAATAAAATATTGATCTGTTTTAATAATCAGCATAGCTGACTGATTCATGATAAATAGGTTAGGTATTTCATTCGTTTTTAAGTTGATGAGACTTCAATGCTACTTTTCATTATCAAAGTGGATAACATATGTTGAAGGAAGTATGTTTAAAATGGAAAAGAGAAGTCTTAAGCAGAATATAATGACTTTCTTTAAGTATTTTTAAAACTATCATGTGGGAAAAAATTAGATTCATTCTGCTTAGAATCACAGGTCAAAATTAAGGTTAATAGAATGTCCAGAGAAGCATATTTTACCTCTAATATAAAGAAAAAATCATAAGGTGAAATTTGCTTCTATTTTTTCCTCTACTGGATTTCTTCTCTAAAAGAAACTCTTTAGAAATTGGAAATGTGTTTTAAGTATTTCTCTTAATGCCTAGAACAGTGTTATAAATCTGAGGTCCTTACAACTTGGGTCCATTAACTTTTTACTGTTTTATAGTTATTATTATTAGTTTTATAGTTATTATTTATATATATATATTTATATGTAGTTTTATAGTTATTATTATTAGTTTTAAAATATTTTGATAAACATTTCAATGTCATTTCTTCCCTAATGTACATTATTTTATGAATTTGATAAGATTATTCTTAAATATAATCCATAGTTTTCACCAGATTTCCAAAAGAGCCCATTACATGAATAAGGTTAAGAAGCCCTACTGTAAATAACCAATGGCTGAATATTGTTTAATTGAATTGGGAAGCCAAGTTTCCCAGGTAGTCATGCATACCTTTAATGAGGCAATATGCTATCATGAAAAAAAAAAACAAAAACATAGGTTCACTTCCTTAGAGAATGAAGTCCTGCTCTTATGGGGCAACTTGACATAATTGGCAGAATCACCTAGAAATGATTTCTGGGAGTCATCAAGGTTCAGTGGGCTAAGCAGTTCCTTTGAGACCTAGATAATGTCAGCCCCATCCTAGTTCCTTCCCTAATTTCTTCTGTGATATGAGTGAATCAATAAACTTTTCTTCATTTTTTCCTCACCTAAAAAAACAAGAAACTCTAATGACTAGCTTCACTAGAATTGAGGGAATGAAAAGCAGAAAACAGAGGGCCTAGATTCTTACTAATTTTCATTAAATAATTGAAAGCCACAAGTAGACTTTCAAATACATTTCCCTGTAGACTTTAAAATCCTATTCCATGTTAAATATAGCAATATTTCCAACTCTCATGAAGTTTCTAATGTGAATATCTTTCAGAATCCTTAAGCCAATGAACATTTATCAATTAATAAGCATTTAAGATACTACAACATGCCAGAAACTTTGTTTCTGTGACAATGGAATTAAGTCTTTCATCAGAATCATTTCATAAGATCATAAATCAAGAAGCCATATAGTCTAACCTCTTCATTTTACAAATGATAAAATGGAATCCCTCTCAGGGAGATTATGTAACTTACCCAAAGACACACAGTTTCAGAAGCAAAGTATGAACTCAGTTCTTCTGGCTCCAGTCAACACATTGAGAATCAGGACTTGGACCCAGATATTTCTTATTGTAAGACCAGTCCTATATCTAATATACTACATTGTCTTTCAATATATGTCATAGAGTGATACAAGATGAAAACTATACTGTGAAGTGATATTAAAGTCCATGAATCCCAGGTTAAGTATGCCTCACTTAAGGCAACATTATCATCATCCAAATTAAAATATGCCTTCCCTTCTTTTACCTTCATAAAAAAGGGATGTTCACCATATGCTGGTTGATCAAAGAACATTTATTGTTTGATTGTGTTTGGTGGTTAATATACTTTGACAGTCACCATTTTCTAAAACGATCTTCTCTTTAAGATTCCCAACACTTGGGACAGCTGGATGGCTCATTGAATAAAGAGCCACACTTTGAGTCAAGAAGATTTGGGTTCAAATCTGACCTCAGACACTTCCTAGCTGCGTGACCCTGGACAAGTTATTTAATCCCAATTGCCAATCCCATATCACTCTTCTGCCTTGGAACTGATGCTTAGTATCAATTCCAAGACAGAAGGTAAGGGAACACTAGGTTCAGTTCTGGTTCTTAAATTAGGAATTATTTTAGATAAACTCAAAAACTGACAGGATTAGAGTTTTTAGTTTTGTTTTCTGGAAAAGCTAATTTTCTTTGCTTATTATTATTTATTTACAGACTTCCTGCTATTATTAGAGATTTGTGTTTTCGATTAAGAGCTATCTCTGTTCTCAGTAGACTAGAGTAGCTATTTTCCTTTTCCTGAATCATGCAATGAAATTATAATCCTCTGTTTAAGACATCCTAGTCTGTTTCCATGGAAATCATTGCAGTTTTGCATATTTAGTTCTGAGGCCTTGATCTGGACAAAAATATTTTTAAGAGTTGGAATTCTACAAGTTGTATACAGCCAAATCTACAATAAATTTTTCTCCCTTGATTTGCTGTTGTCTATGGGAAAAATTTTCAATCTTTTATGAAAGTCAAATAAAGAGTCAAGAATATTACAAAATGTTAAAAATTTATAGAGACTATTCCAGGACTCTCAATTTGGTTTTTCTTAAACTGAATCATGTTGGATAATCAATCAATTCCATTCAACATATGTTAAGAACTTGCTCCAAATGATTTTTTGCTACTATAATTCACCCCCTCATCTTACTACCTAGTCCTCAACCTCTCCCTAGATACTGATTGCTACCCACAGATACACAAGTTTTCCTATCATTTTCTTCTCTGTAAAAGGAATGGTATCAATGACCTTCAATAAGCCTCCAAACTCTAGATCTTTAATCTTATGGTTCTTCACCATGATCATTTTGGTTGCTATCCTTGTGGACATGCAACTTTTAACTCTTTTGACTCAGTAAGACATTTTCCAGGAATTTTTATTACATTTTTATCATCATTGAGAAGTTCTAGGAAATATGAATTTTTATTCCTTCATACATGAATTTTCTCCTCCTTCAAACTTGGGAGAATATTTCTTTGAACCTGAAGTTCTGGAGTTTGATTTAAATCTGACCACCAATTTAATCATCTTAATGGAAGTTAATATCAAATATCAAATGTATTATAATAAATATGTTGATCTCACTATTTGTCTATTTAAGTTCATTGTATTTGAATATATTTTGGAACTTTGGGAGAGCTGTGATTTAATCAGGGTGGGTATTCCATCCACTAATATAAATCACTAACCTTCTAAGCTTCATTCTAGGTAATTCTTGCTTATGTTTACCAGGCAGGGAAATTAACGTGATATTATACTGACTTTCTCTAGCCCTTCTATCATGTCCATAGGCTGTCCATATTTTGTTCTCATTCTAAGTATGATCACAGTTCACCTCATCTTCTGGCTGTAATTTCTGTCCTTGAAACACATATGTAAGTCATCACTGGCAAAGTATTGTCACTTTTTTACAACCGATAGTCATCACTATATTTCCAATTCTCTTTGACTTGACCCTCTTGGAACTCCATATCTTGGTAACTACATGGTATTGGCATAAAAGTACTTGTGCAAGAGTGAGCACTTTTGACTTATTGAATGCAATGCACAATTTTCCAAGTGAAATTCAATTGATCTAATTCCCAGGCCAGCCCATTATCTATATGTCTTACCACTCCAGGAGATACATATCACTGGATTAACTGGATAGGTTATCCATCAATGAAATGTCATAATTTAGGCAAGATGTCTTTTTCATCTAGTTTGGTTTTCTATTGTGATCATTAGATCCATTTCTTCTATACTATGGTTAATTTAAATGAAGTGATTATGTAGCCAGTTATTGATTCAATTAAAATGTTGACCATAAATAGGAACATCTAGAAAGTCTCACAATTAATAAGAAATCCTTCTTGTTTTGGTCCTTATACAGTACACATTCTATGACAATGACAATGGGGAGTAGTATTGGCATTCCCTGAGCAAAATTCTCTCTGTAGTTTTATCCGTCATAGTCTTATTATTTTGATATACACCTGGGAGCCACCTGGTCTAAGGAGAGTTTTCAAAGCTACGTTTTTTCTTTAGTGAATAAAGTGTCTTCTTTAAATTGATGGAAATAAGATGGTGGAATCTTAAATTACCTATAGTTCTGAGCTAAGTATTTGAATCTTCAGATATGGTTCAATTTGGAAAATTGCCTGTGAAAGCCTGCCAGTTCTTATTTCCTATTTTCATTAGTTTACTCAATTCAAAAAACCATAGCAGATTCAAAACTGCTTTTTTTCTTTAAGAATGGACTAATTTCATTCCTTATATATAAAGAAAATTTATTCTTTATCTAAGCTCTATTTTGACAACACTGTACTTTATCAATATGCATTCTCTCTGCCTTGATTAAAAAATGAATGCCATAAACATTATATCAGCCACTGGCCAAATTCTTCTCCATGTATAAATTTGTAATGTATATATGTCCATATGATCTTTCCATGGATGTATTCTTTGCTGGATGTCTATGCTTGAGATTGTGTGTTTTAATTTAACTTCGTACAACATTATGAATTTTAGACAGTTTGATGAAACTTGGACTACTGGACTTACAGAAAGAAAACTGACTGGCCAATATTTGTGAAATATCACTGGAAAGTACTTTTTTTATTTATTATCTCATTTGATAAAACAACCCTGAAAAAGACCTACTTTAAGGGTTACTATTTACATTTTATGGGGTGAGGAAATTGATTTTCAAAAAAAAAAGCTAAATGACTCAATTATATTTAATAAATGTTAGAGGCAAAATTTGATTTTAGGTCTTTCATGTCCATTACTGTTTCCAAATACTTGTCTACTTCTCCTGGATATTTAACATACATACAGGTGACTAGATAAAAAATACATACAAAGTTATGCAAAGCAAGGTAAAGTGGGAGAGAGAAGAGTAAATGGAGAGATCAGAAGCAAAAACACACAAAAGACAATAACTGAGCTATATTTAGAAGTGACTCAAGTTTTTGCTTAGGAGAAAGTTGAGCTTTATCTTTGACTTTTACATTTTTTTTATTTATTGAGAGTCACTGGATCAATGGGGTCATAAACGACAGAAACAAGATGCTCCAAAATCTCAACTGTTCTTTTACTAATGACATCAAATGAGATATATGTGTGTGTATATATATTTGTCAGGAAGAAAGGAGAAGAATGATACTATTTGAATTAGCTGTTCTTTCTGAGGGTCTACATAGAATCAACAAATCTAAATGTAAGTTATTTTATATATCACAGAATTTTTAATGTAAAATTTCTCTTTCATTTAGATCATTCATTGTAATAAAATCTGGGTGGTTACAGAATGTAAAAATTCAAGAGTATATAAAGACTGGATCCTTCTAAGTATGAAATGATTTTTTTAAAATGTTCCTTTGATACAATTCCCAAACTACATACATTTGTAATAACACATCCATAAAACCTAACAAAGCCTATCTTAAAGCTTTATAACTAAATCTGATTTTTAAACAGAATGATGTGAATGAAAAACCAAAGTTCTAATGGTCACTTTTTCTCTTCTTGGGAAAAAATAATGCCAAAGTCTTTAATGGAAGCAATCCACCATTCACAAGCTGATCACACATTTAGGATAGTAATTAATCATAGTCTCATTGTTTTATCATCAATGTCAATTCTAGGAAAACACACAAGTTTTAATTTTCATCCTCAAGCTAGCTATAAACTACACCTTATTTGAAGGGGAAGAGAAGAGAAAAGCATTATAAATTCTAGAGTCACCATAATACAGTAAAATAAATTTTACAATTGGAGGCAGGAAGACCTGGTTTCAAATCTGGCCTCTCACCTTTATGTCATTCACTCAATCAACTACCATTTATTAAATGCCCATTATGTACCAAGAAAAGGAAAAGGCAGGCCCTATTGCCAAGGAGTTCACAACTGGAGAAAACACCATGCAGACAATTATGTATGTCAAATATATGACTTATTGGGGCAGCCAAGTAGCACAGTAGAGAGTGCCAGGCCTGGAGTCAGGAAGGCCTGGGTTCAAACCTGGCCTCAGATACTTCCTAGCTGTATGATGATGGTCAGATCACTTAACCATGATTGCCTAGCCCTTGTTGCACTTCTGTCATAATTGATACTAAAACAGAAGGTAAGGTTTTATACATATATATATA